>NW_026045908.1:5757575-6060606 GCF_023898315.1 Schistocerca nitens | reverse complement strand
GGTGCATCGGAATCCAATACTGGTCTCCCAGAATCCGCTCAAAGCACAAACTCTTAGGAGACTGACTCTTATTGTACTTAAGTCGGCATTGTGCCTTTTATATTCAATTCCGATGCGATTTCTGTGTTTCATCGTCAATGTGAAGGTCCAAGGGATACAGTAAACCTGCACTGGTGCATCGGAATCCAATACTGGTCTCCCAGGTGCCGCTCAAAGCACAAACTCTTAGGAGACTCACTCTTCTCTTACTTAAGTCGGCATTGTGCCTTTTATATTCAATTCCGATGCGATTTCTGTGTTTCATTGTCAATGTGAAGGTCCAAGGGATACAGTAAACCCGCACTGGTGCATCGGAATCCAATACTGGTCTCCCAGGAGCCGCTCAAAGCACAAACTCTGAGAAGATTCGCTCTTCTTGTACTTAAGTCGGCACTGTGCCTTTTATATTCAATTCCGATGCGATTTCTGTGTTTCATCGTCAATGTGAAGGTCCAAGGGATACAGTAAACCTGCACTGGTGCATCGGAATCCAATACTGGTCTCCCAGGAGCCGCCCAAAGCACAAACTCTGAGAAGATTCACTCTTCTTGTACTTAAGTCGGCACTGTGCCTTTTATATTCAATTCCGATGCGATTTCTGTGTTTCATCGTCAATGTGAAGGTCCAAGGGATACAGTAAACCTGCACTGGTGCATCGGAATCCAATACTGGTCTCCCAGGAGCCGCCCAAAGGACAAACTCTGAGAAGATTCAGTCTTCTTGTACTTAAGTCGGCATTGTGCCTTTTATATTCAATTCCGATGCGATTTCTGTGTTTCATCGTCAATGTGAAGGTCCAAGGGATACAGTAAACCTGCACTGGTGCATCGGAATCCAATACTGGTCTCCCAGGAGCCGCCCAAAGCACAAACTCTGAGAACATTTACTCTTCTTATACTTAAGTCGGCACTGTGCCTCTTATATTCAATTCCGATGCGATTTCTGTGTTTCATCGTCAATGTGAAGGTCCAAGGGATACAGTAAACCTGCACTGGTGCATCGGAATCCAATACTGGTCTCCCAGGAGCCGCCCAAAGCACAAACTCTGAGAAGATTCACTCTTCTTGTACTTAAGTCGGCACTGTGCTTTTTATATTCAATTGCGATGCGATTTCTGTGTTTCATCGTCAATGTGAAGGTCCAAGGGATACAGTAAACCTGCACTGGTGCATCTTAATCCAATACTGGTCTCCCAGGTGCCGCTCAAAGCACAAACTCTTAGGAGACTCACTCTTCTCTTACTTAAGTCGGCATTGTGCCTTTTATATTCAATTCCGATGCGATTTCTGTGTTTCATTGTCAATGTGAAGGTCCAAGGGATACAGTAAACCTGCACTGGTGCATCGGAATCCAATACTGGTCTCCCAGGAGCCGCTCAAAGCACAAACTCTGAGAAGATTCGCTCTTCTTGTACTTAAGTCGGCACTGTGCCTTTTATATTCAATTCCGATGCGATTTCTGTGTTTCATCGTCAATGTGAAGGTCCAAGGGATACAGTAAACCTGCACTGGTGCATCATAATCCAATACTGGTCTCCCAGGTGCCGCTCAAAGCACAAACCCATAGAAGATTCACTCTTCTTGTACATAAGTCGGCACTGTGCCTTTTATATTCAATTCCGATGCGATTTCTGTGTTTCATCGTCAATGTGAAGGTCCAAGGGATACAGTAAACCTGCACTGGTGCATCGGAATCCAATACTGGTCTCCCAGGAGCCGCCCAAACACAAACTCTGAGAAGATTCACTCTTCTTGTACTTAAGTCGGCACTGTGTCTTTTATATTCAACTCCGATGCGATTTCTGTGTTTCATCGTCAATGTGAGGGTCCAAGGGATACAGTAAACCTGCACTGGTGCATCGGAATCCAATACTGGTCTCCCAGGAGCCGCTCAAACCACAAACTCTTAGACTCACTCTTCTTGTACTTAAGTCGGCATTGTGCCTTTTATATTCAATTCCGATGCGATTTCTGTGTTTCATCGTCAATTTGAAGGTCCAAGGGATACAGTAAACCTGCACTGGTGCATCGGAATCCAATACTGGTCTCCCAGGAGCCGCCCAATGCACAAACTCTGAGATGATTCACTCTTCTTGTACTTAAGTCGGCACTGTGCCTTTTATATTCAATTGCGATGCGATTTCTGTGTTTCATCGTCAATGTGAAGGTCCAAGGGATACAGTAAACCTGCACTGGTGCATCGGAATACAATACTGGTCTCCCAGGAGCCGCCCAAAGAACAAACTCTGAGAAGATTCATTCTTCTTGTACTTAAGTCGGCACTGTGTATTTTATATTCATTTCCGATGCGATTTCTGTGTTTCATTCTCAATGTGAAGGTCCAAGGGATACAGTAAACCTGCACTGGTGCATCGGAATCCAATACTGGTCTCCCAGGATCCGCTCAAAGCACAAACTCTTAGGAGACTCAGTCTTCTTGTACTTAAGTCGGCATTGTGCCTTTTATATTCAATTCCGATGCGATTTCTGTGTTTCATTGTCAATGTGAAGGTCCAAGGGATACAGTAAACCTGCACTGGTGCATCGGAATCCAATACTGGTCTCCCAGGAGCCGCCAAAGCACAAACTCTGAGAAGATTCACTCTTCTTGTACGTAAGTCGGCACTGTGCCTTTTATATTCAATTCCGATGCGATTTCTGTGTTTCATCGTCAATGTGAAGGTCCAAGGGATACAGTAAACCTGCACTGGTGCGTCGGAATCCAATACTGGTCTCTCAGGAGCCGCCCAAAGCACAAACTCTGAGAAGATTCACTCTTCTTGTACTTAAGTCGGCACTGTGCCTTTTATATTCAATTCCAATGCGATTTCTGTGTTTCATCGTCAAGGTGAAGGTCCAAGGGATACAGTAAACCTGCACTGGTGCATCGGAATCCAATACTGGTCTCCCAGGAGACGCTCAAACCACAAACTCTTAGACTCAATCTTCTTGTACTTAAGTCGGCATTGTGCCTTTTATATTCAATTCCGATGCGATTTCTGTGTTTCATCGTCAATGTGAAGGTCCAAGGGATACAGTAAACCTGCGCTGGTGCATCGGAATCCAATACTGGTCTCCCAGGAGCCGCCCAAAGCACAAACTCTGAGAAGATTCACTCTTCTTGTACTTAAGTCGGCACTGTGCCTTTTATATTCAATTCCGATGCGATTTCTGTGTTTCATCGTCAATGTGAAGGTCCAAGGGATACAGTAAACCTGCACTGGTGCATCGGAATCCAATACTGGTCTCCCAGGAGCCGCCCAAAGGACAAACTCTGAGAAGATTCAGTCTTCTTGTACTTAAGTCGGCACTGTGCCTTTTATATTCAATTCCGATGCGATTTCTGTGTTTCATCGTCAATGTGAAGGTCCAAGGGATACAGTAAACCTGCACTGGTGCATCGGAATCCAATACTGGTCTCCCAGGAGCCGCCCAAAGCACAAACTCTGAGAAGATTCACTCTTCTTGTACTTAAGTCGGCACTGTGCCTTTTATATTCAATTCCGATGCGATTTCTGTGTTTCATCGTCAATGTGAAGGTCCAAGGGATACAGTAAACCTGCACTGGTGCATCGGAATCCAATACTGGTCTCCCAGGAGCCGCCCAAAGGACAAACTCTGAGAAGATTCAGTCTTCTTGTACTTAAGTCGGCATTGTGCCTTTTATATTCAATTCCGATGCGATTTCTGTGTTTCATCGTCAATGTGAAGGTCCAAGGGATACAGTAAACCTGCACTGGTGCATCGGAATCCAATACTGGTCTCCCAGGAGCCGCCCAAAGCACAAACTCTGAGAACATTTACTCTTCTTATACTTAAGTCGGCACTGTGCCTCTTATATTCAATTCCGATGCGATTTCTGTGTTTCATCGTCAATGTGAAGGTCCAAGGGATACAGTAAACCTGCACTGGTGCATCGGAATCCAATACTGGTCTCCCAGGATCCGCTCAAAGCACAAACTCTTAGGAGACTCAGTCTTCTTGTACTTAAGTCGGCATTGTGCCTTTTATATTCAATTCCGATGCGATTTCTGTGTTTCATTGTCAATGTGAAGGTCCAAGGGATACAGTAAACCTGCACTGGTGCATCGGAATCCAATACTGGTCTCCCAGGAGCCGCCAAAGCACAAACTCTGAGAAGATTCACTCTTCTTGTACGTAAGTCGGCACTGTGCCTTTTATATTCAATTCCGATGCGATTTCTGTGTTTTATCGTCAATGTGAAGGTCCAAGGGATACAGTAAACCTGCACTGGTGCGTCGGAATCCAATACTGGTCTCTCAGGAGCCGCCCAAAGCACAAACTCTGAGAAGATTCACTCTTCTTGTACTTAAGTCGGCACTGTGCCTTTTATATTCAATTCCAATGCGATTTCTGTGTTTCATCGTCAAGGTGAAGGTCCAAGGGATACAGTAAACCTGCACTGGTGCATCGGAATCCAATACTGGTCTCCCAGGAGACGCTCAAACCACAAACTCTTAGACTCAATCTTCTTGTACTTAAGTCGGCATTGTGCCTTTTATATTCAATTCCGATGCGATTTCTGTGTTTCATCGTCAATGTGAAGGTCCAAGGGATACAGTAAACCTGCACTGGTGCATCGGAATCCAATACTGGTCTCCCAGGAGCCGCCCAAAGCACAAACTCTGAGAAGATTCACTCTTCTTGTACTTAAGTCGGCACTGTGCCTTTTATATTCAATTCCGATGCGATTTCTGTGTTTCATCGTCAATGTGAAGGTCCAAGGGATACAGTAAACCTGCACTGGTGCATCGGAATCCAATACTGGTCTCCCAGGAGCCGCCCAAAGGACAAACTCTGAGAAGATTCAGTCTTCTTGTACTTAAGTCGGCACTGTGCCTTTTATATTCAATTCCGATGCGATTTCTGTGTTTCATCGTCAATGTGAAGGTCCAAGGGATACAGTAAACCTGCACTGGTGCATCGGAATCCAATACTGGTCTCCCAGGAGCCGCCCAAAGCACAAACTCTGAGAAGATTCACTCTTCTTGTACTTAAGTCGGCACTGTGCCTTTTATATTCAATTCCGATGCGATTTCTGTGTTTCATCGTCAATGTGAAGGTCCAAGGGATACAGTAAACCTGCACTGGTGCATCGGAATCCAATACTGGTCTCCCAGGAGCCGCCCAAAGGACAAACTCTGAGAAGATTCAGTCTTCTTGTACTTAAGTCGGCATTGTGCCTTTTATATTCAATTCCGATGCGATTTCTGTGTTTCATCGTCAATGTGAAGGTCCAAGGGATACAGTAAACCTGCACTGGTGCATCGGAATCCAATACTGGTCTCCCAGGAGCCGCCCAAAGCACAAACTCTGAGAACATTTACTCTTCTTATACTTAAGTCGGCACTGTGCCTCTTATATTCAATTCCGATGCGATTTCTGTGTTTCATCGTCAATGTGAAGGTCCAAGGGATACAGTAAACCTGCACTGGTGCATCGGAATCCAATACTGGTCTCCCAGGAGCCGCCCAAAGCACAAACTCTGAGAAGATTCACTCTTCTTGTACTTAAGTCGGCACTGTGCTTTTTATATTCAATTGCGATGCGATTTCTGTGTTTCATCGTCAATGTGAAGGTCCAAGGGATACAGTAAACCTGCACTGGTGCATCTTAATCCAATACTGGTCTCCCAGGAGCCGCCCAAAGCACAAACTCTGAGAAGATTCACTCTTCTTGTACTTAAGTCGCCACTGTGCCTTTTATATTCAATTCCGATGCGATTTCTGTGTTTCATCGTCAATGTGAAGGTCCAAGGGATACAGTAAACCTGCACTGGTGCATCGGAATCCAATACTGGTCTCCCAGGTGCCGCTCAAAGCACAAACTCTTAGGAGACTCACTCTTCTCTTACTTAAGTCGGCATTGTGCCTTTTATATTCAATTCCGATGCGATTTCTGTGTTTCATTGTCAATGTGAAGGTCCAAGGGATACAGTAAACCTGCACTGGTGCATCGGAATCCAATACTGGTATCCCAGGAGCCGCTCAAAGCACAAACTCTGAGAAGATTCGCTCTTCTTGTACTTAAGTCGGCACTGTGCCTTCTATATTCAATTCCGATGCGATTTCTGTGTTTCATCGTCAATGTGAACGTCCAAGGGATACAGTAAACCTGCACTGGTGCATCATAATCCAATACTGGTCTCCCAGGTGCCGCTCAAAGCACAAACCCATAGAAGATTCACTCTTCTTGTACATAAGTCGGCACTGTGCCTTTTATATTCAATTCCGATGCGATTTCTGTGTTTCATCGTCAATGTGAAGGTCCAAGGGATACAGTAAACCTGCACTGGTGCATCGGAATCCAATACTGGTCTCCCAGGAGCCGCCCAAACACAAACTCTGAGAAGATTCACTCTTCTTGTACTTAAGTCGGCACAGTGTCTTTTATATTCAACTCCGATGCGATTTCTGTGTTTCATCGTCAATGTGAGGGTCCAAGGGATACAGTAAACCTGCACTGGTGCATCGGAATCCAATACTGGTCTCCCAGGAGCCGCTCAAACCACAAACTCTTAGACTCACTCTTCTTGTACTTAAGTCGGCATTGTGCCTTTTATATTCAATTCCGATGCGATTTCTGTGTTTCATCGTCAATTTGAAGGTCCAAGGGATACAGTAAACCTGCACTGGTGCATCGGAATCCAATACTGGTCTCCCAGGAGCCGCCCAATGCACAAACTCTGAGATGATTCACTCTTCTTGTACTTAAGTCGGCACTGTGCCTTTTATATTCAATTGCGATGCGATTTCTGTGTTTCATCGTCAATGTGAAGGTCCAAGGGATACAGTAAACCTGCACTGGTGCATCGGAATACAATACTGGTCTCCCAGGAGCCGCCCAAAGAACAAACTCTGAGAAGATTCATTCTTCTTGTACTTAAGTCGGCACTGTGTATTTTATATTCATTTCCGATGCGATTTCTGTGTTTCATTCTCAATGTGAAGGTCCAAGGGATACAGTAAACCTGCACTGGTGCATCGGAATCCAATACTGGTCTCCCAGGATCCGCTCAAAGCACAAACTCTTAGGAGACTCAGTCTTCTTGTACTTAAGTCGGCATTGTGCCTTTTATATTCAATTCCGATGCGATTTCTGTGTTTCATTGTCAATGTGAAGGTCCAAGGGATACAGTAAACCTGCACTGGTGCATCGGAATCCAATACTGGTCTCCCAGGAGCCGCCAAAGCACAAACTCTGAGAAGATTCACTCTTCTTGTACGTAAGTCGGCACTGTGCCTTTTATATTCAATTCCGATGCGATTTCTGTGTTTCATCGTCAATGTGAAGGTCCAAGGGATACAGTAAACCTGCACTGGTGCGTCGGAATCCAATACTGGTCTCTCAGGAGCCGCCCAAAGCACAAACTCTGAGAAGATTCACTCTTCTTGTACTTAAGTCGGCACTGTGACTTTTATATTCAATTCCAATGCGATTTCTGTGTTTCATCGTCAAGGTGAAGGTCCAAGGGATACAGTAAACCTGCACTGGTGCATCGGAATCCAATACTGGTCTCCCAGGAGACGCTCAAACCACAAACTCTTAGACTCAATCTTCTTGTACTTAAGTCGGCATTGTGCCTTTTATATTCAATTCCGATGCGATTTCTGTGTTTCATCGTCAATGTGAAGGTCCAAGGGATACAGTAAACCTGCACTGGTGCATCGGAATCCAATACTGGTCTCCCAGGATCCGCCCAAAGCACAAAATCTGAGAATATTCACTCTTCTTGTACTTAAGTCGGCACTGTGTCTTTTATATTCAATTCCGATGCGATTTCTGTGTTTCATTGTCAATGTGAAGGTCCAACGGATACAGTAAACCTGCACTGGTGCATCGGAATCCAATACTGGTCTCCCAGAATCCGCTCAAAGCACAAACTCTTAGGAGACTGACTCTTATTGTACTTAAGTCGGCATTGTGCCTTTTATATTCAATTCCGATGCGATTTCTGTGTTTCATTGCCAATGTGAAGGTCCAAGGGATACAGTAAACCTGCACTGGTGCATCGGAATCCAATACTGGTCTCCCAGGAGCCGCCCAAAGCACAAACTCTGCGAAGATTCAGTCTTCTTGTACTTAAGTCGGCACTGTGCCTTTTATATTCAATTCCGATGCGATTTCTGTGTTTCATCGTCAATGTGAAGGTCCAAGGGATACAGTAAACCTGCACTGGTGCATCGGAATCCAATACTGGTCTCCCAGGAGCCGCCCAAAGGACAAACTCTGAGAAGATTCAGTCTTCTTGTACTTAAGTCGGCACTGTGCCTTTTATATTCAATTCCGATGCGATTTCTGTGTTTCATCGTCAATGTGAAGGTCCAAGGGATACAGTAAACCTGCACTGGTGCATCGGAATCCAATACTGGTCTCCCAGGAGCCGCCCAAAGCACAAACTCTGAGAAGATTCACTCTTCTTGTACTTAAGTCGGCACTGTGCCTTTTATATTCAATTCCGATGCGATTTCTGTGTTTCATCGTCAATGTGAAGGTCCAAGGGATACAGTAAACCTGCACTGGTGCATCGGAATCCAATACTGGTCTCCCAGGAGCCGCCCAAAGGACAAACTCTGAGAAGATTCAGTCTTCTTGTACTTAAGTCGGCATTGTGCCTTTTATATTCAATTGCGATGCGATTTCTGTGTTTCATCGTCAATGTGAAGGTCCAAGGGATACAGTAAACCTGCACTGGTGCATCGGAATCCAATACTGGTCTCCCAGGAGCCGCCCAAAGCACAAACTCTGAGAACATTTACTCTTCTTGTACTTAAGTCGGCACTGTGCCTTTTATATTCAATTGCGATGCGATTTCTGTGTTTCATCGTCAATGTGAAGGTCCAAGGGATACAGTAAACCTGCACTGGTGCATCGGAATCCAATACTGGTCTCCCAGGAGCCGCCCAAAGCACAAACTCTGAGAAGATTCACTCTTCTTGTACTTAAGTCGGCACTGTGCCTTTTATATTCAATTGCGATGCGATTTCTGTGTTTCATCGTCAATGTGAAGGTCCAAGGGATACAGTAAACCTGCACTGGTGCATCTTAATCCAATACTGGTCTCCCAGGAGCCGCCCAAAGCACAAACTCTGAGAAGATTCACTCTTCTTGTACTTAAGTCGGCACTGTGCCTTTTATATTCAATTCCGATGCGATTTCTGTGTTTCATCGTCAATGTGAAGGTCCAAGGGATACAGTAAACCTGCACTGGTGCATCGGAATCCAATACTGGTCTCCCAGGTGCCGCTCAAAACACAAACTCTTAGGAGACTCACTCTTCTCTTACTTATGTCGGCATTGTGCCTTTTATATTCAATTCCGATGCGATTTCTGTGTTTCATTGTCAATGTGAAGGTCCAAGGGATACAGTAAACCTGCACTGGTGCATCGGAATCCAATACTGGTCTCCCAGGAGCCGCTCAAAGCACAAACTCTGAGAAGATTCGCTCTTCTTGTACTTAAGTCGGCACTGTGCCTTTTATATTCAATTCCGATGCGATTTCTCTGTTTCATCGTCAATGTGAAGGTCCAAGGGATACAGTAAACCTGCACTGGTGCATCATAATCCAATACTGGTCTCCCAGGTGCCGCTCAAAGCACAAACCCATAGAAGATTCACTCTTCTTGTACATAAGTCGGCACTGTGCCTTTTATATTCAATTCCGATGCGATTTCTGTGTTTCATCGTCAATGTGAAGGTCCAAGGGATACAGTAAACCTGCACTGGTGCATCGGAATCCAATACTGGTCTCCCAGGAGCCGCCCAAACACAAACTCTGAGAAGATTCACTCTTCTTGTACTTAAGTCGGCACTGTGTCTTTTATATTCAATTCCGATGCGATTTCTGTGTTTCATTGTCAATGTGAAGGTCCAAGGGATACAGTAAACCTGCACTGGTGCATCGGAATCCAATACTGGTCTCCCAGGATCCGCTCAAAGCACAAACTCTTAGGAGACTCACTCTTCTCTTACTTAAGTCGGCACTGTGCCTTTTATATTCAATTCCGATGCGATTTCTGTGTTTCATCGTCAATGTGAAGGTCCAAGGGATACAGAAAACCTGCACTGGTGCATCGGAATCCAATACTGGTCTCCCAGGAGCCGCTCAAACCACAAACTCTTAGACTCACTCTTCTTGTACTTAAGTCGGCATTGTGCCTTTTATATTCAATTCCGATGCGATTTCTGTGTTTCATCGTCAATTTGAAGGTCCAAGGGATACAGTAAACCTGCACTGGTGCATCGGAATCCAATACTGGTCTCCCAGGAGCCGCCCAATGCACAAACTCTGAGATGATTCACTCTTCTTGTACTTAAGTCGGCACTGTGCCTTTTATATTCAATTGCGATGCGATTTCTGTGTTTCATCGTCAATGTGAAGGTCCAAGGGATACAGTATACCTGCACTGGTGCATCGGAATACAATACTGGTATCCCAGGAGCCGCCCAAAGAACAAACTCTGAGAAGATTCATTCTTCTTGTACTTAAGTCGGCACTGTGTCTTTTATATTCAATTCCGATGCGATTTCTGTGTTTCATTCTCAATGTGAAGGTCCAAGGGATACAGTAAACCTGCACTGGTGCATCGGAATCCAATACTGGTCTCCCAGGATCCGCTCAAAGCACAAACTCTTAGGAGACTCAGTCTTCTTGTACTTAAGTCGGCATTGTGCCTTTTATATTCAATTCCGATGCGATTTCTGTGTTTCATTGTCAATGTGAAGGTCCAAGGGATACAGTAAACCTGCACTGGTGCATCGGAATCCAATACTGGTCTCCCAGGAGCCGCCCAAAGCACAAACTCTGAGAAGATTCACTCTTCTTGTACTTAAGTCGGCACTGTGCCTTTTATATTCAATTCCGATGCGATTTCTGTGTTTCATCGTCAATGTGAAGGTCCAAGGGATACAGTAAACCTGCACTGGTGCATCGGAATCCAATACTGGTCTCCCAGGAGCCGCCCAAAGCTCAAACTCTGAGAAGATTCACTCTTCTTGTACTTAAGTCGGCACTGTGCATTTTATATTCAATTCCGATGCGATTTCTGTGTTTCATCGTCAAGGTGAAGGTCCAAGGGATACAGTAAACCTGCACTGGTGCATCGGAATCCAATACTGGTCTCCCAGGAGCCGCTCAAACCACAAACTCTTAGGAGACTCACTCTTCTTGTACTTAAGTCGGCACTGTGTCTTTTATATTCAATTCCGATGCGATTTCTGTGTTTCATTGTCAATGTGAAGGTCCAAGGGATACAGTAAACCTGCACTGGTGCATCGGAATCCAATACTGGTCTCCCAGGAGACGCTCAAACCACAAACTCTTAGACTCACTCTTCTTGTACTTAAGTCGGCATTGTGCCTTTTATATTCAATTCCGATGCGATTTCTCTGTTTCATCGTCAATGTGAAGGTCCAAGGGATACAGTAAACCTGCACTGGTGCATCATAATCCAATACTGGTCTCCCAGGTGCCGCTCAAAGCACAAACCCATAGAAGATTCACTCTTCTTGTACATAAGTCGGCACTGTGCCTTTTATATTCAATTCCGATGCGATTTCTGTGTTTCATCGTCAATGTGAAGGTCCAAGGGATACAGTAAACCTGCACTGGTGCATCGGAATCCAATACTGGTCTCCCAGGAGCCGCCCAAACACAAACTCTGAGAAGATTCACTCTTCTTGTACTTAAGTCGGCACTGTGTCTTTTATATTCAATTCCGATGCGATTTCTGTGTTTCATTGTCAATGTGAAGGTCCAAGGGATACAGTAAACCTGCACTGGTGCATCGGAATCCAATACTGGTCTCCCAGGATCCGCTCAAAGCACAAACTCTTAGGAGACTCACTCTTCTCTTACTTAAGTCGGCACTGTGCCTTTTATATTCAATTCCGATGCGATTTCTGTGTTTCATCGTCAATGTGAAGGTCCAAGGGATACAGAAAACCTGCACTGGTGCATCGGAATCCAATACTGGTCTCCCAGGAGCCGCTCAAACCACAAACTCTTAGACTCACTCTTCTTGTACTTAAGTCGGCATTGTGCCTTTTATATTCAATTCCGATGCGATTTCTGTGTTTCATCGTCAATTTGAAGGTCCAAGGGATACAGTAAACCTGCACTGGTGCATCGGAATCCAATACTGGTCTCCCAGGAGCCGCCCAATGCACAAACTCTGAGATGATTCACTCTTCTTGTACTTAAGTCGGCACTGTGCCTTTTATATTCAATTGCGATGCGATTTCTGTGTTTCATCGTCAATGTGAAGGTCCAAGGGATACAGTATACCTGCACTGGTGCATCGGAATACAATACTGGTATCCCAGGAGCCGCCCAAAGAACAAACTCTGAGAAGATTCATTCTTCTTGTACTTAAGTCGGCACTGTGTCTTTTATATTCAATTCCGATGCGATTTCTGTGTTTCATTCTCAATGTGAAGGTCCAAGGGATACAGTAAACCTGCACTGGTGCATCGGAATCCAATACTGGTCTCCCAGGATCCGCTCAAAGCACAAACTCTTAGGAGACTCAGTCTTCTTGTACTTAAGTCGGCATTGTGCCTTTTATATTCAATTCCGATGCGATTTCTGTGTTTCATTGTCAATGTGAAGGTCCAAGGGATACAGTAAACCTGCACTGGTGCATCGGAATCCAATACTGGTCTCCCAGGAGCCGCCCAAAGCACAAACTCTGAGAAGATTCACTCTTCTTGTACTTAAGTCGGCACTGTGCCTTTTATATTCAATTCCGATGCGATTTCTGTGTTTCATCGTCAATGTGAAGGTCCAAGGGATACAGTAAACCTGCACTGGTGCATCGGAATCCAATACTGGTCTCCCAGGAGCCGCCCAAAGCTCAAACTCTGAGAAGATTCACTCTTCTTGTACTTAAGTCGGCACTGTGCATTTTATATTCAATTCCGATGCGATTTCTGTGTTTCATCGTCAAGGTGAAGGTCCAAGGGATACAGTAAACCTGCACTGGTGCATCGGAATCCAATACTGGTCTCCCAGGAGCCGCTCAAACCACAAACTCTTAGGAGACTCACTCTTCTTGTACTTAAGTCGGCACTGTGTCTTTTATATTCAATTCCGATGCGATTTCTGTGTTTCATTGTCAATGTGAAGGTCCAAGGGATACAGTAAACCTGCACTGGTGCATCGGAATCCAATACTGGTCTCCCAGGAGACGCTCAAACCACAAACTCTTAGACTCACTCTTCTTGTACTTAAGTCGGCATTGTGCCTTTTATATTCAATTCCGATGCGATTTCTGTGTTTCAGCGTCAATGTGAAGGTCCAAGGGATACAGTAAACCTGCACTGGTGCATCGGAATCCAATACTGGTCTCCCAGGAGCCGCCCAAAGCACAAACTCTGCGAAGATTCACTCTTCTTGTACTTAAGTCGGCACTGTGCCTTTTATATTCAATTCCGATGCGATTTCTGTGTTTCATCGTCAATGTGAAGGTCCAAGGGATACAGTAAACCTGCACTGGTGCATCGTAATCCAATACTGGTCTCCCAGGAGCCGCCCAAAACACAAACTCTGAGAAGATTCACTCTTCTTGTACTTAACCCGGCACTGTGCCTTTTATATTCAATTCCGATGCGATTTCTGTGTTTCATCGTCAATGTGAAGGTCCAAGGGATACAGTAAACCTGCACTGGTGCATCGGAATCCAATACTGGTCTCCCAGGAGCCGCCCAAAGCACAAACTCTGAGAAGATTCACTCTTCTTGTACTTAAGTCGGCACTGTGCCTTTTATATTCAATTCCGATGCGATTTCTGTGTTTCATCGTCAATGTGAAGGTCCAAGCGATACAGTAAACCTGCACTGGTGCATCGGAATGCAATACTGGTCTCCCAGGAGCCGCCCAAAGGACAAACTCTGAGAAGATTCAGTCTTCTTGTACTTAAGTCGGCATTGTGCCTTTTATATTCAATTCCGATGCGATTTCTGTGTTTCATCGTCAATGTGAAGGTCCAAGGGATACAGTAAACCTGCACTGGTGCATCGGAATCCAATACTGGTCTCCCAGGAGCCGCCCAAAGGACAAACTCTGAGAACATTCACTCTTCTTGTACTTAAGTCGGCACTGTGTCTTTTATATTCAATTCCGATGCGACTTCTGTGTTTCATCGTCAATGTGAAGGTCCAAGGAATACAGTAAGCATGCACTGGTGCATCGGAATCCAATACTGGTCTCCCAGGAGCCGTTCAAAGCACAAACTCTGAGAAGATTCACTCTTCTGTACTTAAGTCGGCACTGTGCCTTTTATATTCAATTCCGATGCGATTTCTGTGTTTCATCGTCAATGTGAAGGTCCAAGGGATACAGTAAACCTGCACTGGTGCATCGGAATCCAATACTGGTCTCCCAGGAGCCGCCCAAACACAAACTCTGAGAAGATTCACTCTTCTTGTACTTAAGTCGGCATTGTGCCTTTTATATTCAATTCCGATGCGATTTCTGTGTTTCATTGTCAATGTGAAGGTCCAAGGGATACAGTAAACCTGCACTGGTGCATCGGAATCCAATACTGGTCTCCCAGGATCCGCTCAAAGCACCAATTCTTAGGAGACTCACTCTTCTCTTACTTAAGTCGGCATTGTGCCTTTTATATTCAATTCCGATGCGATTTCTGTGTTTCATCGTCAATGTGAAGGTCCAAGGGATACAGTAAACCTGCACTGGTGCATCAGAATCCAATACTGGTCTCCCAGGAGCCGCCCAAAGCACAAACTCTGAGAAGATTAACTCTTCTTGTACTTAAGTCGGCACTGTGCCTTTTATATTCAATTCCGATGCGATTTCTGTGTTTCATCGTCAATGTGAAGGTCCAAGGGATACAGTAAACCTGCACTGGTGCATCGGAATCCAATACTGGTCTCCCAGGAGCCGCTCAAACCACAAACTCTTAGGAGACTCACTCTTCTTGTACTTAAGTCGGCATTGTGTCTTTTATATTCAATTCCGATGCGATTTCTGTGTTTCATTGTCAATGTGAAGGTCCAAGGAATACAGTAAACCTGCACTGGTGCATCGGAATCCAATACTGGTCTCCCAGGAGCCGCTCAAACCAGAAAATCTTAGACTCACTCTTCTTGTACTTAAGTCGGCATTGTGCCTTTTATATTCAATTCCGATGCGATTTCTGTGTTTCATCGTCAATGTGAAGGTCCAAGGGATACAGTAAACCTGCACTGGTGCATCGGAATGCAATACTGGTCTCCCAGGAGCCGCCCAAAGCACAAACTCTGAGAAGATTCACTCTTCTTGTACTTAAGTCGGCACTGTGCCTTTTATATTCAATTCCGATGCGATTTCTGTGTTTCATCGTCAATGTGAAGGTCCAAGGGATACAGTAAACCTGCACTGGTGCATCGGAATCCAATACTGGTCTCCCAGGAGCCGCCCAAAGCACAAACTCTGAGAAGATTCACTCTTCTTGTACTTAAGTCGGCATTGTGCCTTTTATATTCAATTCCGATGCGATTTCTGTGTTTCATCGTCAATGTGAAGGTCCAAGGGATACAGTAAACCTGCACTGGTGCATCGGAATCCAATACTGGTCTCCCAGGAGCCGCCCAAAGCACAAACTCTGAGAAGATTCACTCTTCTTGTACTTAAGTCGGCACTGTGTCTTTTATATTCAATTCCGATGCGATTTCTGTGTTTCATTGTCAATGGTAAGGTCCAAGGGATACAGTAAACCTGCACTGGTGCATCGGAATCCAATACTGGTCTCCCAGGATCCGCTCAAAGTACAAACTCTTAGGAGACTCACTCTTCTCTTACTTAAGTCGGCATTGTGCCTTTTATATTCAATTCCGATGCGATTTCTGTGTTTCATTGTCAATGTGAAGGTCCAAGGGATACAGTAAACCTGCACTGGTGCATCGGAATCCAATACTGGTCTCCCAGGAGCCGCTCAAAGCACAAACTCTGAGAAGATTCGCTCTTCTTGTACTTAAGTCGGCACTGTGCCTTTTATATTCAATTCCGATGCGATTTCTGTGTTTCATCGTCAATGTGAAGGTTCAAGGGATACAGTAAACCTGCACTGGTGCATCAGAATCCAATACTGGTCTCCCAGGAGCCGCCCAAAGCACAATCTCTGAGAAGATTCGCTCTTCTTGTACTTAAGTCGGCACTGTGTCTTTTATATTCAATTCCGATGCGATTTCTGTGTTTCATTGTCAATGTGAAGGTCCAAGGGATACAGTAAACCTGCACTGGTGCATCGGAATCCAATACTGGTCTCCCAGGAGCCGCCCAAAGCACAAACTCTGAGAAGATTCACTCTTCTTGTACTTAAGTCGGCACTGTGCCTTTTATATTCAATTCCGATGCGATTTCTGTGTTTCATCGTCAATGTGAAGGTCCAAGGGATACAGTAAACCTGCACTGGTGCATCGGAATCCAATACTGGTCTCCCAGGAGCCGCCCAAAGCTCAAACTCTTAGAAGATTCACTCTTCTTGTACTTAAGTCGGCACTGTGCATTTTATATTCAATTCCGATGCGATTTCTGTGTTTCATCGTCAAGGTGAAGGTCCAAGGGATACAGTAAACCTGCACTGGTGCATCGGAATCCAATACTGGTCCCCAGGAGCCGCTCAAACCACAAACTCTTAGGAGACTCACTCTTCTTGTACTTAAGTCGGCACTGTGTCTTTTATATTCAATTCCGATGCGATTTCTGTGTTTCATTGTCAATGTGAAGGTCCAAGGGATACAGTAAACCTGCACTGGTGCATCGGAATCCAATACTGGTCTCCCAGGAGACGCTCAAACCACAAACTCTTAGACTCACTCTTCTTGTACTTAAGTCGGCATTGTGCCTTTTATATTCAATTCCGATGCGATTTCTGTGTTTCATCGTCAATGTGAAGGTCCAAGGGATACAGTAAACCTGCACTGGTGCATCGGAATCCAATACTGGTCTCCCAGGAGCCGCCCAAAGCACAAACTCTGCGAAGATTCACTCTTCTTGTACTTAAGTCGGCACTGTGCCTTTTATATTCAATTCCGATTCGATTTCTGTGTTTCATCGTCAATGTGAAGGTCCAAGGGATACAGTAAACCTGCACTGGTGCATCGGAATCCAATACTGGTCTCCCAGGAGCCGCCCAAAACACAAACTCTGAGAAGATTCACTCTTCTTGTACTTAACCCGGCACTGTGCCTTTTATATTCAATTCCGATGCGATTTCTGTGTTTCATCGTCAATGTGAAGGTCCAAGGGGTACAGTAAACCTGCACTGGTGCATCGGAATCCAATACTGGTCTCCCAGGAGCCGCCCAAAGCACAAACTCTGAGAACATTCACTCTTCTTGTACTTAAGTCGGCACTGTTCCTTTTATATTCAATTCCGATGCGATTTCTGTGTTTCATCGTCAATGTGAAGGTCCAAGCGATACAGTAAACCTGCACTGGTGCATCGGAATCCAATACTGGTCTCCCAGGAGCCGCCCAAAGGACAAACTCTGAGAAGATTCAGTCTTCTTGTACTTAAGTCGGCATTGTGCCTTTTATATTCAATTCCGATGCGATTTCTGTGTTTCATCGTCAATGTGAAGGTCCAAGGGATACAGTAAACCTGCACTGGTGCATCGGAATCCAATACTGGTCTCCCAGGAGCCGCCCAAAGGACAAACTCTGAGAACATTCACTCTTCTTGTACTTCAGTCGGCACTGTGTCTTTTATATTCAATTCCGATGCGACTTCTGTGTTTCATCGTCAATGTGAAGGTCCAAGGAATACAGTAAACATGCACTGGTGCATCGGAATCCAATACTGGTCTCCCAGGAGCCGTTCAAAGCACAAACTCTGAGAAGATTCACTCTTCTGTACTTAAGTCGGCACTGTGCCTTTTATATTCAATTCCGATGCGATTTCTGTGTTTCATCGTCAATGTGAAGGTCCAAGGGATACAGTAAACCTGCACTGGTGCATCGGAATCCAATACTGGTGTCCCAGGATCCGCTCAAAGCACCAATTCTTAGGAGACTCACTCTTCTCTTACTTAAGTCGGCATTGTGCCTTTTATATTCAATTCCGATGCGATTTCTGTGTTTCATCGTCAATGTGAAGGTCCAAGGGATACAGTAAACCTGCACTGGTGCATCAGAATCCAATACTGGTCTCCCAGGAGCCGCCCAAAGCACAAACTCTGAGAAGATTAACTCTTCTTGTACTTAAGTCGGCACTGTGCCTTTTATATTCAATTCCGATGCGATTTCTGTGTTTCATCGTCAATGTGAAGGTCCAAGGGATACAGTAAACCTGCACTGGTGCATCGGAATCCAATACTGGTCTCCCAGGAGCCGCTCAAACCACAAACTCTTAGGAGACTCACTCTTCTTGTACTTAAGTCGGCATTGTGTCTTTTATATTCAATTCCGATGCGATTTCTGTGTTTCATTGTCAATGTGAAGGTCCAAGGAATACAGTAAACCTGCACTGGTGCATCGGAATCCAATACTGGTCTCCCAGGAGCCGCTCAAACCAGAAAATCTTAGACTCACTCTTCTTGTACTTAAGTCGGCATTGTGCCTTTTATATTCAATTCCGATGCGATTTCTGTGTTTCATCGTCAATGTGAAGGTCCAAGGGATACAGTAAACCTGCACTGGTGCATCGGAATGCAATACTGGTCTCCCAGGAGCCGCCCAAAGCACAAACTCTGAGAAGATTCACTCTTCTTGTACTTAAGTCGGCACTGTGCCTTTTATATTCTATTCCGATGCGATTTCTGTGTTTCATCGTCAATGTGAAGGTCCAAGGGATACAGTAAACCTGCACTGGTGCATCGGAATCCAATACTGGTCTCCCAGGAGCCGCCCAAAGCACAAACTCTGAGAAGATTCACTCTTCTTGTACTTAAGTCGGCATTGTGCCTTTTATATTCAATTCCGATGCGATTTCTGTGTTTCATCGTCAATGTGAAGGTCCAAGGGATACAGTAAACCTGCACTGGTGCATCGGAATCCAATACTGGTCTCCCAGGAGCCGCCCAAAGCACAAACTCTGAGAAGATTCACTCTTCTTGTACTTAAGTCGGCACTGTGTCTTTTATATTCAATTCCGATGCGATTTCTGTGTTTCATTGTCAATGGTAAGGTCCAAGGGATACAGTAAACCTGCACTGGTGCATCGGAATCCAATACTGGTCTCCCAGGATCCGCTCAAAGTACAAACTCTTAGGAGACTCACTCTTCTCTTACTTAAGTCGGCATTGTGCCTTTTATATTCAATTCCGATGCGATTTCTGTGTTTCATTGTCAATGTGAAGGTCCAAGGGATACAGTAAACCTGCACTGGTGCATCGGAATCCAATACTGGTCTCCCAGGAGCCGCTCAAAGCACAAACTCTGAGAAGATTCGCTCTTCTTGTACTTAAGTCGGCACTGTGCCTTTTATATTCAATTCCGATGCGATTTCTGTGTTTCATCGTCAATGTGAAGGTTCAAGGGATACAGTAAACCTGCACTGGTGCGTCAGAATCCAATACTGGTTTCCCAGGAGCCGCCCAAAGCACAAACTCTGAGAAGATTCGCTCTTCTTGTACTTAAGTCGGCACTGTGTCTTTTATATTCAATTCCGATGCGATTTCTGTGTTTCATTGTCAATGTGAAGGTCCAAGGGATACAGTAAACCTGCACTGGTGCATCGGACTCCAATACTGGTCTCCCAGGAGCCGCTCAAACCACAAACTCTTAGACTCACTCTTCTTGTACTTAAGTCGGCATTGTGCCTTTTATATTCAATTCCGATGCGATTTCTGTGTTTCATCGTCAATGTGAAGGTCCAAGGGATACAGTAAACCTGCACTGGTGCATCGGAATCCAATACTGGTCTCCCAGGTGCCGCTCAAAACACAAACTCTTAGGAGACTCACTCTTCTCTTACTTATGTCGGCATTGTGCCTTTTATATTCAATTCCGATGCGATTTCTGTGTTTCATTGTCAATGTGAAGGTCCAAGGGATACAGTAAACCTGCACTGGTGCATCGGAATCCAATACTGGTCTCCCAGGAGCCGCTCAAAGCACAAACTCTGAGAAGATTCGCTCTTCTTGTACTTAAGTCGGCACTGTGCCTTTTATATTCAATTCCGATGCGATTTCTCTGTTTCATCGTCAATGTGAAGGTCCAAGGGATACAGTAAACCTGCACTGGTGCATCGGAATCTAATACTGGTCTCCCAGGAGCCGCCCAAAGCACAACCTCTGCGAAGATTCACTCTTCTTGTACTTAAGTCGGCACTGTGCCTTTTATATTCAATTCCGATGCGATTTCTGTGTTTCATCGTCAATGTGAAGGTCCAAGGGATACAGTAAACCTGCACTGGTGCATCGGAATCCAATACTGGTCTCCCAGGATCCGCCCAAAACACAAACTCTGAGAAGATTCACTCTTCTTGTACTTAAGTCGGCCCTGTGCCTTTTATATTCAATTCCGATGCGATTTCTGTGTTTCATCGTCAATGTGAAGGTCCAAGGGATACAGTAAACCTGCACTGGTGCATCGGAATCCAATACTGGTCTCCCAGGAGCCGCCCAAAGCACAAACTCTGAGAGCATTCACTCTTCTTGTACTTAAGTCGGCACTGTGCCTTTTATATTCAATTCCGATGCGATTTCTGTGTTTCATCCTCAATGTGAAGGTCCAAGGGATACAGTAAACCTGCACTGGTGCATCGGAATCCAATACTGGTCTCCCAGGAGCCGCCCAAAGCACAAACTCTGAGAAGATTCACTCTTCTTGTACTTAAGTCGGCATTGTGCCTTTTATATTCAATTCCGATGCGATTTCTGTGTTTCATCGTCAATGTGAAGGTCCAAGGGATACAGTAAACCTGCACTGGTGCATCGGAATCCAATACTGGTCTCCCAGGAGCCGCCCAAAGCACAAACTCTGAGAAGATTCACTCTTCTTGTACTTAAGTCGGCACTGTGTCTTTTATATTCAATTCCGATGCGATTTCTGTGTTTCATTGTCAATGTGAACGGCCAAGGGATACAGTAAACCTGCACTGGTGCATCGGAATCCAATACTGGTCTCCCAGGATCCGCTCAAAGCACAAACTCTTAGGAGACTCACTCTTCTCTTACTTAATTCGGCATTGTGCCTTTTATATTCAATTCCGATGCGATTTCTCTGTTTCATTGTCAATGTGAAGGTCCAAGGGATACAGTAAACCTGCACTGGTGCATCGGAATCCAATACTGGTCTCCCAGGAGCCGCTCAAAGCACAAACTCTGCGAAGATTCGCTCTTCTTGTACTTAAGTCGGCACTGTGCCTTTTATGTTCAATTCCGATGCGATTTCTGTGTTTCATCGTCAATGTGAAGGTCCAAGGGATACAGTAAACCTGCACTGGTGCATCAGAATCCAATACTGGTCTCCCAGGAGCCGCCCAAAGCACAAACTCTGAGAAGATTCACTCTTCTTGTACTTAAGTCGCCACTGTGTCTTTTATATTCAATTCCGATGCGATTTCTGTGTTTCATTGTTAATGTGAAGGTCCAAGGGATATAGTAAACCTGCACTGGTGCATCGGAATCCAATACTGGTCTCCCAGGAGCCGCTCAAACCACAAACTCTTAGACTCACTCTTCTTGTACTTAAGTTGGCATTGTGCCTTTTATATTCAATGCCGATGCGATTTCTGTGTTTCATCGTCAATTTGAAGGTCCAAGGGATACAGTAAACCTGCACTGGTGCATCGGAATCCAATACTGGTCTCCCAGGAACCGCCCAATGCACAAACTCTGAGAAGATTCACTCTTCTTGTACTTAAGTCGGCACTGTGCCTTTTATATTCAATTGCGATGCGATTTCTGTGTTTCATCGTCAATGTGAAGGTCCAAGGGATACAGTAAACCTGCACTGGTGCATCGGAATCCAATACTGGTCTCCCAGGAGCCGCCCAAAGCACAAACTCTGAGAAGATTCACTCTTCTTGTACTTAAGTCGGCACTGTGCCTTTTATATTCAATTCCGATGCGATTTCTGTGTTTCATCGTCAATGTGAAGGTCCAAGGGATACAGGAAACCTGCACTGGTGCCTCGGAATCCAATACTGGTCTCCCAGGAGCCGCTCAAACCACAAACTCTTAGGAGACTCACTCTTCTTGTACTTAAGTCGGCACTGTGTCTTTTATATTCAATTCCGATGCGATTTCTGTGTTTCATTGTCAATGTGAAGGTCCAAGGGATACAGTAAACCTGCACTGGTGCATCGGAATCCAATACTGGTCTCCCAGGATCCGCTCAAAGCACAAACTCTTAGGAGACTCACTCTTCTTGTACTTAAGTCGGCATTGTGCCTTTTATATTCAATTCCGATGCGATTTCTGTGTTTCATCGTCAATTTGAAGGTCCAAGGGATACAGTAAACCTGCACTGGTGCATCGGAATCCAATACTGGTCTCCCAGGAGCCGCCCAAATCACAAACTCTGAGAAGATTCACTATTCTTGTACTTAAGTCGGCACTGTGCCTTTTATATTCAATTCCGATGCGATTTCTGTGTTTCATCGTCAATGTGAAGGTCCAAGGGATACAGTAAACCTGCACTGGTGCATCGGAATACAATACTGGTTTCCCAGGAGCGGCCCATGAACAAACTCTGAGAAGATTCAGTCTTCTTGTACTTAAGTCGGCACTGTGTCTTTTATATTCAATTCCGATGCGATTTCTGTGTTACATTCTCAATGTGAAGGTCCAAGGGATACAGTAAACATGCACTGGTGCATCGGAATCCAATACTGGTCTCCCTAGATCCGCTCAAAGCACAAACTCTTAGGAGACTCACTCTTCTTGTACTTAAGTCGGCATTGTGCCTTTTATATTCAATTCCGATGCGATTTCTGTGTTTCATTGTCAATGTGAAGGTCCAAGGGATACAGTAAACCTGCACTGGTGCATCGGAATCCAATACTGGTCTCCCATTAGCCGCCCAAAGCACAAACTCTGAGAAGATTCACTCTTCTTGTACTTAAGTCGGCACTGTGGCTTTTATATTCAATTCCGATGCGATTTCTGTGTTTCATCGTCAATGTGAAGGTCCAAGGGATACAGTAAATCTGCACTGGTGCATCGGAATCCAATACTGGTCTCCCAGGAGCCGCTCAAACCACAAACTCTTAGGAGACTCACTCTTCTTGTACTTAAGTCGGCACTGTGTCTTTTATATTCAATTCCGATGCGATTTCTGTGTTTCATTGTCAATGTGAACGTCCAAGGGATACAGTAAACCTGCACTGGTGCATCGGAATACAATACTGGTCTCCCAGGAGCCGCACAAACCACAAACTCTTAGGAGACTCACTCTTCTTGTACTTAAGTCGGCACTGTGTCTTTTATATTCAATTCCGATGCGATTTCTGTGTTTCATTGTCAATGTGAAGGTCCAAGGGATACAGTAAACCTGCACTGGTGCATCGGAATCCAATACTGGTCTCCCAGGATCCGCTCAAAGCACAAACTCTTAGGAGACTCACTCTTCTTGTACTTAACTCGGCACTGTGCCTTTTATATTCAATTCCGATGCGATTTCTGTGTTTCATTGTCAATTTGAAGGTCCAAGGGATACAGTAAACCTGCACTGGTGCATCGGAATCCAATACTGGTCTCCCAGGAGCCGCCCAAAGCACAAACTCTGAAAAGATTCACTCTTCTTGTACTTAAGTCGGCACTGTGTCTTTTATATTCAATTCCGATGCAATTTCTGTGTTTCATTGTCAATGTGAAGGTCCAAGGTATACAGTAAACCTGCACTGGTGCATCGGAATCCAATACTGGTCTCCCAGGAGCCGCTCAAAGCACAAACTCTGAGAAGATTCACTCTTCTTGTACTTAAGTCGGCACTGTGTCTTTTATATTCAATTCCTATGTGATTTCTGTGTTTCATTGTCAATGTGAAGGTCCAAGGGATACAGTAAACCTGCACTGGTGCATCGGAATCCAATACTGGTCTCCCAGGAGCCGCTCAAAGCACAAACTCTTAGGAGACTCACTCTTCTTGTACTTAAGTTGGCACTGTGTCTTTTATATTCAATTCCGATGCGATTTCTGTGTTTCATTGTCAATGTGAAGGTCCAAGGGATACAGTAAACCTGCACTGGTGCATCGGAATCCAATACTGGTCTCCCAGGAGCCGCCCAAAGCACAAACTCTGAGAAGATTCACTCTTCTTGTACTTAAGTTGGCACTGTGTCTTTTATATTCAATTCCGATGCGATTTCTGTGTTTCATCGTCAATGTGAAGGTCCAAGGGATACAGTAAACCTGCACTGGTGCATCGGAATCCAATACTGGTCTCCCAGGAGCCGCTCAAACACAAACTCTTAGGAGACTCACTCTTCTTGTACTTAAGTCGGCATTGTGGATTTTATATTCAATTCCGATGCGATTTCTGTGTTTCATTGTCAATGTGAAGGTCCAAGGGATACAGTAAACCTGCACTGGTGCATCGGAATCCAATACTGGTCTCCCAGGAGCCGCCCAAAGCACAAACTCTGAGAAGATTCACTCTTCTTGTACTTAAGTCGGCACTGTGCCTTTTATATTCAATTCCGATGCGATTTCTGTGTTTCATTGTCAATGTGAAGGTCGAAGGGAAACAGTAAACCTGCACTGGTGCATCGGAATCCAATACTGGTCTCCCAGGAGCCGCCCAAAGCACAAACTCTGAGAAGATTCACTCTTCTTGTACTTAAGTCGGCACTGTGCCTTTTATATTCAATTCCGATGCGTTTTCTGTGTTTCATCGTCAATGTGAAGGTCCAAGGGATACTGTAAACCTGCACTGGTGCATCGGAATCCAATACTGGTCTCCCTAGATCCGCTCAAAGCACAAACTCTTAGGAGACTCACTCTTCTTGTACTTAAGTCGGCATTGTGCCTTTAATATTCAATTCCGATGCGATTTCTGTGTTTCATTGTCAATGTGAAGGTCCAAGGGATACAGTAACCCTGCACTGGTGCATCGGAATCCAATACTGGTCTCCCATTAGCCGCCCAAAGCACAAACTCTGAGAAGATTCACTCTTCTTGTACTTAAGTCGGCACTGTGCCTTTTATATTCAATTCCGATGCGATTTCTGTGTTTCATCGTCAATGTGAAGGTCCAAGGGATACAGTAAATCTGCACTGGTGCATCGGAATCCAATACTGGTCTCCCAGGAGCCGCTCAAACCACAAACTCTTAGGAGACTCACTCTTCTTGTACTTAAGTCGGCACTGTGTCATTTATATTCAATTCCGATGCGATTTCTGTGTTTCATTGTCAATGTGAAGGTCCAAGGGATACAGTAAACCTGCACTGGTGCATCGGAATACAATACTGGTCTCCCAGGAGCCGCTCAAACCACAAACTCTTAGGAGACTCACCCTTCTTGTACTTAAGTCGGCACTGTGTCTTTTATATTCAATTCCGATGCAATTTCTGTGTTTCATTGTCAATGTGAAGGTCCAAGGGATACAGTAAACCTGCACTGGTGCATCGGAATCCAATACTGGTCTCCCAGGAGCCGCCCAAAGCACAAACTCTGAAAAGATTCACTCTTCTTTTACTTAAGTCGGCACTGTGTCTTTTATATTCAATTCCGATGCGATTTCTGTGTTTCATTGTCAATGTGAAGGTCCAAGGTATACAGTAAACCTGCAGGAACCGCTCAAAGCACAAACTCTTAGGAGACTCACTCTTCTTGTACTTAAGTCGGCAATGTGTCTTTTATATTCAATTCCGATGCGATTTCTGTGTTTCATTGTCAATGTCAAGGTCCAAGGGATACAGTAAACCTGCACTGGTGCATCGGAATACAATACTGGTCTTCCAGGAGCCGCCCAAAGCACAAACTCTGAGAAGATTCACTCTTCTTGTACTTAAGTCGGCACTGTGTCTTTTATATTCAATTCCTATGTGATTTCTGTGTTTCATTGTCAATGTGAAGGTCCAAGGGATACAGTAAACCTGCACTGGTGCATCGGAATCCAATACTGGTCTCCCAGGAGCCGCTCAAAGCACAAACTCTTAGGAGACTCACTCTTCTTGTACTTAAGTCGGCACTGTGTCTTTTATATTCAATTCCGATGCGATTTCTGTGTTTCATTGTCAATGTGAAGGTCCAAGGGATACAGTAAACCTGCACTGGTGCATCGGAATCCAATACTGGTCTCCCAGGATCCGCTCAAAGCACAAACTCTTAGGAGACTCACTCTTCTTGTACTTAACTCGGCACTGTGCCTTTTATATTCAATTCCGATGCGATTTCTGTGTTTCATTGTCAATTTGAAGGTCCAAGGGATACAGTAAACCTGCACTGGTGCATCGGAATCCAATACTGGTCTCCCAGGAGCCGCCCAAAGCACAAACTCTGAAAAGATTCACTCTTCTTGTACTTAAGTCGGCACTGTGTCTTTTATATTCAATTCCGATGCAATTTCTGTGTTTCATTGTCAATGTGAAGGTCCAAGGTATACAGTAAACCTGCACTGGTGCATCGGAATCCAATACTGGTCTCCCAGGAGCCGCTCAAAGCACAAACTCTTAGGAGACTCACTCTTCTTGTACTTAAGTCGGCACTGTGTCTTTTATATTCAATTCCGATGCGATTTCTGTGTTTCATTGTCAATGTCAAGGTCCAAGGGATACAGTAAACCTGCACTGGTGCATCGGAATACAATACTGGTCTTCCAGGAGCCGCCCAAAGCACAAACTCTGAGAAGATTCACTCTTCTTGTACTTAAGTCGGCACTGTGTCTTTTATATTCAATTCCTATGTGATTTCTGTGTTTCATTGTCAATGTGAAGGTCCAAGGGATACAGTAAACCTGCACTGGTGCATCGGAATCCAATACTGGTCTCCCAGGAGCCGCTCAAAGCACAAACTCTTAGGAGACTCACTCTTCTTGTACTTAAGTTGGCACTGTGTCTTTTATATTCAATTCCGATGCGATTTCTGTGTTTCATTGTCAATGTGAAGGTCCAAGGGATACAGTAAACCTGCACTGGTGCATCGGAATCCAATACTGGTCTCCCAGGAGCCGCCCAAAGCACAAACTCTGAGAAGATTCACTCTTCTTGTACTTAAGTTGGCACTGTGTCTTTTATATTCAATTCCGATGCGATTTCTGTGTTTCATCGTCAATGTGAAGGTCCAAGGGATACAGTAAACCTGCACTGGTGCATCGGAATCCAATACTGGTCTCCCAGGATCCGCTCAAAGCACAAACTCTTAGGAGACTCACTCTTCTCTTACTTAATTCGGCATTGTGCCTTTTATATTCAATTCCGATGCGATTTCTCTGTTTCATTGTCAATGTGAAGGTCCAAGGGATACAGTAAACCTGCACTGGTGCATCGGAATCCAATACTGGTCTCCCAGGAGCCGCTCAAAGCACAAACTCTGCGAAGATTCGCTCTTCTTGTACTTAAGTCGGCACTGTGCCTTTTATATTCAATTCCGATGCGATTTCTGTGTTTCATCGTCAATGTGAAGGTCCAAGGGATACAGTAAACCTGCACTGGTGCATCAGAATCCAATACTGGTCTCCCAGGAGCCGCCCAAAGCACAAACTCTGAGAAGATTCACTCTTCTTGTACTTAAGTCGCCACTGTGTCTTTTATATTCAATTCCGATGCGATTTCTGTGTTTCATTGTTAATGTGAAGGTCCAAGGGATATAGTAAACCTGCACTGGTGCATCGGAATCCAATACTGGTCTCCCAGGAGCCGCTCAAACCACAAACTCTTAGACTCACTCTTCTTGTACTTAAGTTGGCATTGTGCCTTTTATATTCAATGCCGATGCGATTTCTGTGTTTCATCGTCAATTTGAAGGTCCAAGGGATACAGTAAACCTGCACTGGTGCATCGGAATCCAATACTGGTCTCCCAGGAGCCGCCCAATGCACAAACTCTGAGAAGATTCACTCTTCTTGTACTTAAGTCGGCACTGTGCCTTTTATATTCAATTGCGATGCGATTTCTGTGTTTCATCGTCAATGTGAAGGTCCAAGGGATACAGTAAACCTGCACTGGTGCATCGGAATCCAATACTGGTCTCCCAGGAGCCGCCCAAAGCACAAACTCTGAGAAGATTCAGTCTTCTTGTACTTAAGTCGGCACTGTGTCTTTTATATTCAATTCCGATGCGTTTTCTGTGTTTCATCGTCAATGTGAAGGTCCAAGGGATACTGTAAACCTGCACTGGTGCATCGGAATCCAATACTGGTCTCCCTAGATCCGCTCAAAGCACAAACTCTTAGGAGACTCACTCTTCTTGTACTTAAGTCGGCATTGTGCCTTTAATATTCAATTCCGATGCGATTTCTGTGTTTCATTGTCAATGTGAAGGTCCAAGGGATACAGTAAACCTGCACTGGTGCATCGGAATCCAATACTGGTCTCCCATTAGCCGCCCAAAGCACAAACTCTGAGAAGATTCACTCTTCTTGTACTTAAGTCGGCACTGTGCCTTTTATATTCAATTCCGATGCGATTTCTGTGTTTCATCGTCAATGTGAAGGTCCAAGGGATACAGTAAATCTGCACTGGTGCATCGGAATCCAATACTGGTCTCCCAGGAGCCGCTCAAACCACAAACTCTTAGGAGACTCACTCTTCTTGTACTTAAGTCGGCACTGTGTCTTTTATATTCAATTCCGATGCGATTTCTGTGTTTCATTGTCAATGTGAAGGTCCAAGGGATACAGTAAACCTGCACTGGTGCATCGGAATACAATACTGGTCTCCCAGGAGCCGCTCAAACCACAAACTCTTAGGAGACTCACCCTTCTTGTACTTAAGTCGGCACTGTGTCTTTTATATTCAATTCCGATGCAATTTCTGTGTTTCATTGTCAATGTGAAGGTCCAAGGGATACAGTAAACCTGCACTGGTGCATCGGAATCCAATACTGGTCTCCCAGGATCCGCTCAAAGCACAAACTCTTAGGAGACTCACTCTTCTTGTACTTAAGTCGGCACTGTGCCTTTTATATTCAATTCCGATGCGATTTCTGTGTTTCATTGTCAATGTGAAGGTCCAAGGGATACAGTAAACCTGCACTGGTGCATCGGAATCCAATACTGGTCTCCCAGGAGCCGCCCAAAGCACGAACTCTGAAAAGATTCACTCTTCTTTTACTTAAGTCGGCACTGTGTCTTTTATATTCAATTCCGATGCGATTTCTGTGTTTCATTGTCAATGTGAAGGTCCAAGGTATACAGTAAACCTGCAGGAACCGCTCAAAGCACAAACTCTTAGGAGACTCACTCTTCTGGTACTTAAGTCGGCAATGTGTCTTTTATATTCAATTCCGATGCGATTTCTGTGTTTCATTGTCAATGTCAAGGTCCAAGGGATACAGTAAACCTGCACTGGTGCATCGGAATACAATACTGGTCTTCCAGGAGCCGCCCAAAGCACAAACTCTGAGAAGATTCACTCTTCTTGTACTTAAGTCGGCACTGTGTCTTTTATATTCAATTCCTATGTGATTTCTGTGTTTCATTGTCAATGTGAAGGTCCAAGGGATACAGTAAACCTGCACTGGTGCATCGGAATCCAATACTGGTCTCCCAGGAGCCGCTCAAAGCACAAACTCTTAGGAGACTCACTCTTCTTGTACTTAAGTCGGCACTGTGTCTTTTATATTCAATTCCGATGCGATTTCTGTGTTTCATTGTCAATGTGAAGGTCCAAGGGATACAGTAAACCTGCACTGGTGCATCGGAATCCAATACTGGTCTCCCAGGATCCGCTCAAAGCACAAACTCTTAGGAGACTCACTCTTCTTGTACTTAACTCGGCACTGTGCCTTTTATATTCAATTCCGATGCGATTTCTGTGTTTCATTGTCAATTTGAAGGTCCAAGGGATACAGTAAACCTGCACTGGTGCATCGGAATCCAATACTGGTCTCCCAGGAGCCGCCCAAAGCACAAACTCTGAAAAGATTCACTCTTCTTGTACTTAAGTCGGCACTGTGTCTTTTATATTCAATTCCGATGCAATTTCTGTGTTTCATTGTCAATGTGAAGGTCCAAGGTATACAGTAAACCTGCACTGGTGCATCGGAATCCAATACTGGTCTCCCAGGAGCCGCTCAAAGCACAAACTCTTAGGAGACTCACTCTTCTTGTACTTAAGTCGGCACTGTGTCTTTTATATTCAATTCCGATGCGATTTCTGTGTTTCATTGTCAATGTCAAGGTCCAAGGGATACAGTAAACCTGCACTGGTGCATCGGAATACAATACTGGTCTTCCAGGAGCCGCCCAAAGCACAAACTCTGAGAAGATTCACTCTTCTTGTACTTAAGTCGGCACTGTGTCTTTTATATTCAATTCCTATGTGATTTCTGTGTTTCATTGTCAATGTGAAGGTCCAAGGGATACAGTAAACCTGCACTGGTGCATCGGAATCCAATACTGGTCTCCCAGGAGCCGCTCAAAGCACAAACTCTTAGGAGACTCACTCTTCTTGTACTTAAGTTGGCACTGTGTCTTTTATATTCAATTCCGATGCGATTTCTGTGTTTCATTGTCAATGTGAAGGTCCAAGGGATACAGTAAACCTGCACTGGTGCATCGGAATCCAATACTGGTCTCCCAGGAGCCGCCCAAAGCACAAACTCTGAGAAGATTCACTCTTCTTGTACTTAAGTTGGCACTGTGTCTTTTATATTCAATTCCGATGCGATTTCTGTGTTTCATCGTCAATGTGAAGGTCCAAGGGATACAGTAAACCTGCACTGGTGCATCGGAATCCAATACTGGTCTCCCAGGATCCGCTCAAAGCACAAACTCTTAGGAGACTCACTCTTCTCTTACTTAATTCGGCATTGTGCCTTTTATATTCAATTCCGATGCGATTTCTCTGTTTCATTGTCAATGTGAAGGTCCAAGGGATACAGTAAACCTGCACTGGTGCATCGGAATCCAATACTGGTCTCCCAGGAGCCGCTCAAAGCACAAACTCTGCGAAGATTCGCTCTTCTTGTACTTAAGTCGGCACTGTGCCTTTTATATTCAATTCCGATGCGATTTCTGTGTTTCATCGTCAATGTGAAGGTCCAAGGGATACAGTAAACCTGCACTGGTGCATCAGAATCCAATACTGGTCTCCCAGGAGCCGCCCAAAGCACAAACTCTGAGAAGATTCACTCTTCTTGTACTTAAGTCGCCACTGTGTCTTTTATATTCAATTCCGATGCGATTTCTGTGTTTCATTGTTAATGTGAAGGTCCAAGGGATATAGTAAACCTGCACTGGTGCATCGGAATCCAATACTGGTCTCCCAGGAGCCGCTCAAACCACAAACTCTTAGACTCACTCTTCTTGTACTTAAGTTGGCATTGTGCCTTTTATATTCAATGCCGATGCGATTTCTGTGTTTCATCGTCAATTTGAAGGTCCAAGGGATACAGTAAACCTGCACTGGTGCATCGGAATCCAATACTGGTCTCCCAGGAGCCGCCCAATGCACAAACTCTGAGAAGATTCACTCTTCTTGTACTTAAGTCGGCACTGTGCCTTTTATATTCAATTGCGATGCGATTTCTGTGTTTCATCGTCAATGTGAAGGTCCAAGGGATACAGTAAACCTGCACTGGTGCATCGGAATCCAATACTGGTCTCCCAGGAGCCGCCCAAAGCACAAACTCTGAGAAGATTCACTCTTCTTGTACTTAAGTCGGCACTGTGCCTTTTATATTCAATTCCGATGCGATTTCTGTGTTTCATCGTCAATGTGAAGGTCCAAGGGATACAGTAAACCTGCACTGGTGCCTCGGAATCCAATACTGGTCTCCCAGGAGCCGCTCAAACCACAAACTCTTAGGAGACTCACTCTTCTTGTACTTAAGTCGGCACTGTGTCTTTTATATTCAATTCCGATGCGATTTCTGTGTTTCATTGTCAATGTGAAGGTCCAAGGGATACAGTAAACCTGCACTGGTGCATCGGAATCCAATACTGGTCTCCCAGGATCCGCTCAAAGCACAAACTCTTAGGAGACTCACTCTTCTTGTACTTAAGTCGGCATTGTGCCTTTTATATTCAATTCCGATGCGATTTCTGTGTTTCATCGTCAATTTGAAGGTCCAAGGGATACAGTAAACCTGCACTGGTGCATCGGAATCCAATACTGGTCTCCCAGGAGCCGCCCAAATCACAAACTCTAAGAAGATTCACTATTCTTGTACTTAAGTCGGCACTGTGCCTTTTATATTCAATTCCGATGCGATTTCTGTGTTTCATCGTCAATGTGAAGGTCCAAGGGATACAGTAAACCTGCACTGGTGCATCGGAATACAATACTGGTCTCCCAGGAGCGGCCCATGAACAAACTCTGAGAAGATTCAGTCTTCTTGTACTTAAGTCGGCACTGTGTCTTTTATATTCAATTCCGATGCGATCTCTGTGTTACATTCTCAATGTGAAGGTCCAAGGGATACAGTAAACATGCACTGGTGCATCGGAATCCAATACTGGTCTCCCTAGATCCGCTCAAAGCACAAACTCTTAGGAGACTCACTCTTCTTGTACTTAAGTCGGCATTGTGCCTTTTATATTCAATTCCGATGCGATTTCTGTGTTTCATTGTCAATGTGAAGGTCCAAGGGATACAGTAAACCTGCACTGGTGCATCGGAATCCAATACTGGTCTCCCATTAGCCGCCCAAAGCACAAACTCTGAGAAGATTCACTCTTCTTGTACTTAAGTCGGCACTGTGGCTTTTATATTCAATTCCGATGCGATTTCTGTGTTTCATCGTCAATGTGAAGGTCCAAGGGATACAGTAAATCTGCACTGGTGCATCGGAATCCAATACTGGTCTCCCAGGAACCGCTCAAACCACAAACTCTTAGGAGACTCACTCTTCTTGTACTTAAGTCGGCACTGTGTCTATTATATTCAATTCCGATGCGATTTCTGTGTTTCATTGTCAATGTGAACGTCCAAGGGATACAGTAAACCTGCACTGGTGCATCGGAATACAATACTGGTCTCCCAGGAGCCGCACAAACCACAAACTCTTAGGAGACTCACTCTTCTTGTACTTAAGTCGGCACTGTGTCTTTTATATTCAATTCCGATGCGATTTCTGTGTTTCATTGTCAATGTGAAGGTCCAAGGGATACAGTAAACCTGCACTGGTGCATCGGAATCCAATACTGGTCTCCCAGGATCCGCTCAAAGCACAAACTCTTAGGAGACTCACTCTTCTTGTACTTAACTCGGCACTGTGCCTTTTATATTCAATTCCGATGCGATTTCTGTGTTTCATTGTCAATTTGAAGGTCCAAGGGATACAGTAAACCAGCACTGGTGCATCGGAATCCAATACTGGTCTCCCAGGAGCCGCCCAAAGCACAAACTCTGAAAAGATTCACTCTTCTTGTACTTAAGTCGGCACTGTGTCTTTTATATTCAATTCCGATGCAATTTCTGTGTTTCATTGTCAATGTGAAGGTCCAAGGTATACAGTAAACCTGCACTGGTGCATCGGAAGCCAATACTGGTCTCCCAGGAGCCGCTCAAAGCACAAACTCTTAGGAGACTCACTCTTCTTGTACTTAAGTCGGCACTGTGTCTTTTATATTCAATTCCGATGCGATTTCTGTGTTTCATTGTCAATGTCAAGGTCCAAGGGATACAGTAAACCTGCACTGGTGCATCGGAATACAATACTGGTCTTCCAGGAGCCGCCCAAAGCACAAACTCTGAGAAGATTCACTCTTCTTGTACTTAAGTCGGCACTGTGTCTTTTATATTCAATTCCTATGTGATTTCTGTGTTTCATTGTCAATGTGAAGGTCCAAGGGATACAGTAAACCTGCACTGGTGCATCGGAATCCAATACTGGTCTCCCAGGATCCGCTCAAAGCACAAACTCTTAGGAGACTCACTCTTCTCTTACTTAATTCGGCATTGTGCCTTTTATATTCAATTCCGATGCGATTTCTCTGTTTCATTGTCAATGTGAAGGTCCAAGGGATACAGTAAACCTGCACTGGTGCATCGGAATCCAATACTGGTCTCCCAGGAGCCGCTCAAAGCACAAACTCTGCGAAGATTCGCTCTTCTTGTACTTAAGTCGGCACTGTGCCTTTTATATTCAATTCCGATGCGATTTCTGTGTTTCATCGTCAATGTGAAGGTCCAAGGGATACAGTAAACCTGCACTGGTGCATCAGAATCCAATACTGGTCTCCCAGGAGCCGCCCAAAGCACAAACTCTGAGAAGATTCACTCTTCTTGTACTTAAGTCGCCACTGTGTCTTTTATATTCAATTCCGATGCGATTTCTGTGTTTCATTGTTAATGTGAAGGTCCAAGGGATATAGTAAACCTGCACTGGTGCATCGGAATCCAATACTGGTCTCCCAGGAGCCGCTCAAACCACAAACTCTTAGACTCACTCTTCTTGTACTTAAGTTGGCATTGTGCCTTTTATATTCAATGCCGATGCGATTTCTGTGTTTCATCGTCAATTTGAAGGTCCAAGGGATACAGTAAACCTGCACTGGTGCATCGGAATCCAATACTGGTCTCCCAGGAGCCGCCCAATGCACAAACTCTGAGAAGATTCACTCTTCTTGTACTTAAGTCGGCACTGTGCCTTTTATATTCAATTGCGATGCGATTTCTGTGTTTCATCGTCAATGTGAAGGTCCAAGGGATACAGTAAACCTGCACTGGTGCATCGGAATCCAATACTGGTCTCCCAGGAGCCGCCCAAAGCACAAACTCTGAGAAGATTCACTCTTCTTGTACTTAAGTCGGCACTGTGCCTTTTATATTCAATTCCGATGCGATTTCTGTGTTTCATCGTCAATGTGAAGGTCCAAGGGATACAGTAAACCTGCACTGGTGCCTCGGAATCCAATACTGGTCTCCCAGGAGCCGCTCAAACCACAAACTCTTAGGAGACTCACTCTTCTTGTACTTAAGTCGGCACTGTGTCTTTTATATTCAATTCCGATGCGATTTCTGTGTTTCATTGTCAATGTGAAGGTCCAAGGGATACAGTAAACCTGCACTGGTGCATCGGAATCCAATACTGGTCTCCCAGGATCCGCTCAAAGCACAAACTCTTAGGAGACTCACTCTTCTTGTACTTAAGTCGGCATTGTGCCTTTTATATTCAATTCCGATGCGATTTCTGTGTTTCATCGTCAATTTGAAGGTCCAAGGGATACAGTAAACCTGCACTGGTGCATCGGAATCCAATACTGGTCTCCCAGGAGCCGCCCAAATCACAAACTCTAAGAAGATTCACTATTCTTGTACTTAAGTCGGCACTGTGCCTTTTATATTCAATTCCGATGCGATTTCTGTGTTTCATCGTCAATGTGAAGGTCCAAGGGATACAGTAAACCTGCACTGGTGCATCGGAATACAATACTGGTCTCCCAGGAGCGGCCCATGAACAAACTCTGAGAAGATTCAGTCTTCTTGTACTTAAGTCGGCACTGTGTCTTTTATATTCAATTCCGATGCGATCTCTGTGTTACATTCTCAATGTGAAGGTCCAAGGGATACAGTAAACATGCACTGGTGCATCGGAATCCAATACTGGTCTCCCTAGATCCGCTCAAAGCACAAACTCTTAGGAGACTCACTCTTCTTGTACTTAAGTCGGCATTGTGCCTTTTATATTCAATTCCGATGCGATTTCTGTGTTTCATTGTCAATGTGAAGGTCCAAGGGATACAGTAAACCTGCACTGGTGCATCGGAATCCAATACTGGTCTCCCATTAGCCGCCCAAAGCACAAACTCTGAGAAGATTCACTCTTCTTGTACTTAAGTCGGCACTGTGGCTTTTATATTCAATTCCGATGCGATTTCTGTGTTTCATCGTCAATGTGAAGGTCCAAGGGATACAGTAAATCTGCACTGGTGCATCGGAATCCAATACTGGTCTCCCAGGAACCGCTCAAACCACAAACTCTTAGGAGACTCACTCTTCTTGTACTTAAGTCGGCACTGTGTCTATTATATTCAATTCCGATGCGATTTCTGTGTTTCATTGTCAATGTGAACGTCCAAGGGATACAGTAAACCTGCACTGGTGCATCGGAATACAATACTGGTCTCCCAGGAGCCGCACAAACCACAAACTCTTAGGAGACTCACTCTTCTTGTACTTAAGTCGGCACTGTGTCTTTTATATTCAATTCCGATGCGATTTCTGTGTTTCATTGTCAATGTGAAGGTCCAAGGGATACAGTAAACCTGCACTGGTGCATCGGAATCCAATACTGGTCTCCCAGGATCCGCTCAAAGCACAAACTCTTAGGAGACTCACTCTTCTTGTACTTAACTCGGCACTGTGCCTTTTATATTCAATTCCGATGCGATTTCTGTGTTTCATTGTCAATTTGAAGGTCCAAGGGATACAGTAAACCAGCACTGGTGCATCGGAATCCAATACTGGTCTCCCAGGAGCCGCCCAAAGCACAAACTCTGAAAAGATTCACTCTTCTTGTACTTAAGTCGGCACTGTGTCTTTTATATTCAATTCCGATGCAATTTCTGTGTTTCATTGTCAATGTGAAGGTCCAAGGTATACAGTAAACCTGCACTGGTGCATCGGAAGCCAATACTGGTCTCCCAGGAGCCGCTCAAAGCACAAACTCTTAGGAGACTCACTCTTCTTGTACTTAAGTCGGCACTGTGTCTTTTATATTCAATTCCGATGCGATTTCTGTGTTTCATTGTCAATGTCAAGGTCCAAGGGATACAGTAAACCTGCACTGGTGCATCGGAATACAATACTGGTCTTCCAGGAGCCGCCCAAAGCACAAACTCTGAGAAGATTCACTCTTCTTGTACTTAAGTCGGCACTGTGTCTTTTATATTCAATTCCTATGTGATTTCTGTGTTTCATTGTCAATGTGAAGGTCCAAGGGATACAGTAAACCTGCACTGGTGCATCGGAATCCAATACTGGTCTCCCAGGAGCCGCTCAAAGCACAAACTCTTAGGAGACTCACTCTTCTTGTACTTAAGTTGGCACTGTGTCTTTTATATTCAATTCCGATGCGATTTCTGTGTTTCATTGTCAATGTGAAGGTCCAAGGGATACAGTAAACCTGCACTGGTGCATCGGAATCCAATACTGGTCTCCCAGGAGCCGCCCAAAGCACAAACTCTGAGAAGATTCACTCTTCTTGTACTTAAGTTGGCACTGTGTCTTTTATATTCAATTCCGATGCGATTTCTGTGTTTCATCGTCAATGTGAAGGTCCAAGGGATACAGTAAACCTGCACTGGTGCATCGGAATCCAATACTGGTCTCCCAGGAGCCGCTCAAACACAAACTCTTAGGAGACTCACTCTTCTTGTACTTAAGTCGGCATTGTGGATTTTATATTCAATTCCGATGCGATTTCTGTGTTTCATTGTCAATGTGAAGGTCCAAGGGATACAGTAAACCTGCACTGGTGCATCGGAATCCAATACTGGTCTCCCAGGAGCCGCCCAAAGCACAAACTCTAGGAAGATTCACTCTTCTTGTACTTAAGTCGGCACTGTGCCTTTTATATTCAATTCCGATGCGATTTCTGTGTTTCATTGTCAATGTGAAGGTCGAAGGGAAACAGTAAACCTGCACTGGTGCATCGGAATCCAATACTGGTCTCCCAGGAGCCGCCCAAAGCACAAACTCTGAGAAGATTCACTCTTCTTGTACTTAAGTCGGCACTGTGCCTTTTATATTCAATTCCGATGCGTTTTCTGTGTTTCATCGTCAATGTGAAGGTCCAAGGGATACTGTAAACCTGCACTGGTGCATCGGAATCCAATACTGGTCTCCCTAGATCCGCTCAAAGCACAAACTCTTAGGAGACTCACTCTTCTTGTACTGAAGTCGGCATTGTGCCTTTAATATTCAATTCCGATGCGATTTCTGTGTTTCATTGTCAATGTGAAGGTCCAAGGGATACAGTAAACCTGCACTGGTGCATCGGAGTCCAATACTGGTCTCCCATTAGCCGCCCAAAGCACAAACTCTGAGAAGATTCACTCTTCTTGTACTTAAGTCGGCACTGTGCCTTTTATATTCAATTCCGATGCGATTTCTGTGTTTCATCGTCAATGTGAAGGTCCAAGGGATACAGTAAATCTGCACTGGTGCATCGGAATCCAATACTGGTCTCCCAGGAGCCGCTCAAACCACAAACTCTTAGGAGACTCACTCTTCTTGTACTTAAGTCGGCACTGTGTCTTTTATATTCAATTCCGATGCGATTTCTGTGTTTCATTGTCAATGTGAAGGTCCAAGGGATACAGTAAACCTGCACTGGTGCATCGGAATACAATACTGGTCTCCCAGGAGCCGCTCAAACCACAAACTCTTAGGAGACTCACCCTTCTTGTACCTAAGTCGGCACTGTGTCTTTTATATTCAATTCCGATGCGATTTCTGTGTTTCATTGTCAATGTGAAGGTCCAAGGGATACAGTAAACCTGCACTGGTGCATCGGAATCCAATACTGGTCTCCCAGGATCCGCTCAAAGCACAAACTCTTAGGAGACTCACTCTTCTTGTACTTAAGTCGGCACTGTGCCTTTTATATTCAATTCCGATGCGATTTCTGTGTTTCATTGTCAATGTGAAGGTCCAAGGGATACAGTAAACCTGCACTGGTGCATCGGAATCCAATACTGGTCTCCCAGGAGCCGCCCAAAGCACAAACTCTGAAAAGATTCACTCTTCTTTTACTTAAGTCGGCACTGTGTCTTTTATATTCAATTCCGATGCGATTTCTGTGTTTCATTGTCAATGTGAAGGTCCAAGGTATACAGTAAACCTGCAGGAACCGCTCAAAGCACAAACTCTTAGGAGACTCACTCTTCTTGTACTTAAGTCGGCAATGTGTCTTTTATATTCAATTCCGATGCGATTTCTGTGTTTCATTGTCAATGTCAAGGTCCAAGGGATACAGTAAACCTGCACTGGTGCATCGGAATACAATACTGGTCTTCCAGGAGCCGCCCAAAGCACAAACTCTGAGAAGATTCACTCTTCTTGTACTTAAGTCGGCACTGTGTCTTTTATATTCAATTCCTATGTGATTTCTGTGTTTCATTGTCAACGTGAAGGTCCAAGGGATACAGTAAACCTGCACTGGTGCATCGGAATCCAATACTGGTCTCCCAGGAGCCGCTCAAAGCACAAACTCTTAGGAGACTAACTCTTCTTGTACTTAAGTCGGCACTGTGTCTTTTATATTCAATTCCGATGCGATTTCTGTGTTTCATTGTCAATGTGAAGGTCCAAGGGATACAGTAAACCTGCACTGGTGCATCGGAATCCAATACTGGTCTCCCAGGATCCGCTCAAAGCACAAACTCTTAGGAGACTCACTCTTCTTGTACTTAACTCGGCACTGTGCCTTTTATATTCAATTCCGATGCGATTTCTGTGTTTCATTGTCAATTTGAAGGTCCAAGGGATACAGTAAACCTGCACTGGTGCATCGGAATCCAATACTGGTCTCCCAGGAGCCGCCCAAAGCACAAACTCTGAAAAGATTCACTCTTCTTGTACTTAAGTCGGCACTGTGTCTTTTATATTCAATTCCGATGCAATTTCTGTGTTTCATTGTCAATGTGAAGGTCCAAGGTATACAGTAAACCTGCACTGGTGCATCGGAATCCAATACTGGTCTCCCAGGAGCCGCTCAAAGCACAAACTCTTAGGAGACTCACTCTTCTTGTACTTAAGTCGGCACTGTGTCTTTTATATTCAATTCCGATGCGATTTCTGTGTTTCATTGTCAATGTCAAGGTCCAAGGGATACAGTAAACCTGCACTGGTGCATCGGAATACAATACTGGTCTTCCAGGAGCCGCCCAAAGCACAAACTCTGAGAAGATTCACTCTTCTTGTACTTAAGTCAGCACGGTGTCTTTTATATTCAATTCCTATGTGATTTCTGTGTTTCATTGTCAATGTGAAGGTCCAAGGGATACAGTTAACCTGCACTGGTGCATCGGAATCCAATACTGGTCTCCCAGGAGCCGCTCAAAGCACAAACTCTTAGGAGACTCACTCTTCTTGTACTTAAGTCGGCAATGTGTCTTTTATATTCAATTCCGATGCGATTTCTGTGTTTCATTGTCAATGTCAAGGTCCAAGGGATACAGTAAACCTGCACTGGTGCATCGGAATACAATACTGGTCTTCCAGGAGCCGCCCAAAGCACAATGAGATGATTCACTCTTCTTGTACTTAAGTCGGCACTGTGTCTTTTATATTCAATTCCTATGTGATTTCTGTGTTTCATTGTCAACGTGAAGGTCCAAGGGATACAGTAAACCTGCACTGGTGCATCGGAATCCAATACTGGTCTCCCAGGAGCCGCTCAAAGCACAAACTCTTAGGAGACTCACTCTTCTTGTACTTAAGTCGGCACTGTGTCTTTTATATTCAATTCCGATGCGATTTCTGTGTTTCATTGTCAATGTGAAGGTCCAAGGGATACAGTAAACCTGCACTGGTGCATCGGAATCCAATACTGGTCTCCCAGGATCCGCTCAAAGCACAAACTCTTAGGAGACTCACTCTTCTTGTACTTAACTCGGCACTGTGCCTTTTATATTCAATTCCGATGCGATTTCTGTGTTTCATTGTCAATTTGAAGGTCCAAGGGATACAGTAAACCTGCACTGGTGCATCGGAATCCAATACTGGTCTCCCAGGAGCCGCCCAAAGCACAAACTCTGAAAAGATTCACTCTTCTTGTACTTAAGTCGGCACTGTGTCTTTTATATTCAATTCCGATGCAATTTCTGTGTTTCATTGTCAATGTGAAGGTCCAAGGTATACAGTAAACCTGCACTGGTGCATCGGAATCCAATACTGGTCTCCCAGGAGCCGCTCAAAGCACAAACTCTTAGGAGACTCACTCTTCTTGTACTTAAGTCGGCACTGTGTCTTTTATATTCAATTCCGATGCGATTTCTGTGTTTCATTGTCAATGTCAAGGTCCAAGGGATACAGTAAACCTGCACTGGTGCATCGGAATACAATACTGGTCTTCCAGGAGCCGCCCAAAGCACAAACTCTGAGAAGATTCACTCTTCTTGTACTTAAGTCGGCACGGTGTCTTTTATATTCAATTCCTATGTGATTTCTGTGTTTCATTGTCAATGTGAAGGTCCAAGGGATACAGTAAACCTGCACTGGTGCATCGGAATCCAATACTGGTCTCCCAGGAGCCGCTCAAAGCACAAACTCTTAGGAGACTCACTCTTCTTGTACTTAAGTTGGCACTGTGTCTTTTATATTCAATTCCGATGCGATTTCTGTGTTTCATTGTCAATGTGAAGGTCCAAGGGATACAGTAAACCTGCACTGGTGCATCGGAATCCAATACTGGTCTCCCAGGAGCCGCCCAAAGCACAAACTCTGAGAAGATTCACTCTTCTTGTACTTAAGTTGGCACTGTGTCTTTTATATTCAATTCCGATGCGATTTCTGTGTTTCATCGTCAATGTGAAGGTCCAAGGGATACAGTAAACCTGCACTGGTGCATCGGAATCCAATACTGGTCACCCAGGAGCCGCTCAAACACAAACTCTTAGGAGACTCACTCTTCTTGTACTTAAGTCGGCATTGTGGATTTTATATTCAATTCCGATGCGATTTCTGTGTTTCATTGTCAATGTGAAGGTCCAAGGGATACAGTAAACCTGCACTGGTGCATCAGAATCCAATACTGGTCTCCCAGGAGCCGCCCAAAGCACAAACTCTGAGAAGATTCACTCTTCTTGTACTTAAGTCGGCACTGTGCCTTTTATATTCAATTCCGATGCGATTTCTGTGTTTCATTGTCAATGTGAAGGTCGAAGGGAAACAGTAAACCTGCACTGGTGCATCGGAATCCAATACTGGTCTCCCAGGAGCCGCCCAAAGCACAAACTCTGAGAAGATTCACTCTTCTTGTACTTAAGTCGGCACTGTGCCTTTTATATTCAATTCCGATGCGTTTTCTGTGTTTCATCGTCAATGTGAAGGTCCAAGGGATACAGTAAACCTGCACTGGTGCATCGGAATCCAATACTGGTCTCCCTAGATCCGCTCAAAGCACAAACTCTTAGGAGACTCACTCTTCTTGTACTTAAGTCGGCATTGTGCCTTTAATATTCAATTCCGATGCGATTTCTGTGTTTCATTGTCAATGTGAAGGTCCAAGGGATACAGTAAACCTGCACTGGTGCATCGGAATCCAATACTGGTCTCCCATTAGCCGCCCAAAGCACAAACTCTGAGAAGATTCACTCTTCTTGTACTTAAGTCGGCACTGTGCCTTTTATATTCAATTCCGATGCGATTTCTGTGTTTCATCGTCAATGTGAAGGTCCAAGGGATACAGTAAATCTGCACTGGTGCATCGGAATCCAATACTGGTCTCCCAGGAGCCGCTCAAACCACAAACTCTTAGGAGACTCACTCTTCTTGTACTTAAGTCGGCACTGTGTCTTTTATATTCAATTCCGATGCGATTTCTGTGTTTCATTGTCAATGTGAAGGTCCAAGGGATACAGTAAACCTGCACTGGTGCATCGGAATACAATACTGGTCTCCCAGGAGCCGCTCAAACCACAAACTCTTAGGAGACTCACCCTTCTTGTACTTAAGTCGGCACTGTGTCTTTTATATTCAATTCCGATGCGATTTCTGTGTTTCATTGTCAATGTGAAGGTCCAAGGGATACAGTAAACCTGCACTGGTGCATCGGAATCCAATACTGGTCTCCCAGGATCCGCTCAAAGCACAAACTCTTAGGAGACTCACTCTTCTTGTACTTAAGTCGGCACTGTGCCTTTTATATTCAATTCCGATGCGATTTCTGTGTTTCATTGTCAATGTGAAGGTCCAAGGGATACAGTAAACCTGCACTGGTGCATCGGAATCCAATACTGGTCTCCCAGGAGCCGCCCAAAGCACAAACTCTGAAAAGATTCACTCTTCTTGTACTTAAGTCGGCACTGTGTCTTTTATATTCAATTCCGATGCGATTTCTGTGTTTCATTGTCAATGTGAAGGTCCAAGGTATACAGTAAACCTGCAGGAACCGCTCAAAGCACAAACTCTTAGGAGACTCACTCTTCTTGTACTTAAGTCGGCAATGTGTCTTTTATATTCAATTCCGATGCGATTTCTGTGTTTCATTGTCAATGTCAAGGTCCAAGGGATACAGTAAACCTGCACTGGTGCATCGGAATACAATACTGGTCTTCCAGGAGCCGCCCAAAGCACAAACTCTGAGAAGATTCACTCTTCTTGTACTTAAGTCGGCACTGTGTCTTTTATATTCAATTCCTATGTGATTTCTGTGTTTCATTGTCAATGTGAAGGTCCAAGGGATACAGTAAACCTGCACTGGTGCATCGGAATCCAATACTGGTCTCCCAGGAGCCGCTCAAAGCACAAACTCTTAGGAGACTCACTCTTCTTGTACTTAAGTCGGCACTGTGTCTTTTATATTCAATTCCGATGCGATTTCTGTGTTTCATTGTCAATGTGAAGGTCCAAGGGATACAGTAAACCTGCACTGGTGCATCGGAATCCAATACTGGTCTCCCAGGAGCCGCCCAAAGCACAAACTCTGAGAAGATTCACTCTTCTTGTACTTAAGTCGGCACTGTGTCTTTCATATTCAATTCCGATGCGATTTCTGTGTTTCATCGTCAATGTGAAGGTCCAAGGGGTACAGTAAACCTGCACTGGTGCATCGGAATCCAATACTGGTCTCCCAGGAGCCGCTCAAAGCACAAACTCTTAGGAGACTCACTCTTCTTGTACTTAAGTCGGCATTGTGGCTTTTATATTCAATTCCGATGCGATTTCTGTGTTTCATTGTCAATGTGAAGGTCAAAGGGATACAGTAAACCTGCACTGGTGCATCGGAATCCAATATTGGTCTCCCAGGAGCCGCCCAAAGCACAAACTCTGAGAAGATTCACTCTTCTTGTACTTAAGTCGGCACTGTGCCTTTTATATTCAATTCCGATGCGATTTCTGTGTTTCATTGTCAATGTGAAGGTCGAAGGGATACAGTAAACCTGCACTGGTGCATCGGAATCCAATACTGGTCTCCCAGGAGCCGCTCAAACCACAAACTCTTAGACTCACTCTTCTTGTACTTAAGTCGGCATTGTGCGTTTTATATTCAATTCCGATGCGATTTCTGTGTTTCATCGTCAATTTGAAGGTCCAAGGGATACAGTAAACCTGCACTGGTGCTTCGGAATCCAATTCTGGTCTCCCAGGAGCCGCCCAATGCACAAACTCTGAGAAGATTCACTCTTCTTGTACTTAAGTCGGCACTGTGCCTTTTATATTCAATTCCGATGCGATTTCTGTGTTTCATCGTCAATGTGAAGGTCCAAGGGATACAGTAAACCTGCACTGGTGCTTCGGAATCCAATACTGGTCTCCCAGGAGCCGCCCAAAGCACAAACTCTGAGAAGATTCACTCTTCTTGTACTTAAGTCGGCATTGTGCCTTTTATATTCAATTCCGATGCGATTTCTGTGTTTCATCGTCAATGTGAAGGTCCAAGGGATACAGTAAACCTGCACTGGTGCATCGGAATCCAATACTGGTCTCCCAGGAGCCGCCCAAAGCACAAACTCTGAGAAGATTCACTCTTCTTGTACTTAAGTCGGCACTGTGTCTTTTATCTTCAATTCCGATGCGATTTCTGTGTTTCATTGTCAATGTGAAGGTCCAAGGGATACAGTAAACCTGCACTGGTGCATCGGAATCCAATACTGGTCTCCCAGGATCCGCTCAAAGCACAAACTCTTAGGAGACTCACTCTTCTCTTACTTAAGTCGGCATTGTGCCTTTTATATTCAATTCCGATGCGATTTCTGTGTTTCATTGTCAATGTGAAGGTCCAAGGGATACAGTAAACCTGCACTGGTGCATCGGTATCCAATACTGGTCTCCCAGGAGCCGCTCAAAGCACAAACTCTGAGAAGATTCGCTCTTCTTGTACTTAAGTCGGCACTGTGCCTTTTATATTCAATTCCGATGCGATTTCTGTGTTTCATCGTCAATGTGAAGGTCCAAGGGATACAGTAAACCTGCACTGGTGCATCAGAATCCAATACTGGTCTCCCAGGAGCCGCCCAAAGCACAAACTCTGAGAAGATTCACTCTTCTTGTACTTAAGTCGGCACTGTGCCTTTTATATTCAATTCCGATGCGATTTCTGTGTTTCATCGTCAATGTGAAGGTCCAAGGGATACAGTAAACCTGCACTGGTGCATCGGAATCCAATACTGGTCTCCCAGGAGCCGCTCAAACCACAAACTCTTAGGAGACTCACTCTTCTTGTACTTAAGTCGGCACTGTGTCTTTTATATTCAATTCCGATGCGATTTCTGTGTTTCATTGTCAATGTGAAGGTCCAAGGGATACAGTAAACCTGCACTGGTGCATCGGAATCCAATACTGGTCTCCCAGGAGCCGCTCAAACCACAAACTCTTAGACTCACTCTTCTTGTACTTAAGTCGGCATTGTGCCTTTTATATTCAATTCCGATGCGATTTCTGTGTTTCATCGTCAATGTGAAGGTCCAAGGGATACAGTAAACCTGCACTGGTGCATCGGAATCCAATACTGGTCTCCCAGGAGCCGCCCAATGCACAAACTCTGAGAAGATTCACTCTTCTTGTACTTAAGTCGGCACTGTGTCTTTTATATTCAATTCCGATGCGATTTCTGTGTTTCATTGTCAATGTGAAGGTCCAAGGGATACAGTAAACTTGCACTGGTGCATCGGAATCCCATACTGGTCTCCCAGAATCCGCTCAAAGCACAAACTCTTAGGAGACTCACTCTTCTTGTACTTAAGTCGGCATTGTGCCTTTTATATTCAATTCCGATGCGATTTCTGTGTTTCATTGTCAATGTGAAGGTCCAAGGGATACAATAAACCTGCACTGGTGCATCGGAATCTAATACTGGTCTCCCAGGAGCCGCCCAAAGCACAAACTCTGCGAAGATTCACTCTTCTTGTACTTAAGTCGGCACTGTGCCTTTTTATTCAATTCCGATGCGATTTCTGTGTTTCATCGTCAATGTGAAGGTCCAAGGGATACAGTAAACCTGCACTGGTGCATCGAAATCCAATACTGGTCTCCCAGGAGCCGCCCAAAACACAAACTCTGAGAAGATTCACTCTTCTTGTACTTAAGTCGGCACTGTGTCTTTTATATTCAATTCCGATGCGATTTCTGTGTTTCATTGTCAATGTGAAGGTCCAAGGGATACAGTAAACCTGCACTGGTGCATCGGAATCCAATACTGGTCTCCCAGGATCCGCTCAAAGCACAAACTCTTAGGAGACTCACTCTTCTCTTACTTAATTCGGCATTGTGCCTTTTATATTCAATTCCGATGCGATTTCTGTGTTTCATTGTCAATGTGAAGGTCCAAGGGATACAGTAAACCTGCACTGGTGCATCGGAATCCAATACTGGTCTCCCAGGAGCCGCTAAAAGCACAAACTCTGCGAAGATTCGCTCTTCTTGTACTTAAGTCGGCACTGTGCCTTTTATATTCAATTCCGATGCGATTTCTGTGTTTCATCGTCAATGTGAAGGTCCAAGGGATACAGTAAACCTGCACTGGTGCATCGGAATCCAATACTGGTCTCCCAGGAGCCGCCCAAAGCACAAACTCTGAGAAGATTCACTCTTCTTGTACTTAAGTCGGCACTGTGTCTTTTATATTCAATTCCGATGCGATTTCTGTGTTTCATTGTCAATATGAAGGTCCAAGGGATACAGTAAACCTGCACTGGTGCATCGGAATCCAATACTGGTCTCCCAGGATCCGCTCAAAGCACAAACTCTTAGGAGACTCACTCTTCTCTTACTTAATTCGGCATTGTGCCTTTTATATTCAATTCCGATGCGATTTCTGTGTTTCATTGTCAATGTGAAGGTCCAAGGGATACAGTAAACCTGCACTGGTGCATCGGAATCCAATACTGGTCTCCCAGGAGCCGCTCAAAGCACAAACTCTGCGAAGATTCGCTCTTCTTGTACTTAAGTCGGCACTGTGCCTTTTATATTCAATTCCGATGCGATTTCTGTGTTTCATCGTCAATGTGAAGGTCCAAGGGATACAGTAAACCTGCACTGGTGCATCAGAATCCAATACTGGTCTCCCAGGAGCCGCCCAAAGCACAAACTCTGAGAAGATTCACTCTTCTTGTACTTAAGTCGCCACTGTGTCTTTTATATTCAATTCCGATGCGATTTCTGTGTTTCATTGCCAATGTGAAGGTCCAAGGGATACAGTAAACCTGCACTGGTGCATCGGAATCCAATACTGGTCTCCCAGGAGCCGCTCAAACCACAAACTCTTAGACTCACTCTTCTTGTACTTAAGTTGGCATTGTGCCTTTTATATTCAATTCCGATGCGATTTCTGTGTTTCATCGTCAATTTGAAGGTCCAAGGGATACAGTGAACCTGCACTGGTGCATCGGAATCCAATACTGGTCTCCCAGGAGCCGCCCAATGCACAAACTCTGAGAAGATTCACTCTTCTTGTACTTAAGTCGGCACTGTGCCTTTTATATTCAATTGCGATGCGATTTCTGTGTTTCATCGTCAATGTGAAGGTCCAAGGGATACAGTAAACCTGCACTGGTGCATCGGAATCCAATACTGGTCTCCCAGGAGCCGCCCAAAGCACAAACTCTGAGAACATTCACTCTTCTTGTACTTAAGTCGGCACTGTGCCTTTTATATTCAATTCCGATGCGATTTCTGTGTTTCATCGTCAATGTGAAGGTCCAAGGGATACAGTAAACCTGCACTGGTGCCTCGGAATCCAATACTGGTCTCCCAGGAGCCGCTCAAACCACAAACTCTTAGGAGACTCACTCTTCTTGTACTTAAGTCGGCACTGTGTCTTTTATATTCAATTCCGATGCGATTTCTGTGTTTCATTGTCAATGTGAAGGTCCAAGGGATACAGTAAACCTGCACTGGTGCATCGGAATCCAATACTGGTCTCCCAGGATCCGCTCAAAGCACAAACTCTTAGGAGACTCACTCTTCTTGTACTTAAGTCGGCATTGTGCCTTTTATATTCAATTCCGATGCGATTTCTGTGTTTCATCGTCAATTTGAAGGTCCAAGGGATACAGTAAACCTGCACTGGTGCATCGGAATCCAATACTGGTCTCCCAGGAGCCGCCCAAATCACAAACTCTGAGAAGATTCACTCTTCTTGTACTTAAGTCGGCACTGTGCCTTTTATATTCAATTCCGATGCGATTTCTGTGTTTCATCGTCAATGTGAAGGTCCAAGGGATACAGTAAACCTGCACTGGTGCATCGGAATACAATACTGGTCTCCCAGGAGCCGCCCAAAGAACAAACTCTGAGAAGATTCAGTCTTCTTGTACTTAAGTCGGCACTGTGTCTTTTATATTCAATTCCGATGCGATTTCTGTGTTTCATCGTCAATGTGAAGGTCCAAGGGATACAGTAAACCTGCACTGGTGCATCGGAATCCAATACTGGTCTCCCAGGAGCCGCCCAAAACACAAACTCTGAGAAGATTCACTCTTCTTGTACTTAAGTCGGCCCTGTGCCTTTTATATTCAATTCCGATGCGATTTCTGTGTTTCATCGTCAATGTGAAGGTCCAAGGGATACAGTAAACCTGCACTGGTGCATCGGAATCCAATACTGGTCTCCCAGGAGCCGCCCAAAGCACAAACTCTGAGAACATTCACTCTTCTTGTACTTAAGTCGGCACTGTGCCTTTTATATTCAATTCCGATGCGATTTCTGTGTTTCATCGTCAATGCGAAGGTCCAAGGGATACAGGAAACCTGCACTGGTGCATCGGAATCCAATACTGGTCTCCCAGGAGCCGCCCAAAGCACAAACTCTGAGAAGATTCACTCTTCTTGTACTTAAGTCGGCATTGTGCCTTTTATATTCAATTCCGATGCGATTTCTGTGTTTCATCGTCAATGTGAAGGTCCAACGGATACAGTAAACCTGCACTGGTGCATCGGAATCCAATACTGGTCTCCCAGGAGCCGCCCAAAGCACAAACTCTGAGAAGATTCACTCTTCTTGTACTTAAGTCGGCACTGTGTCTTTTATATTCAATTGCGATGCGATTTCTGTGTTTCATTGTCAATGTGAAGGTCCAAGGGATACAGTAAACCTGCACTGGTGCATCGGAATCCAATACTGGTCTCCCAGGATCCGCTCAAAGCACAAACTCTTAGGAGACTCACTCTTCTCTTACTTAATTCGGCATTGTGCCTTTTATATTCAATTCCGATGCGATTTCTGTGTTTCATTGTCAATGTGAAGGTCCAAGGGATACAGTAAACCTGCACTGGTGCATCGGAATCCAATACTGGTCTCCCAGGAGCCACTCAAAGCACAAACTCTGCGAAGATTCGCTCTTCTTGTACTTAAGTCGGCACTGTGCCTTTTATATTCAATTCCGATGCGATTTCTGTGTTTCATCGTCAATGTGAAGGTCCAAGGGATACAGTAAACCTGCACTGGTGCATCAGAATCCAATACTGGTCTCCCAGGAGCCGCCCAAAGCACAAACTCTGAGAAGATTCACTCTTCTTGTACTTAAGTCGCCACTGTGTCTTTTATATTCAATTCCGATGCGATTTCTGTGTTTCATTGTCAATGCGAAGGTCCAAGGGATACAGTAAACCTGCACTGGTGCATCGGAACCCAATACTGGTCTCCCAGGAGCCGCTCAAACCACAAACTCTTAGACTCACTCTTCTTGTACTTAAGTTGGCATTGTGCCTTTTATATTCAATTCCGATGCGATTTCTGTGTTTCATCGTCAATTTGAAGGTCCAAGGGATACAGTAAACCTGCACTGGTGCATCGGAATCCAATACTGGTCTCCCAGGAGCCGCCCAATGCACAAACTCAGAGAAGATTCACTCTTCTTGTACTTAAGTCGGCACTGTGCCTTTTATATTCAATTGCGATGCGATTTCTGTGTTTCATCGTCAATGTGAAGGTCCAAGGGATACAGTAAACCTGCACTGGTGCATCGGAATCCAATACTGGTCTCCCAGGAGCCGCCCAAAGCACAAACTCTGAGAACATTCACTCTTCTTGTACTTAGGTCGGCACTGTGCCTTTTATATTCAATTCCGATGCGATTTCTGTGTTTCATCGTCAATGTGAAGGTCCAAGGGATACAGTAAACCTGCACTGGTGCCTCGGAATCCAATACTGGTCTCCCAGGAGCCGCTCAAACCACAAACTCTTAGGAGACTCACTCTTCTTGTACTTAAGTCGGCACTGTGTCTTTTATATTCAATTCCGATGCGATTTCTGTGTTTCATCGTCAATTTGAAGGTCCAAGGGATACAGTAAACCTGCACTGGTGCATCGGAATCCAATACTGGTCTCCCAGGAGCCGCCCAAATCACAAACTCTGAGAAGATTCACTCTTCTTGTACTTAAGTCGGCACTGTACCTTTTATATTCAATTCCGATGCGATTTCTGTGTTTCATCGTCAATGTGAAGGTCCAAGGGATACAGTAAACCTGCACTGGTGCATCGGAATACAATACTGGTCTCCCAGGAGCCGCTCAAACCACAAACTCTTAGGAGACTCACTCTTCATGTACTTAAGTCGGCACTGTGCCTTTTATATTCAATTCCGATGCGATTTCTGTGTTACATTCTCAATGTGAAGGTCCAAGGGATACAGTAAACCTGCACTGGTGCATCGGAATCCAATACTGGTCTCCCTAGATCTGCTCAAAGCACAAACTCTTAGGAGACTCACTCTTCTTGTACTTAAGTCGGCATTGTGCCTTTTATATTCAATTCCGATGCGATTTCTGTGTTTCATTGTCAATGTGAAGGTCCAAGGGATACAGTAAACCTGCACTGGTGCATCGGAATCCAATACTGGTCTCCCATTAGCCGCCCAAAGCTCTAACTCTGAGAAGATTCACTCTTCTTGTACTTAAGTCGGCACTGTGCCTTTTATATTCAATTCCGATGCGATTACTGTGTTTCATCGTCAATGTGAAGGTCCAAGGGATACAGTAAATCTGCACTGGTGCATCGGAATCCAATACTGGTCTCCCAGGAGCCGCTCAAACCACAAACTCTTAGGAGACTCACTCTTCTTGTACTTAAGTCGGCACTGTGTCTTTTATATTCAATTCCAATGCGATTTCTGTGTTTCATTGTCAATGTGAAGGTCCAAGGGATACAGTAAACCTGCACTGGTGCATCGGAATACAATACTGGTCTCCCAGGAGCCGCACAAACCACAAACTCTTAGGAGACTCACTCTTCTTGTACTTAAGTCGGCACTGTGTCTTTTATATTCAATTCCGATGCGATTTCTGTGTTTCATTGTCAATGTGAAGGTCCAAGGGATACAGTAAACCTGCGCTGGTGCATCGGAATCCAATACTGGTCTCCCAGGATCCGCTCAATGCACAAACTCTTAGGAGACTCACTCTTCTTGTACTTAAGTCGGCACTGTGTCTTTTATATTCAATTCCGATGCGATTTCTGTGTTTCATTGTCAATGTGAAGGTCCAAGGGATACAGTAAACCTGCACTGGTGCATCGGAATCCAATACTGGTCTCCCAGGAGCCGCCCAAAGCACAAACTCTGAAAAGATTCACTCTTCTTGTACTTAAGTCGGCACTGTGTCTTTTATATTCAATTCCGATGCGATTTCTGTGTTTCATTGTCAATGTGAAGGTCCAAGGTATACAGTAAACCTGCACTGGTGCATCGGAATCCAATACTGGTCTCCCAGGAGACGCTCAAAGCACAAACTCTTAGGAGACTCACTCTTCTTGTACTTAAGTCGGCACTGTGTCTTTTATATTCAATTCCGATGCGATTTCTGTGTTTCATTGTCAATGTCAAGGTCCAAGGGATACAGTAAACCTGCACTGGTGCATCGGAATACAATACTGGTCTTCCAGGAGCCGCCCAAAGCACAAACTCTGAGAAGATTCACTCTTCTTGTACTTAAGTCGGCACTGTGTCTTTTATATTCAATTCCTATGTGATTTCTGTGTTTCATTGTCAATGTGAAGGTCCAAGGGATACAGTAAACCTGCACTGGTGCATCGGAATCCAATACTGGTCTCCCAGGAGCCGCTCAAAGCACAAACTCTTAGGAGACTCACTCTTCTTGTACTTAAGTCGGCACTGTGTCTTTCATATTCAATTCCGATGCGATTTCTGTGTTTCATTGTCAATGTGAAGGTCCAAGGGATACAGTAAACCTGCACTGGTGCATCGGAATCCAATACTGGTCTCCCAGGAGCCGCCCAAAGCACAAACTCTGAGAAGATTCACTCTTCTTGTACTTAAGTCGGCACTGTGTCTTTTATATTAAATTCCGATGCGATTTCTGTGTTTCATCGTCAATGTGAAGGTCCAAGGGATACAGTAAACCTGCACTGGTGCATCGGAATCCAATACTGGTCTCCCAGGAGCCGTTCAAGCACAAACTCTTAGGAGACTCACTCTTCTTGTACTTAAGTCGGCATTGTGGCTTTTATATTCAATTCCGATGCGATTTCTGTGTTTCATTGTCAATGTGAAGGTCCAAGGGATACAGTAAACCTGCACTGGTGCATCGGAATCCAATACTGGTCTCCCAGGAGCCGCCCAAAGCACAAACTCTGAGAAGATTCACTCTTCTTGTACTTAAGTCGGCACTGTGCCTTTTATATTCAATTCCGAAGCGATTTCTGTGTTTCATTGTCAATGTGAAGGTCGAAGGGATACAGTAAACCTGCACTGGTGCATCGGAATCCAATACTGGTCTCCCAGGAGCCGCCCAAAGCACAAACTCTGAGAAGATTCACTCTTCTTGTACTTAAGTCGGCACTGTGCCTTTTATATTCTATTCCGATGCGATTTCTGTGTTTCATCGTCAATGTGAAGGTCCAAGGGATACAGTAAACCTGCACTGGTGCATCGGAATCCAATACTGGTCTCCCTAGATCCGCTCAAAGCACAAACTCTTAGGAGACTCACTCTTCTTGTACTTAAGTCGGCATTGTGCCTTTTATATTCAATTCCGAAGCGATTTCTGTGTTTCATTGTCAATGTGAAGGTCCAAGGGATACAGTAAACGTGCACTGGTGCATCGGAATCCAATACTGGTCTCCCATTAGCCGCCCAAAGCACAAACTCTGAGAAGATTCACTCTTCTTGTACTTAAGTCGGCACTGTGCCTTTTATATTCAATTCCGATGCGATTTCTGTGTTTCATCGTCAATGTGAAGGTCCAAGGGATACAGTAAATCTGCACTGGTGCATCGGAATCCAATACTGGTCTCCCAGGAGCCGCTCAAACCACAAACTCTTAGGAGACTCACTCTTCTTGTACTTAAGTCGGCACTGTGTCTTTTATATTCAATTCAGATGCGATTTCTGTGTTTCATTGTCAATGTGAAGGTCCAAGGGATACAGTAAACCTGCACTGGTGCATCGGAATACAATACTGGTCTCCCAGGAGCCGCTCAAACCACAAACTCTTAGGAGACTCACTCTTCGTGTACTTAAGTCGGCACTGTGTCTTTTATATTCAATTCCGATACGATTTCTGTGTTTCATTGTCAATGTGAAGGTCCAAGGGATACAGTAAACCTGCACTGGTGCATCGGAATCCAATACTGGTCTCCCAGGATCCGCTCAAAGCACAAACTCTTAGGAGACTCACTCTTCTTGTACTTAAGTCGGCACTGTGCCTTTTATATTCAATTCCGATGCGATTTCTGTGTTTCATTGTCAATGTGAAGGTCCAAGGGATACAGTAAACCTGCACTGGAGCATCGGAATTCAATACTGGTCTCCCAGGAGCCGCCCAAAGCACAAACTCTGAAAACATTCACTCTTCTTGTACTTAAGTCGGCACTGTGTCTTTTATATTCAATTCCGATGCGATTTCTGTGTTTCATTGTCAATGTGAAGGTCCAAGGTATACAGTAAACCTGCAGGAACCGCTCAAAGCACAAACTCTTAGGAGACTCACTCTTCTTGTACTTAAGTCGGCACTGTGTCTTTTATATTCAATTCCGATGCGATTTCTGTGTTTCATTGTCAATGTCAAGGTCAAAGGGATACAGTAAACCTGCACTGGTGCATCGGAATACAATACTGGTCTTCCAGGAGCCGCCCAAAGCACAAACTCTGAGAAGATTCACTCTTCTTGTACTTAAGTCGGCACTGTGTCTTTTATATTCAATTCCTATGTGATTTCTGTGTTTCATTGTCAATGTGAAGGTCCAAGGGATACAGTAAACCTGCACTGGTGCATCGGAATCCAATACTGGTCTCCCAGGATCCGCTCAAAGCACAAACTCTTAGGAGACTCACTCTTCTTGTACTTAAGTCGGCACTGTGCCTTTTATATTCAATTCCGATGCGATTTCTGTGTTTCATTGTCAATGTGAAGGTCCAAGGGATACAGTAAACCTGCACTGGTGCATCGGAATCCAATACTGGTCTCCCAGGAGCCGCCCAAAGCACAAACTCTGAGAAGATTCACTCTTCTTGTACTTAAGTCGGCACTGTGTCTTTTATATTCAATTCCGATGCGATTTCTGTGTTTCATTGTCAATGTGAAGGTCCAAGGTATACAGTAAACCTGCACTGGTGCATCGGAATCCAATACTGGTCTCCCAGGAGCCGCTCAAAGCACAAACTCTTAGGAGACTCACTCTTCTTGTACTTAAGTCGGCACTGTGTCTTTTATATTCAATTCCGATGCGATTTCTGTGTTTCATTGTCAATGTCAAGGTCCAAGGGATACAGTAAACCTGCACTGGTGCATCGGAATACAATACTGGTCTTCCAGGAGCCGCCCAAAGCACAAACTCTGAGAAGATTCACTCTTCTTGTACTTAAGTCGGCACTGTGTCTTTTATATTCAATTCCTATGTGATTTCTGTGTTTCATTGTCAATGTGAAGGTCCAAGGGATACAGTAAACCTGCACTGGTGCATCGGAATCCAATACTGGTCTCCCAGGAGCCGCTCAAAGCACAAACTCTTAGGAGACTCACTCTTCTTGTACTTAAGTCGGCACTGTGTCTTTCATATTCAATTCCGATGCGATTTCTGTGTTTCATTGTCAATGTGAAGGTCCAAGGGATACAGTAAACCTGCACTGGTGCATCGGAATCCAATACTGGTCTCCCAGGAGCCGCCCAAAGCACAAACTCTGAGAAGATTCACTCTTCTTGTACTTAAGTCGGCACTGTGTCTTTTATATTCAATTCCGATGCGATTTCTGTGTTTCATCGTCAATGTGAAGGTCCAAGGGATACAGTAAACCTGCACTGGTGCATCGGAATCCAATACTGGTCTCCCAGGAGCCGCTCAAAGCACAAACTCTTAGGAGACTCACTCTTCTTGTACTTAAGTCGGCATTGTGGCTTTTATATTCAATTCCGATGCGATTTCTGTGTTTCATTGTCAATGTGAAGGTCCAAGGGATACAGTAAACCTGCACTGGTGCATCGGAATCCAATACTGGTCTCCCAGGAGCCGCCCAAAGCACAAACTCTGAGAAGATTCACTCTTCTTGTACTTAAGTCGGCACTGTGCCTTTTATATTCAATTCCGATGCGATTTCTGTGTTTCATTGTCAATGTGAAGGTCGAAGGGATACAGTAAACCTGCACTGGTGCATCGGAATCCAATACTGGTCTCCCAGGAGCCGCCCAAAGCACAAACTCTGAGAAGATTCACTCTTCTTGTACTTAAGTCGGCACTGTGCCTTCTATATTCAATTCCGATGCGATTTCTGTGTTTCATCGTCAATGTGAAGGTCCAAGGGATACAGTAAACCTGCACTGGTGCATCGGAATCCAATACTGGTCTCCCTAGATCCGCTCAAAGCACAAACTCTTAGGAGACTCACTCTTCTTGTACTTAAGTCGGCATTGTGCCTTTTATATTCAATTCCGATGCGATTTCTGTGTTTCATTGTCAATGTGAAGGTCCAAGGGATACAGTAAACCTGCACTGGTGCATCGGAATCCAATACTGGTCTCCCATTAGCCGCCCAAAGCACAAACTCTGAGAAGATTCACTCTTCTTGTACTTAAGTCGGCACTGTGCCTTTTATATTCAATTCCGATGCGATTTCTGTGTTTCATCGTCAATGTGAAGGTCCAAGGGATACAGTAAATCTGCACTGGTGCATCGGAATCAAATACTGGTCTCCCAGGAGCCGCTCAAACCACAAACTCTTAGGAGACTCACTCTTCTTCTGCTTAAGTCGGCACTGTGTCTTTTATATTCAATTCCGATGCGATTTCTGTGTTTCATTGTCAATGTGAAGGTCCAAGGGATACAGTAAACCTGCACTGGTGCATCGGAATACAATACTGGTCTCCCAGGAGCCGCTCAAACCACAAACTCTTAGGAGACTCACTCTTCTTGTACTTAAGTCGGCACTGTGTCTTTTATATTCAATTCCGATGCGATTTCTGTGTTTCATTGTCAATGTGAAGGTCCAAGGGATACAGTAAACCTGCACTGGTGCATCGGAATCCAATACTGGTCTCTTAGGATCCGCTCAAAGCACAAACTCTTAGGAGACTCACTCTTCTTGTACTTAAGTCGGCACTGTGCCTTTTATATTCAATTCCGATGCGATTTCTGTGTTTCATTGTCAATGTGAAGGTCCAAGGGATACAGTAAACCTGCACTGGTGCATCGGAATCCAATACTGGTCTCCCAGGAGCCGCCCAAAGCACAAACTCTTAGGAGACTCACTCTTCTTGTACTTAAGTCACCACTGTGTCTTTTATATTCAATTCCGATGCGATTTCTGTGTTTCATTGTCAATGTGAAGGTCCAAGGGATACAGTAAACCTGCACTGGTGCATCGGAATCCAATACTGGTCTCCCATTAGCCGCCCAAAGCACAAACTCTGAGAAGATTCACTCTTCTTGTACTTAAGTCGGCACTGTGCCTTTTATATTCAATTCCGATGCGATTTCTGTGTTTCATCGTCAATGTGAAGGTCCAAGGGATACAGTAAATCTGCACTGGTGCATCGGAATCAAATACTGGTCTCCCAGGAGCCGCTCAAACCACAAACTCTTAGGAGACTCACTCTTCTTCTGCTTAAGTCGGCACTGTGTCTTTTATATTCAATTCCGATGCGATTTCTGTGTTTCATTGTCAATGTGAAGGTCCAAGGGATACAGTAAACCTGCACTGGTGCATCGGAATACAATACTGGTCTCCCAGGAGCCGCTCAAACCACAAACTCTTAGGAGACTCACTCTTCTTGTACTTAAGTCGGCACTGTGTCTTTTATATTCAATTCCGATGCGATTTCTGTGTTTCATTGTCAATGTGAAGGTCCAAGGGATACAGTAAACCTGCACTGGTGCATCGGAATCCAATACTGGTCTCTTAGGATCCGCTCAAAGCACAAACTCTTAGGAGACTCACTCTTCTTGTACTTAAGTCGGCACTGTGTCTTTTATATTCAATTCCGATGCGATTTCTGTGTTTCATCGTCAATGTGAAGGTCCAAGGGATACAGTAAACCTGCACTGGTGCATCGGAATCCAATACTGGTCTCCCAGGAGCCGCCCAAAGCACAAACTCTTAGGAGACTCACTCTTCTTGTACTTAAGTCACCACTGTGTCTTTTATATTCAATTCCGATGCGATTTCTGTGTTTCATTGTCAATGTCAAGGTCCAAGGGATACAGTAAACCTGCACTGGTGCATCGGAATCCAATACTGGTCTTCCAGGAGCCGCCCAAACACAAACTCTGAGAAGATTCACTCTTCTTGTACTTAAGTCGGCACTGTGTCTTTTATATTCAATTCCTATGTGATTTCTGTGTTTCATTGTCAATGTGAAGGTCCAAGGGATACAGTAAACCTGCACTGGTGCATCGGAATCCAATACTGGTCTCCCAGGAGCCGCTCAAAGCACAAACTCTTAGGAGACTCACTCTTCTTGTACTTAAGTCGGCACTGTGTCTTTTATATTCAATTCCGATGCGATTTCTGTGTTTCATTGTCAATGTGAAGGTCCAAGGGATACAGTAAACCTGCACTGGTGCATCGGAATCCAATACTGGTCTCCCAGGAGCCGCCCAAAGCACAAACTCTGAGAAGATTCACTCTTCTTGTACTTAAGTCGGCACTGTGTCTTTTATATTCAATTCCGATGCGATTTCGGTGTTTCATCGTCAATGTGAAGGTCCAAGGGATACAGTAAACCTGCACTGGTGCATCGGAATCCAATACTGATCTCCCAGGAGCCGCTCAAAGCACAAACTCTTAGGAGACTCACTCTTCTTGTACTTAAGTCGGCATTGTGGCTTTTATATTCTATTCCGATGCGATTTCTGTGTTTCATTGTCAATGTGAAGGTCCAAGGGATACAGTAAACCTGCACTGGTGCATCGGAATCCAATACTGGTCTCCCAGGAGCCGCCCAAAGCACAAACTCTGAGAAGATTCACTCTTCTTGTACTTAAGTCGGCACTGTGCCTTTTATATTCAATTCCGATGCGATTTCTGTGTTTCATTGTCAATGTGAAGGTCGAAGGGATACAGTAAACCTGCACTGGTGCATCGGAATCCAATACTGGTCTCCCAGGAGCCGCCCAAAGCACAAACTCTTTAGAAGATTCACTCTTCTTGTACTTAAGTCGGCACTGTGCCTTTTATATTCAATTCCGATGCGATTTCTGTGTTTCATCGTCAATGTGAAGGTCCAAGGGATACAGTAAACCTGCACTGGTGCATCGGAATCCAATACTGGTCTCCCAGGAGCCGCTCAAACCACAAACTCTTAGGAGACTCACTCTTCTTGTACTTAAGTCGGCACTGTGTCTTTTATATTCAATTCCGATGCGATTTCTGTGTTTCATCGTCAATGTGAAGGTCCAAGGGATACAGTAAACCTGCACTGGTGCATCGGAATCCAATACTGGTCTCCCAGGAGCCGCTCAAAGCACAAACTCTTAGGAGACTCACTCTTCTTGTACTGAAGTCGGCACTGTGTCTTTTATATTGAATTCCGATGCGATTTCTGTGTTTCATTGTCAATGTGAAGGTCCAAGGGATACAGTAAACCTGCACTGGTGCATCGGAATCCAATACTGGTCTTCCAGGAGCCGCTCAAACCACAAACTCTTAGGAGACTCACTCTTCTTGTACTTAAGTCGGCACTGTGTCTTTTATATTCAATTCCGATGCGATTTCTGTGTTTCATCGTCAATGTGAAGGTCCAAGGGATACAGTAAACCTGCACTGGTGCATCGGAATCCAATACTGGTCTCCCAGGAGCCGCTCAAAGCACAAACTCTTAGGAGACTCACTCTTCTTGTACTGAAGTCGGCACTGTGTCTTTTATATTGAATTCCGATGCGATTTCTGTGTTTCATTGTCAATGTGAAGGTCCAAGGGATACAGTAAACCTGCACTGGTGCATCGGAATCCAATACTGGTCTCCCAGGAGCCGCCCAAAGCACAAACTCTGAGAAGATTCACTCTTCCTGTACTTAAGTCGGCACTGTGTCTTTTATATTCAATTCCGATGCGATTTCTGTGTTTCATTGTCAACGTGAAGGTCCAAGGGATACAGTAAACCTGCACTGGTGCATCGGAATCCAATACTGGTCTCCCAGGAGCCGCTCAAACCACAAACTCTTAGGAGTCTCACTCTTCTTGTACTTAAGTCGGCACTGTGTCTTTTATACTCAATTCCGATGCGATTTCTGTGTTTCATTGTCAATGTGAAGGTCCAAGGGATACAGTAAACCTGCACTGGTGCATCGGAATCCAATACTGGTCTCCCAGGAGCCGCCCAAAGCACAAACTCTGAGAAGATTCACACTTCTTGTACTTAAGTCGGCACTGTGTCTTTTATATTCAATTCCGATGCGATTTCTGTGTTTCATCGTCAATGTGAAGGTCCAAGGGATGCAGTAAACCTGCACTGGTGCATCGGAATCCAATACTGGTCTCCCAGGAGCCGCACAAAGCACAAACTCTTAGGAGACTCACTCTTCTTGTACTTAAGTCGGCTTTGTGTCTTTTATATTCAATTCCGATGCGATTTCTGTGTTTCATTGTCAATGTGAAGGTCCAACGGATACAGTAAACCTGCACTTGTGCATCGGAATCCAATACTGGTCTCCCAGGAGCCGCTCAAACCACAAACTCTTAGGCGACTCACTCTTCTTGTACTTATGTCGGCACTGTGTCTTTTATATTCAATTCCGATGCGATTTCTGTGTTTCATTGTCAATGTGAAGGTCCAAGGGATACAGTAAAACTGCACTGGTGCATCGGAATCCAATACCGGTCTCCCAGGAGCCGCTCAAAGCACAAACTCTTAGGAGACTCACTCTTCTTGTACTTAAGTCGGCACTGTGTCTTTTATATTCAATTCCGATGCGATTTCTGTGTTTCATTGTGAATGTGAAGGTCCAAGGGATACAGTAAACCTGCACTGGTGCATCGGAATCCAATACTGGTCTCCCAGGAGCCGCCCAAAGCACAAACTCTGAGAAGATTCACTCTTCTTGTACTTAAGTCGGCACTGTGTCTTTTATATTCAATTCCGATGCGATTTCTGTGTTTCATTGTCAATGTGAAGGTCCAACGGATACAGTAAACCTGCACTGGTGCATCGGAATCCAATACTGGTCTCCCAGGATCCGCTCAAACCACAAACTCTTAGGAGACTCACTCTTCTTGTACTTAAGTCGGCACTGTGCCTTTTATATTCAATTCCGATGCGATTTCTGTGTTTCGTTGTCAATGTGAAGGTCCAAGGGATACAGTAAACCTGCACTGGTGCATCGGAATCCAAAACTGGTCTCCCAGGAGCCGCCCAAAGCACAAACTCTGAGAAGATTCACTCTTCTTGTACTTAAGTCGGCACTGTGTCTTTTATATTCAATTCCGATGCGATTTCTGTGTTTCATTGTCAATGTGAAGGTCCAAGGTATACAGTAAACCTGCACTGGTGCATCGGAATCCAATACTGGTCTCCCAGGTGCCGCTCAAAGCACAAACTCTTAGGAGACTCACTCTTCTTGTACTTAAGTCGGCACTGTGTCTTTTATATTCAATTCCGATGCGATTTCTGTGTTTCATTGTCAATGTCAAGGTCCAAGGGATGCAGTAAACCTGCACTGGTGCATCGGAATACAATACTGGTCTTCCAGGAGCCGCCCAAAGCACAACTCTGAAAAGATTCACTCTTCTTGTACTTAAGTCGGCACTGTGTCTTTTATATTCAATTCCTATGTGATTTCTGTGTTTCATTGTCAATGTGAAGGTCCAAGGGATACAGTAAACCTGCACTGGTGCATCGGAATAAAATACTGGTCTCCCAGGAGCCGCTCAAAAGCACAAACTCTTAGGAGACTCACTCTTCTTGTACTTAAGTCGGCACTGTGTCTTTTATATTCAATTCCGATGCGATTTCTGTGTTTCATTGTCAATGTGAAGGTCCAAGGGATACAGTAAACCTGCACTGGTGCATCGGAATCCAATACTGGTCTCCCAGGAGCCGCCCAAAGCACAAACTCTGAGAAGATTCTCTCTTCTTGTACTTAAGTCGGCACTGTGTCTTTTATATTCAATTCCGATGCGATTTCCGTGTTTCATCGTCAATGTGAAGGTCCAAGGGATACAGTAAACCTGCACTGGTGCATCAGAATCCAATACTGGTCTCCCAGGAGCCGCTCAAAGCACAAACTCTTAGGAGACTCACTCTTCTTGTACTTAAGTCGGCATTGTGGCTTTTATATTCAATTCCGATGCGATTTCTGTGTTTCATTGTCAATGTGAAGGTCCACGGGATACAGTAAACCTGCACTGGTGCATCGGAATCCAATACTGGTCTCCCAGGAGCCGCCCAAAGCACAAACTCTGAGAAGATTCACTCTTCTTGTACTTAAGTCGGCACTGTGCCTTTTATATTCAATTCCGATGCGATTTCTGTGTTTCATCGTCAATGTGAAGGTCCAAGGGATACAGTAAACCTGCACTGGTGCATCGGAATCCAATACTGGTCTCCCAGGAGCCGCGCAAACCACAAACTCTTAGGAGACTCACTCTTCTTGTACTGAAGTCGGCACTGTGTCTTTTATATTCAATTCCGATGCGATTTCTGTGTTTCATTGTCAATGTGAAGGTCCAAGGGATACAGTAAACCTGCACTGGTGCATCGGAATCCAATACTGGTCTCCCAGGAGCCGCTCAAAACACAAACTCCTAGGAGACTCACTCTTCTTGTACTTAAGTCGGCACTGTGCCTTTTATATTCAATTCCGATGCGATTTCTGTGTTTCATCGTCAATTGGAAGGTCCAAGGGATATAGTAAAACTGCACCGGTGCATCGGAATCCAATACTGGTCTCCCAGGATCCGCTCAAAGCACAAACTCTTAGAAGATTCACTCTTCTTGTACTTAAGTCGGCACTGTGTCTTTTATATTCAATTCCGATGCGATTTCTGTGTTTCATTGTCAACGTGAAGGTCCAAGGGATACAGTAAACCTGCACTGGTGCATCGGAATACAATACTGGTCTCCCAGGAGCCGCTCAAACCACAAACTCTTAGGAGACTCACTCTTCTTGTACTTAAGTCGGCACTGTGACTTTTATATTCAATTCCGATGCGATTTCTGTGTTTCATTGTCAATGTGAAGGTCCATGGGATACAGTAAACCTGAACTGGTGCATCGGAATCCAATACTGGTCTCCCAGGAGACGCCCAAAGCACAAACTCTGAGAAGATTCACTCTTCTTGTACTTAAGTCGGCACTGTGTCTTTTATATTCAATTCCGATGCGATTTCTGTATTTCATTGTCAATGTGAAGGTCCAAGGTATACAGTAAACCTGCACTGGTGCATCGGAATCCAATACTGGTCTCCCAGGAGCCGCTCAAAGCACAAACTCTTAGGAGACTCAATCTTCTTGTACTTAAGTCGGCACTGTGTCTTTTATATTCAATTCCGATGCGATTTCTGTGTTTCATTGTCAATGTCAAGGTCCAAGGGATACAGTAAACCTGCACTGGTGCATCGGAATACAATACTGGTCTTCTAGGAGCCGCCCAAAGCACAAACTCTGAGAAGATTCACTCTTCTTGTACTTAAGGCGGCACTGTGTCTTTTATATTCAATTCCTATTTGATTTCTGTGTTTCATTGTCAATGTGAAGGTCCAAGGGATACAGTAAACCTGCACTGGTGCATCGGAATCCAATACTGGTCTCCCAGGAGCCGCTCAAAGCACAAACTCTTAGGAGACTCACTCTTCTTGTACTTAAGTCGGCACTGTGTCTTTTATATTCAATTCCGATGCGATTTCTGTGTTTCATTGTCAATGTGAAGGTCCAAGGGATACAGTAAACCTGCACTGGTGCATCGGAATCCAATACTGGTCTCCCAGGAGCCGCCCAAAGCACAAACTCTGAGAAGATTCACTCTTCTTGTACTTAAGTCGGCACTGTGTCTTTTATATTCAATTCCGATGCGATTTCTGTGTTTCATTGTCAATGTGAAGGTCCAAGTTATACAGTAAACCTGCACTGGTGCATCGGAATCCAATACTGGTCTCCCAGGAGCCGCCCAAAGCACAAACTCTGAGAAGATTCACACTTCTTGTACTTAAGTCGGCACTGTGTCTTTTATATTCAATTCCGATGCGATTTCTGTGTTTCATCGTCAATGTGAAGGTCCAAGGGATACAGTAAACCTGCATTGGTGCATCGGAATCCAATACTGGTCTCCCAGGAGCCGCTCAAAGCACAAACTCTTAGGAGACTCACTCTTCTTGTACTTAAGTCGGCACTGTGTTTATTATATTCAATTCCGATGCGATTTCTGTGTTTCATTGTCAATGTGAAGGTCCAAGGGATACAGTAAACCTGCACTGGTGCATCGGAATCCAATACTGGTCTCCCAGGAGCCGCTCAAAGCACAAACTCTTCGGAGACTCACTCTTCTTGTACTTAAGTCGGCACTGTGTCTTTTATATTCAATTCCGATGCGATTTCTGTGTTTCATTGTCAATGTGAAGGTCCAAGGGATACAGAAACCTGCACTGGTGCATCGGAATCCAATACTGGTCTCCCAGGAGCCGCTCAAAACACAAACTCCTAGGAGACTCACTCTTCTTGTACTTAAGTTGGCACTGTGCCTTTTATATTCAATTCCGATGCGATTTCTGTGTTTCATCGTCAATTGGAAGGTCCAAGGGATACAGTAAAACTGCACCGGTGCATCGGAATCCAATACTGGTCTCCCAGGATCCGCTCAAAGCACAAACTCTTAGAAGATTCACTCTTCTTGTACTTAAGTCGGCACTGTGCCTTTTATATTCAATTCCGATGCGATTTCTGTGTTTCATTGTCAATGTGAATGTCCAAGGGATACAGTAAACCTGCACTGGTGCATCGGAATCCAATACTGGTCGCCCACGATCCGCTCAAAGCACAAACTCTTAGGAGACTCACTCTTCTTGTACTTAAGTCAGCACTGTGTCTTTTATATTCAATTCCGATGCGATTTCAGTGTTTCATTGTCAATGTGAATGTCCAAGGGATACAGTAAACCTGCACTGGTGCATCGGAATCCAATACTGGTCTCCCAGGATCCGCTCAAACCACAAACTCTTAGGAGACTCACTCTTCTTGTACTTAAGTCGGCACTGTGCCTTTTATATTCAATTCCGCTGCGATTTCTGTGTTTCATTGTCAATGTGAAGGTCCATGGGATACAGTAAACCTGCACAGGTGCATCGGAATCCAATACTGGTCTCCCAGGAGCCGCCCAAAGCACAAACTCTGAGAAGATTCACTCTTCTTGTACTTAAGTCGGCACTGTGTCTTTTATATTCAATTCCGATGCGATTTCTGTGTTTCATTGTCAATGTGAAGGTCCAAGGTATACAGTAAACCTGCACTGGTGCATCGGAATCAAATATTGGTCTCCCAGGAGCCGCTCAAAGCACAAACTCTTAGGAGACTCACTCTTCTTGTACTTAAGTCGGCACTGTGCCTTTTATATTCAATTCCGATGCGATTTCTGTGTTTCATCGTCAATGTGAAGGTCCAAGGGATACAGTAAACCTGCACTGGTGCATCGGAATCCAATACTGGTCTCCCAGGAGCCGCTCAAACCACAAACTCTTAGGAGACTCACTCTTCTTGTACTTAAGTCGGCACTGTGTCTTTTATATTCAATTCCGATGCGATTTCTGTGTTTCATCGTCAATGTGAAGGTCCAAGGGATACAGTAAACCTGCACTGGTGCATCGGAATCCAATACTGGTCTCCCAGGAGCCGCTCAAAGCACAAACTCTTAGGAGACTCACTCTTCTTGTAATGAAGTCGGCACTGTGTCTTTTATATTGAATTCCGATGCGATTTCTGTGTTTCATTGTCAATGTGAAGGTCCAAGGGATACAGTAAACCTGCACTGGTGCATCGGAATCCAATACTGGCCTCCCAGGAGCCGCCCAAAGCACAAACTCTGAGAAGATTCACTCTTGCTGTACTTAAGTCGGCACTGTTTCTTTTATATTCAATACCGATGCGATTTCTGTGTTTCATTGTCAATGTGAAGGTCCAAGGGATACAGTAAACCTGCACTGGTGCATCGGCATCTAATACTGGTCTCCCAGGAGCCGCTCAAACCACTAACTCTTAGGAGTCTCACTCTTCTTGTACTTAAGTCGGCACTGTGTCTTTTATATTCAATTCCGATGCGATTTCTGTGTTTCATTGTCAATGTGAAGGTCCAAGGGATACAGTAAACCTGCACTGGTGCATCGGAATCCAATACTGGTCTCCCAGGAGCCGCCCAAAGCAAAAACTCTGAGAAGATTCACACTTCTTGTACTTAAGTCGGCACTGTGTCTTTTATATTCAATTCCGATGCGATTTCTGTGTTTCATCGTCAATGTGAAGGTCCAAGGGATACAGTAAACCTGCATTGGTGCATCGGAATCCAATACTGGTCTCCCAGGAGCCGCTCAAAGCACAAACTCTTAGGAGACTCACTCCTCTTGTACTTAAGTCGGCACTGTGTCTATTATATTCAATTCCGATGCGATTTCTGTGTTTCATTGTCAATGTGAAGGTCCAAGGGATACAGTAAACCTGCACTGGTGCATCGGAATCCAATACTGGTCTCCCAGGAGCCGCTCAAAGCACAAACTCTTAGGAGACTCACTCTTCTTGTACTTAAGTCGGCACTGTGTCTTTTATATTCAATTCCGATGCGATTTCTGTGTTTCATTGTCAATGTGAAGGTCCAAGGGATACAGAAACCTGCACTGGTGCATCGGAATCCAATACTGGTCTCCCAGGAGCCGCTCATAACACAAACTCCTAGGAGACTCACTCTTCTTGTACTTAAGTCGGCACTGTGCCTTTTATATTCAATTCCGATGCGATTTCTGTGTTTCATCGTCAATTGGAAGGTCCAAGGGATACAGTAAAACTGCACCGGTGCATCGGAATCCAATACTGGTCTCCCAGGATCCGCTCAAAACACAAACTCTTAGAAGATTCACTCTTCTTGTACTTAAGTCGGCACTGTGCCTTTTATATTCAATTCCGATGCGATTTCTGTGTTTCATTGTCAATGTGAATGTCCAAGGGATACAGTAAACCTGCACTGGTGCATCGGAATCCAATACTGGTCTCCCACGATCCGCTCAAAGCACAAACTCTTAGGAGACTCACTCTTCTTGTACTTAAGTCGGCACTGTGTCTTTTATATTCAATTCCGATGCGATATCTGTGTTTCATTGTCAATGTGAATGTCCAAGGGATACAGTAAACCTGCACTGGTGCATCGGAATCCAATACTGGTCTCCCAGGATCCGCTCAAACCACAAACTCTTAGGAGACTCATTCTTCTTGTACTTAAGTCGGCACTGTGCCTTTTATATTCAATTCCGCTGCGATTTCTGTGTTTCATTGTCAATGTGAAGGTCCATGGGATACAGTAAACCTGCACAGGTGCATCGGAATCCAATACTGGTCTCCCAGGAGCCGCCCAAAGCACAAACTCTGAGAAGATTCACTCTTCTTGTACTTAAGTCGGCACTGTGTCTTTTATATTCAATTCCGATGCGATTTCTGTGTTTCATTGTCAATGTGAAGGTCCAAGGTATACAGTAAACCTGCACTGGTGCATCGGAATCCAATACTGGTCTCCCAGGAGCCGCTCAAAGCACAAACTCTTAGGAGACTCACTCTTCTTGTACTTAAGTCGGCACTGTGCCTTTTATATTCAATTCCGATGCGATTTCTGTGTTTCATCGTCAATGTGAAGGTCCAAGGGATACAGTAAACCTGCACTGGTGCATCGGAATCCAATACTGGTCTCCCAGGAGCCGCTCAAACCACAAACTCTTAGGAGACTCACTCTTCTTGTACTTAAGTCGGCACTGTGTCTTTTATATTCAATTCCGATGCGATTTCTGTGTTTCATTGTCAATGTGAAGGTCCAAGGGATACAGTAAACCTGCACTGGTGCATCGGAATCCAATACTGGTCTCCCAGGAGCCGCTCAAAGCACAAACTCTTAGGAGACTCACTCTTCTTGTACTTAAGTCGGCACTGTGTCTTTTATATTGAATTCCGATGCGATTTCTGTGTTTCATTGTCAATGTGAAGGTCCAAGGGATACAGTAAACCTGCACTGGTGCATCGGAATCCAATACTGGTCTCCCAGGAGCCGCCCAAAGCACAAACTCTGAGAAGATTCACTCTTGCTGTACTTAAGTCGGCACTGTTTCTTTTATGTTCAATACCGATGCGATTTCTGTGTTTCATTGTCAATGTGAAGGTCCAAGGGATACAGTAAACCTGCACTGGTGCATCGGAATCCAATACTGGTCTCCCAGGAGCCGCCCAAAGCACAAACTCTGAGAAGATTCACTCTTCCTGTGCTTAAGTCGGCACTGTGTCTTTTATATTCAATTCCGATGCGATTTCTGTGTTTCATTGTCAATGTGAAGGTCCAAGGGATACAGTAAACCTGCACTGGTGCATCGGAATCCAATACTGGTCTCCCAGGAGCCGCTCAAACCACTAACTCTTAGGAGTCTCACTCTTCTTGTACTTAAGTCGGCACTGTGTCTTTTATATTCAATTCCGATGCGATTTCTGTGCTTCATTGTCAATGTGAAGGTCCAAGGGATACAGTAAACCTGCACTGGTGCATCGGAATCCAATACTGGTCTCCCAGGAGCCGCCCAAAGCACAAACTCTGAGAAGATTCACACTTCTTGTACTTAAGTCGGCACTGTGTCTTTTATATTCAATTCCGATGCGATTTCTGTGTTTCATCGTCAATGTGAAGGTCCAAGGGATACAGTAAACCTGCATTGGTGCATCGGAATCCAATACTGGTCTCCCAGGAGCCGCTCAAAGCACAAACTCTTAGGAGACTCACTCTTCTTGTACTTAAGTCGGCACTGTGTCTATTATATTCAATTCCGATGCGATTTCTGTGTTTCATTGTCAATGTGAAGGTCTAAGGGATACAGTAAACCTGCACTGGTGCATCGGAATCCAATACTGGTCTCCCAGGAGCCGCTCAAAGCACAAACTCTTAGGAGACTCACTCTTCTTGTACTTAAGTCGGCACTGTGTCTTTTATATTCAATTCCGATGCGATTTCTGTGTTTCATTGTCAATGTGAAGGTCCAAGGGATACAGAAACCTGCACTGGTGCATCGGAATCCAATACTGGTCTCCCAGGAGCCGCTCAAAACACAAACTCCTAGGAGACTCACTCTTCCTGTACTTAAGTCGGCATTGTGCCTTTTATATTCAATTCCGATGCGATTTCTGTGTTTCATCGTCAATTGGAAGGTCCAAGGGATACAGCAAAACTGCACCGGTGCATCGGAATCCAATACTGGTCTCCCAGGATCCGCTCAAAGCACAAACTCTTAGAAGATTCACTCTTCTTGTACTTAAGTCGGCACTGTGTCTCTTATATTCAATTCCGATGCGATTTCTGTGTTTCATTGTCAATGTGAAGGTCCAAGGGATACAGTAAACCTGCACTGGTGCATCGGAATCCAATACTGGTCTCCCAGGAGCCGCTCAAACCACTAAACCTTAGGAGTCTCACTCTTCTTGTACTTAAGTCGGCACTGTGTCTTTTATATTCAATTCCGATGCGATTTCTGTGTTTCATTGTCAATGTGAAGGTCCAAGGGATACAGTAAACCTGCACTGGTGCATCGGAATCCAATACTGGTCTCCCAGGAGCCGCCCAAAGCACAAACTCTGAGAAGATTCACACTTCTTGTACTTAAGTCGGCACTGTGTCTTTTATATTCAATTCCGATGCGATTTCTGTGTTTCATCGTCAATGTGAAGGTCCAAGGGATACAGTAAACCTGCATTGGTGCATCGGAATCCAATACTGGTCTCCCAGGAGCCGCTCAAAGCACAAACTCTTAGGAGACTCACTCTTCTTGTACTTAAGTCGGCACTGTGTCTATTATATTCAATTGCGATGCGATTTCTGTGTTTCATTGTCAATGTGAAGGTCCAACGGATACAGTAAACCTGCACTGGTGCATCGCAATCCAATACTGGTCTCCCAGGAGCCGCTCAAAGCACAAACTCTTAGGAGACTCACTCTTCTTGTACTTAAGTCGGCACTGTGTCTTTTATATTCAATTCCGATGCGATTTCTGTGTTTCATTGTCAATGTGAAGGTCCAAGGGATACAGAAACCTGCACTGGTGCATCGGAATCCAATACTGGTCTCCCAGGAGCCGCTCAAAACACAAACTCCTAGGAGACTCACTCTTCCTGTACTTAAGTCGGCATTGTGCCTTTTATATTCAATTCCGATGCGATTTCTGTGTTTCATCGTCAATTGGAAGGTCCAAGGGATACAGCAAAACTGCACCGGTGCATCGGAATCCAATACTGGTCTCCCAGGATCCGCTCAAAGCACAAACTCTTAGAAGATTCACTCTTCTTGTACTTAAGTCGGCACTGTGTCTTTTATATTCAATTCCGATGCGATTTCTGTGTTTCATTGTCAATGTGAAGGTCCAAGGGATACAGTAAACCTGCACTGGTGCATCGGAATCCAATACTGGTCTCCCAGGATCCGCTCAAAGCACAAACTCTTAGGAGACTCACTCTTCCTGTGCTTAAGTCGGCACTGTGTCTTTTATATTCAATTCCGATGCGATTTCTGTGTTTCATTGTCAATGTGAAGGTCCAAGGGATACAGTAAACCTGCACTGGTGCATCGGAATCCAATACTGGTCTCCCAGGAGCCGCTCAAAGCACAAACTCTTAGGAGACTCACTCTTCTTGTACTTAAGTCGGCACTGTGTCTTTTATATTCAATTCCGATGCGATTTCTGTGTTTCATTGTCATTGTGAAGGTCCAACGGATACAGTAAACCTGCACTGGTGCATCGGAATCCAATACTGGTCTCCCAGGAGCCGCTCAAAGCACAAACTCTTAGGAGACTCACTCTTCTTGTACTTAAGTCGGCACTGTGTCTTTTATATTCAATTCCGATGCGATTTCTGTGTTTCATTGTCAATGTGAAGGTCCAAGGGATACAGTAAACCTGCACTGGTGCATCGGAATCCAATACTGGTCTCCCAGGAGCCGCTCAAACCACTAACTCTTAGGAGTCTCACTCTTCTTGTACTTAAGTCGGCACTGTGTCTTTTTTATTCAATTCCGATGCGATTTCTGTGTTTCATTGTCAATGTGAAGGTCCAAGGGATACAGTAAACCTGCACTGGTGCATCGTAATCCAATACTGGTCTCCCAGGAGCCGCCCAAAGCACAAACTCTGAGAAGATTCACACTTCTTGTACTTAAGTCGGCACTGTGTCTTTTATATTGAATTCCGATGCGATTTCTGTGTTTCATTGTCAATGTGAAGGTCCAAGGGATACAGTAAACCTGCACTGGTGCATCGGAATCCAATACTGGTCTCCCAGGAGCCGCCCAAAGCACAAACTCTGAGAAGATTCACTCTTCCTGTGCTTAAGTCGGCACTGTGTCTTTTATATTCAATTCCGATGCGATTTCTGTGTTTCATTGTCAATGTGAAGGTCCAAGGGATACAGTAAACCTGCACTGGTGCATCGGAATCCAATACTGGTCTCCCAGGAGCCGCTCAAACCACTAACTCTTAGGAGTCTCACTCTTCTTGTACTTAAGTCGGCACTGTGTCTTTTTTATTCAATTCCGATGCGATTTCTGTGTTTCATTGTCAATGTGAAGGTCCAAGGGATACAGTAAACCTGCACTGGTGCATCGTAATCCAATACTGGTCTCCCAGGAGCCGCCCAAAGCACAAACTCTGAGAAGATTCACACTTCTTGTACTTAAGTCGGCACTGTGTCTTTTATATTCAATTCCGATGCGATTTCTGTGTTTCATCGTCAATGTGAAGGTCCAAGGGATACAGTAAACCTGCATTGGTGCATCGGAATCCAATACTGGTCTCCCAGGAGCCGCTCAAAGCACAAACTCTTAGGAGACTCACTCTTCTTGTACTTAAGTCGGCACTGTGTCTATTATATTCAATTCCGATGCGATTTCTGTGTTTCATTGTCAATGTGAAGGTCCAAGGGATACAGTAAACCTGCACTGGTGCATCGGAATCCAATACTGGTCTCCCAGGAGCCGCTCAAAGCACAAACTCTTAGGAGACTCACTCTTCTTGTACTTAAGTCGGCACTGTGTCTTTTATATTCAATTCCGATGCGATTTCTGTGTTTCATTGTCAATGTGAAGGTCCAAGGGATACAGAAACCTGCACTGGTGCATCGGAATCCAATACTGGTCTCCCAGGAGCCGCTCAAAACACAAACTCCTAGGAGACTCACTCTTCCTGTACTTAAGTCGGCATTGTGCCTTTTATATTCAATTCCGATGCGATTTCTGTGTTTCATCGTCAATTGGAAGGTCCAAGGGATACAGCAAAACTGCACCGGTGCATCGGAATCCAATACTGGTCTCCCAGGATCCGCTCAAAGCACAAACTCTTAGAAGATTCACTCTTCTTGTACATAAGTCGGCACTGTGTCTTTTATATTCAATTCCGATGCGATTTCTGTGTTTCATTGTCAATGTGAAGGTCCAAGGGATACAGTAAACCTGCACTGGTGCATCGGAATCCAATACTGGTCTCCCAGGAGCCGCTCAAACCACAAACTCTTAGCAGACTCACTCTTCTTGTACTTAAGTCGGCACTGTGTCTTTTATATTCAATTCCGATGCGATTTCTGTGTTTCATCGTCAATGTGAAGGTCCAAGGGATACAGTAAACCTGCACTGGTGCATCGGAATCCAATACTGGTCTCCCAGGAGCCGCTCAATGCACAAACTCTTAGGAGACTCACTCTTCTTGTACTGAAGTCGGCACTGTGTCTTTTATATTGAATTCCGATGCGATTTCTGTGCTTCATTGTCAATGTGAAGGTCCAAGGGATACAGTAAACCTGCACTGGTGCATCGGAATCCAATACTGGTCTCCCAGGAGCCGCCCAAAGCACAAACTCTGAGAAGATTCACTCTTGCTGTACTTAAGTCGGCACTGTGTCTTTTATATTCAATACCGATGCGATTTCTGTGTTTCATTGTCAATGTGAAGGTCCAAGGGATACAGTAAACCTGCACTGGTGCATCGGCATCTAATACTGGTCTCCCAGGAGCCGCTCAAACCACTAACTCTTAGGAGTCTCACTCTTCTTGTACTTAAGTCGGCACTGTGTCTTTTATATTCAATTCCGATGCGATTTCTGTGTTTCATTGTCAATGTGAAGGTCCAAGGGATACAGTAAACCTGCACTGGTGCATCGGAATCCAATACTGGTCTCCCAGGAGCCGCCCAAAGCAATAACTCTGAGAAGATTCGCACTTCTTGTACTTAAGTCGGCACTGTGTCTTTTATATTCAATTCCGATGCGATTTCTGTGTTTCATCGTCAATGTGAAGGTCCAAGGGATACAGTAAACCTGCACTGGTGCATCGGAATCCAATACTGGTCTCCCAGGAGCTGCTCAAAGCACAAACTCTTAGGAGACTGACTCTTCTTGTACTTAAGTCGGCACTGTGCCTTTTATATTCAATTCCGATGCGATTTCTGTGTTTCATCGTCAATGTGAAGGTCCAAGGGATACAGTAAACCTGCACTGGTGCATCGGAATCCAATACTGGTCTCCCAGGATCCGCTCAAACCACAAACTCTTAGGAGACTCACTCTTCTTGTACTTAAGTCGGCACTGTGACTTTTATATTCAATTCCGATGCGATTTCTGTGTTTCATTGTCAATGTGAAGGTCCATGGGATACAGTAAACCTGCACAGGTGCATCGGAATCCAATACTGGTCTCCCAGGAGCCGCCCAAAGCACAAATTCTGAGAAGATTCACTCTTCTTGTACTTAAGTCGGCACTGTGTCTTTTATATTCAATTCCGATGCGATTTCTGTGTTTCATTGTCAATGTGAAGGTCCAAGGTATACAGTAAACCTGCACAGGTGCATCGGAATCCAATACTGGTCTCCCAGGAGCCGCTCAAAGCACAAACTCTTAGGAGACTCACTCTTCTTGTACTTAAGTCGGCACTGTGCCTTTTATATTCAATTCCGATGCGATTTCTGTGTTTCATCGTCAATGTGAAGGTCCAAGGGATACAGTAAACCTGCACTGGTGCATCGGAATCCAATACTGGTCTCCCAGGAGCCGCTCAAACCACAAACTCTTAGGAGACTCACTCTTCTTGTACTTAAGTCGGCACTGTGTCTTTTATATTCAATTCCGATGCGATTTCTGTGTTTCATCCTCAATGTGAAGGTCCAAGGGATACAGTAAACCTGCACTGGTGCATCGGAATCCAATACTGGTCTCCCAGGAGCCGCTCAAAGCACAAACTCTTAGGAGACTCACTCTTCTTGTACTGAAGTCGGCACTGTGTCTTTAAATTGAATTCCGATGCGATTTCTGTGTTTCATTGTCAATGTGAAGGTCCAAGGGATACAGTAAACCTGCACTGGTGCATCGGAATCCAATACTGGTCTCCCAGGAGCCGCCCAAAGCACAAACTCTGAGAAGATTCACTCTTGCTGTACTTAAGTCGGCACTGTGTCTTTTATATTCAATACCGATGCGATTTCTGTGTTTCATTGTCAATGTGAAGGTCCAAGGGATACAGTAAACCTGCACTGGTGCATCGGCATCTAATACTGGTCTCCCAGGAGCCGCTCAAACCACTAACTCTTAGGAGTCTCACTCTTCTTGTACTTAAGTCGGCACTGTGTCTTTTATATTCAATTCCGATGCGATTTCTGTGTTTCATTGTCAATGTGAAGGTCCAAGGGATAAGGTAACCTGCACTGGTGCATCGGAATCCAATACTGGTCTCCCAGGAGCCGCCCAAAGCAAAAACTCTGAGAAGATTCACACTTCTTGTACTTAAGTCGGCACTGTGTCTTTTATATTCAATTCCGATGCGATTTCTGTGTTTCATCGTCAATATGAAGGTCCAAGGGATACAGTAAACCTGCACTGGTGCATCGGAATCCAATACTGGTCTCCCAGGAGCTGCTCAAAGCACAAACTCTTAGGAGACTCACTCTTCTTGTACTTAAGTCGGCACTGTGTCTTTTATATTCAATTCCGATGCGATTTCTGTGTTTCATTGTCAATGTGAAGGTCCAAAGGATACAGTAAACCTGCACTGGTGCATCGGAATCCAATACTGGTCTCCCAGGAGCCGCTCAAACCACAAACTTTTAGGAGACTCACTCTTCTTCTACTTAAGTCGGCACTGTGTCTTTTATATTCAATTCTGATGCGATTTCTGTGTTTCATTGTCAATGTGAAGGTCCAAGGGATACAGTAAAACTGCACTGGTGCATCGGAATCCAATACTGGTCTCCCAGGAGCCGCTCAAAGCACAAACTCTTAGGAGACTCACTCTTCTTGTGCTTAAGTCGGCACTGTGTCTTTTATATTCAATTCCGATGCGATTTCTGTGTTTCATTGTCAATGTGAAGGTCCAAGGGATACAGTAAACCTGCACTGGTGCATCGGAATCCAATACTGGTCTCCCAGGAGCCGCCCAAAGCACAAACTCTGAGAAGATTCACTCTTCTTGTACTTAAGTCGGCACTGTGTCTTTTATATTCAATTCCGATGCGATTTATGTGTTTCATTGTCAATGTGAAGGTCCAACGGATACAGTAAACCTGCACTGGTGCATCGGAATCCAATACTGGTCTCCCAGGAGCCGCTCAAACCACAAACTCTTAGGAGACTCACTCTTCTTGTACTTAAGTCGGCACTGTGTCTTTTATATTCAATTCCGATGCGATTTCTGTGTTTCATTGTCAATGTGAAGGTCCAAGGGATACAGTAAACCTGCACTGGTGCATCGGAATCCAATACTGGTCTCCCAGGAGCCGCCCAAAGCACAAACTCTGAGAAGATTCACTCTTGCTGTACTTAAGTCGGCACTGTTTCTTTTATATTCAATACCGATGCGATTTCTGTGTTTCATTGTCAATGTGAAGGTCCAAGGGATACAGTAAACCTGCACTGGTGCATCGGCATCTAATACTGGTCTCCCAGGAGCCGCTCAAACCACTAACTCTTAGGAGTCTCACTCTTCTTGTACTTAAGACGGCACTGTGTCTTTTATATTCAATTCCGATGCGATTTCTGTGTTTCATTGTCAATGTGAAGGTCCAAGGGATACAGTAAACCTGCACTGGTGCATCGGAATCCAATACTGGTCTCCCAGGAGCCGCCCAAAGGAAAAACTCTGAGAAGATTCACACTTCTTGTACTTAAGTCGGCACTGTGTCTTTTATATTCAATTCCGATGCGATTTCTGTGTTTCATCGTCAATGTGAAGGTCCAAGGGATACAGTAAACCTGCACTGGTGCATCGGAATCCAATACTGTTCTCCCAGGAGCCGCTCAAAGCACAAACTCTTAGGAGACTCACTCTTCTTGTACTTAAGTCGGCACTGTGTCTTTTATATTCAATTCCGATGCGATTTCTGTGTTTCATTGTCAATGTGAAGGTCCAAGGGATACAGTAAACCTGCACTGGTGCATCGGAATCCAATACTGGTCTCCCAGGAGCCGCTCAAACCACAAACTCTTAGGAGACTCACTCTTCTTGTACTTAAGTCGGCACTGTGCCTTTTATATTCAATTCCGATGCGATTTCTGTGTTTCATTGTCAATGTGAAGGTCCAAGGGATACAGTAAAACTGCACTGGTGCATCGGAATCCAATACTGGTCTCCCAGGAGCCGCTCAAAGCACAAACTCTTAGGAGACTCACTCTTCTTGTACTTAAGTCGGCACTGTGTCTTTTATATTCAATTCCGATGCGATTTCTGTGTTTCATTGTCAATGTGAAGGTCCAAGGGATACAGTAAACCTGCACTGGTGCATCGGAATCCAATACTGGTCTCCCAGGAGCCGTCCAAAGCACAAACTCTGAGAAGATTCACTCTTCCTGTGCTTAAGTCGGCACTGTGTCTTTTATATTCAATTCCGTTGCGATTTCTGTGTTTCATTGTCAATGTGAAGGTCCAAGGGATACAGTAAACCTGCACTGGTGCATTGGAATCCAATACTGGTCTCCCAGGAGCCGCTCAAAGCACAAACTCTTAGGAGACTCACTCTTCTTGTACTTAAGTCGGCACTGTGTCTTTTATATTCAATTCCGATGCGATTTCTGTGTTTCATTGTCAATGTGAAGGTCCAACGGATACAGTAAACCTGCACTGGTGCATCGGAATCCAATACTGGTCTCCCAGGAGCCGCTCAAAGCACAAACTCTTAGGAGACTCACTGTTCTTGTACTTAAGTCGGCACTGTGTCTTTTATATTCAATTCCGATGCGATTTCTGTGTTTCATTGTCAATGTGAAGGTCCAAGGGATACAGTAAACCTGCACTGGTGCATCGGAATCCAATACTGGTCTCCCAGGAGCCGCTCAAACCACAAACTCTTAGGAGACTCACTCTTCTTGTACTGAAGTCGGCACTGTGTCTTTTATATTGAATTCCGATGCGATTTCTGTGTTTCATTGTCAATGTGAAGGTCCAAGGGATACAGTAAACCTGCACTGGTGCATCGGAATCCAATACTGGTCTCCCAGGAGCCGCCCAAAGCACAAACTCTGAGAAGATTCACTCTTCCTGTGCTTAAGTCGGCACTGTGTCTTTTATATTCAATTCCGATGCGATTTCTGTGTTTCATTGTCAATGTGAAGGTCCAAGGGATACAGTAAACCTGCACTGGTGCATCGGAATCCAATACTGGTCTCCCAGGAGCCGCTCGAACCACTAACTCTTAGGAGTCTCACTCTTCTTGTACTTAAGTCGGCACTGTGTCTTTTATATTCAATTCCGATGCGATTTCTGTGTTTCATTGTCAATGTGAAGGTCCAAGGGATACAGTAAACCTGCACTGGTGCATCGGAATCCAATACTGGTCTCCCAGGAGCCGCCCAAAGCACAAACTCTGAGAAGATTCACACTTCTTGTACTTAAGTCGGCACTGTGTCTTTTATATTCAATTCCGATGCGATTTCTGTGTTTCATCGTCAATGTGAAGGTCCAAGGGATACAGTAAACCTGCATTGGTGCATCGGAATCCAATACTGGTCTCCCAGGAGCCGCTCAAAGCACAAACTCTTAGGAGACTCACTCTTCTTGTACTTAAGTCGGCACTGTGTCTACTATATTCAATTCCGATGCGATTTCTGTGTTTCATTGTCAATGTGAAGGTCCAAGGGATACAGTAAACCTGCACTGGTGCATCGGAATCCAATACTGGTCTCCCAGGAGCCGCTCAAAGCACAAACTCTTAGGAGACTAACTCTTCTTGTACTTAAGTCGGCACTGTGTCTTTTATATTCAATTCCGATGCGATTTCTGTGTTTCATTGTCAATGTGAAGGTCCAAGGGATACAGAAACCTGCACTGGTGCATCGGAATCCAATACTGGTCTCCCAGGAGCCGCTCAAAACACAAACTCCTAGGAGACTCACTCTTCCTGTACTTAAGTCGGCATTGTGCCTTTTATATTCAATTCCGATGCGATTTCTGTGTTTCATCGTCAATTGGAAGGTCCAAGGGATACAGCAAAACTGCACCGGTGCATCGGAATCCAATACTGGTCTCCCAGGATCCGCACAAAGCACAAACTCTTAGAAGATTCACTCTTCTTGTACTTAAGTCGGCACTGTGTCTTTTATATTCAATTCCGATGCGATTTCTGTGTTTCATTGTCAATGTGAAGGTCCAAGGGATACAGTAAACCTGCACTGGTGCATCGGAATCCAATACTGGTCTCCCAGGATCCGCTCAAAGCACAAACTCTTAGGAGACTCACTCTTCTTGTACTTAAGTCGGCACTGTGTCTTTTATATTCAATTCCGATGCGATTTCTGTGTTTCATTGTCAATGTGAATGTCCAAGGGATACAGTAAACCTGCACTGGTGCATCGGAATCCAATACTGGTCTCCCAGGATCCGCTCAAACCACAAACTCTTAGGAGACTCACTCTTCTTGTACTTAAGTCGGCACTGTGCCTTTTATATTCAATTCCGATGCGATTTCTGTGTTTTATTGTCAATGTGAAGGTCCATGGTATACAGTAAACCTGCACAGGTGCATCGGAATCCAATACTGGTCTCCCAGGAGCCGCCCAAAGCACAAACTCTGAGAAGATTCACTCTTCTTGTACTTAAGTCGGCACTGTGTCTTTTATATTCAATTCCGATGCGATTTCTGTGTTTCATTGTCAATGTGAAGGTCCAAGGTATACAGTAAACCTGCACTGGTGCATCGGAATCCAATACTGGTCTCCCAGGAGCCGCTCAAAGCACAAACTCTTAGGAGACTCACTCTTCTTGTACTTAAGTCGGCACTGTGCCTTTTATATTCAATTCCGATGCGATTTCTGTGTTTCATCGTCAATGTGAAGGTCCAAGGGATACAGTAAACCTGCACTGGTGCATCGGAATCCAATACTGGTCTCCCAGGAGCCGCTCAAACCACAAACTCTTAGCAGACTCGCTCTTCTTGTACTTAAGTCGGCACTGTGTCTTTTATATTCAATTCCGATGCGATTTCTGTGTTTCATCGTCAATGTGAAGGTGCAAGGGATACAGTAAACCTGCACTGGTGCATCGGAATCCAATACTGGTCTCCCAGGAGCCGCTCAAAGCACAAACTCTTAGGAGACTCACTCTTCTTGTACTTAAGTCGGCACTGTGTCTTTTATATTCAATTCCGATGCGATTTCTGTGTTTCATTGTCAATGTGAAGGTCCAAGGGATACAGTAAACCTGCACTGGTGCATCGGAATCCAATACTGGTCTCCCAGGATCCGCTCAAAGCACAAACTCTTAGGAGACTCACTCTTCCTGTGCTTAAGTCGGCACTGTGTCTTTTATATTCAATTCCGATGCGATTTCTGTGTTTCATTGTCAATGTGAAGGTCCAAGGGATACAGTAAACCTGCACTGGTGCATCGGAATCCAATACTGGTCTCCCAGGAGCCGCTCAAAGCACAAACTCTTAGGAGACTCACTCTTCTTGTACTTAAGTCGGCACTGTGTCTTTTATATTCAATTCCGATGCGATTTCTGTGTTTCATTGTCATTGTGAAGGTCCAACGGATACAGTAAACCTGCACTGGTGCATCGGAATCCAATACTGGTCTCCCAGGAGCCGCTCAAAGCACAAACTCTTAGGAGACTCACTCTTCTTGTACTTAAGTCGGCACTGTGTCTTTTATATTCAATTCCGATGCGATTTCTGTGTTTCATTGTCAATGTGAAGGTCCAAGGGATACAGTAAACCTGCACTGGTGCATCGGAATCCAATACTGGTCTCCCAGGAGCCGCTCAAACCACAAACTCTTAGGAGACTCACTCTTCTTGTACTGAAGTCGGCACTGTGTCTTTTATATTGAATTCCGATGCGATTTCTGTGTTTCATTGTCAATGTGAAGGTCCAAGGGATACAGTAAACCTGCACTGGTGCATCGGAATCCAATACTGGTCTCCCAGGAGCCGCCCAAAGCACAAACTCTGAGAAGATTCACTCTTCCTGTGCTTAAGTCGGCACTGTGTCTTTTATATTCAATTCCGATGCGATTTCTGTGTTTCATTGTCAATGTGAAGGTCCAAGGGATACAGTAAACCTGCACTGGTGCATCGGAATCCAATACTGGTCTCCCAGGAGCCGCTCAAACCACTAACTCTTAGGAGTCTCACTCTTCTTGTACTTAAGTCGGCACTGTGTCTTTTATATTCAATTCCGATGCGATTTCTGTGTTTCATTGTCAATGTGAAGGTCCAAGGGATACAGTAAACCTGCACTGGTGCATCGGAATCCAATACTGGTCTCCCAGGAGCCGCCCAAAGCACAAACTCTGAGAAGATTCACACTTCTTGTACTTAAGTCGGCACTGTGTCTTTTATATTCAATTCCGATGCGATTTCTGTGTTTCATCGTCAATGTGAAGGTCCAAGGGATACAGTAAACCTGCATTGGTGCATCGGAATCCAATACTGGTCTCCCAGGAGCCGCTCAAAGCACAAACTCTTAGGAGACTCACTCTTCTTGTACTTAAGTCGGCACTGTGTCTATTATATTCAATTCCGATGCGATTTCTGTGTTTCATTGTCAATGTGAAGGTCCAAGGGATACAGTAAACCTGCACTGGTGCATCGGAATCCAATACTGGTCTCCCAGGAGCCGCTCAAAGCACAAACTCTTAGGAGACTCACTCTTCTTGTACTTAAGTCGGCACTGTGTCTTTTATATTCAATTCCGATGCGATTTCTGTGTTTCATTGTCAATGTGAAGGTCCAAGGGATACAGAAACCTGCACTGGTGCATCGGAATCCAATACTGGTCTCCCAGGAGCCGCTCAAAACACAAACTCCTAGGAGACTCACTCTTCCTGTACTTAAGTCGGCATTGTGCCTTTTATATTCAATTCCGATGCGATTTCTGTGTTTCATCGTCAATTGGAAGGTCCAAGGGATACAGCAAAACTGCACCGGTGCATCGGAATCCAATACTGGTCTCCCAGGATCCGCTCAAAGCACAAACTCTTAGAAGATTCACTCTTCTTGTACATAAGTCGGCACTGTGTCTTTTATATTCAATTCCGATGCGATTTCTGTGTTTCATTGTCAATGTGAAGGTCCAAGGGATACAGTAAACCTGCACTGGTGCATCGGAATCCAATACTGGTCTCCCAGGATCCGCTCAAAGCACAAACTCTTAGGAGACTCACTCTTCTTGTACTTAAGTCGGCACTGTGTCTTTTATATTCAATTCCGATGCGATTTCTGTGTTTCATTGTCAATGTGAATGTCCAAGGGATACAGTAAACCTGCACTGGTGCATCGGAATCCAATACTGGTCTCCCAGGAGCCGCTCAAACCACAAACTCTTAGGAGACTCACTCTTCTTGTACTTAAGTCGGCACTGTGCCTTTTATATTCAATTCCGATGCGATTTCTGTGTTTCATTGTCAATGTGAAGGTCCATGGGATACAGTAAACCTGCACAGGTGCATCGGAATCCAATACTGGTCTCCCAGGAGCCGCCCAAAGCGCAAACTCTGAGAAGATTCACTCTTCTTGTACTTAAGTCGGCACTGTGTCTTTTATATTCAATTCCGATGCGATTTCTGTGTTTCATTGTCAATGTGAAGGTCCAAGGTATACAGTAAACCTGCACTGGTGCATCGGAATCCAATACTGGTCTCCCAGGAGCCGCTCAAAGCACAAACTCTTAGGAGACTCACTCTTCTTGTACTTAAGTCGGCACTGTGCCTTTTATATTCAATTCCGATGCGATATCTGTGTTTCATCGTCAATGTGAAGGTCCAAGGGATACAGTAAACCTGCACTGGTGCATCGGAATCCAATACTGGTCTCCCAGGAGCCGCTCAAACCACAAACTCTTAGCAGACTCACTCTTCTTGTACTTAAGTCGGCACTGTGTCTTTTATATTCAATTCCGATGCGATTTCTGTGTTTCATCGTCAATGTGAAGGTCCAAGGGATACAGTAAACCTGCACTGGTGCATCGGAATCCAATACTGGTCTCCCAGGAGCCGCTCAATGCACAAACTCTTAGGAGACTCACTCTTCTTGTACTGAAGTCGGCACTGTGTCTTTTATATTGAATTCCGATGCGATTTCTGTGTTTCATTGTCAATGTGAAGGTCCAAGGGATACAGTAAACCTGCACTGGTGCATCGGAATCCAATACTGGTCTCCCAGGAGCCGCCCAAAGCACAAACTCTGAGAAGATTCACTCTTGCTGTACTTAAGTCGGCACTGTGTCTTTTATATTCAATACCGATGCGATTTCTGTGTTTCATTGTCAATGTGAAGGTCCAAGGGATACAGTAAACCTGCACTGGTGCATCGGCATCTAATACTGGTCTCCCAGGAGCCGCTCAAACCACTAACTCTTAGGAGTCTCACTCTTCTTGTACTTAAGTCGGCACTGTGTCTTTTATATTCAATTCCGATGCGATTTCTGTGTTTCATTGTCAATGTGAAGGTCCAAGGGATACAGTAAACCTGCACTGGTGCATCGGAATCCAATACTGGTCTCCCAGGAGCCGCCCAAAGCAATAACTCTGAGAAGATTCGCACTTCTTGTACTTAAGTCGGCACTGTGTCTTTTATATTCAATTCCGATGCGATTTCTGTGTTTCATCGTCAATGTGAAGGTCCAAGGGATACAGTAAACCTGCACTGGTGCATCGGAATCCAATACTGGTCTCCCAGGAGCTGCTCAAAGCACAAACTCTTAGGAGACTGACTCTTCTTGTACTTAAGTCGGCACTGTGCCTTTTATATTCAATTCCGATGCGATTTCTGTGTTTCATCGTCAATGTGAAGGTCCAAGGGATACAGTAAACCTGCACTGGTGCATCGGAATCCAATACTGGTCTCCCAGGATCCGCTCAAACCACAAACTCTTAGGAGACTCACTCTTCTTGTACTTAAGTCGGCACTGTGCCTTTTATATTCAATTCCGATGCGATTTCTGTGTTTCATTGTCAATGTGAAGGTCCATGGGATACAGTAAACCTGCACAGGTGCATCGGAATCCAATACTGGTCTCCCAGGAGCCGCCCAAAGCACAAATTCTGAGAAGATTCACTCTTCTTGTACTTAAGTCGGCACTGTGTCTTTTATATTCAATTCCGATGCGATTTCTGTGTTTCATTGTCAATGTGAAGGTCCAAGGTATACAGTAAACCTGCACAGGTGCATCGGAATCCAATACTGGTCTCCCAGGAGCCGCTCAAAGCACAAACTCTTAGGAGACTCACTCTTCTTGTACTTAAGTCGGCACTGTGCCTTTTATATTCAATTCCGATGCGATTTCTGTGTTTCATCGTCAATGTGAAAGTCCAAGGGATACAGTAAACCTGCACTGGTGCATCGGAATCCAATACTGGTCTCCCAGGAGCCGCTCAAACCACAAACTCTTAGGAGACTCACTCTTCTTGTACTTAAGTCGGCACTGTGTCTTTTATATTCAATTCCGATGCGATTTCTGTGTTTCATCCTCAATGTGAAGGTCCAAGGGATACAGTAAACCTGCACTGGTGCATCGGAATCCAATACTGGTCTCCCAGGAGCCGCTCAAAGCACAAACTCTTAGGAGACTCACTCTTCTTGTACTGAAGTCGGCACTGTGTCTTTAAATTGAATTCCGATGCGATTTCTGTGTTTCATTGTCAATGTGAAGGTCCAAGGGATACAGTAAACCTGCACTGGTGCATCGGAATCCAATACTGGTCTCCCAGGAGCCGCCCAAAGCACAAACTCTGAGAAGATTCACTCTTGCTGTACTTAAGTCGGCACTGTGTCTTTTATATTCAATACCGATGCGATTTCTGTGTTTCATTGTCAATGTGAAGGTCCAAGGGATACAGTAAACCTGCACTGGTGCATCGGCATCTAATACTGGTCTCCCAGGAGCCGCTCAAACCACTAACTCTTAGGAGTCTCACTCTTCTTGTACTTAAGTCGGCACTGTGTCTTTTATATTCAATTCCGATGCGATTTCTGTGTTTCATTGTCAATGTGAAGGTCCAAGGGATAAGGTAACCTGCACTGGTGCATCGGAATCCAATACTGGTCTCCCAGGAGCCGCCCAAAGCAAAAACTCTGAGAAGATTCACACTTCTTGTACTTAAGTCGGCACTGTGTCTTTTATATTCAATTCCGATGCGATTTCTGTGTTTCATCGTCAATATGAAGGTCCAAGGGATACAGTAAACCTGCACTGGTGCATCGGAATCCAATACTGGTCTCCCAGGAGCTGCTCAAAGCACAAACTCTTAGGAGACTCACTCTTCTTGTACTTAAGTCGGCACTGTGTCTTTTATATTCAATTCCGATGCGATTTCTGTGTTTCATTGTCAATGTGAAGGTCCAAAGGATACAGTAAACCTGCACTGGTGCATCGGAATCCAATACTGGTCTCCCAGGAGCCGCTCAAACCACAAACTCTTAGGAGACTCACTCTTCTTCTACTTAAGTCGGCACTGTGTCTTTTATATTCAATTCTGATGCGATTTCTGTGTTTCATTGTCAATGTGAAGGTCCAAGGGATACAGTAAAACTGCACTGGTGCATCGGAATCCAATACTGGTCTCCCAGGAGCCGCTCAAAGCACAAACTCTTAGGAGACTCACTCTTCTTGTACTTAAGTCGGCACTGTGTCTTTTATATTCAATTCCGATGCGATTTCTGTGTTTCATTGTCAATGTGAAGGTCCAAGGGATACAGTAAACCTGCACTGGTGCATCGGAATCCAATACTGGTCTCCCAGGAGCCGCCCAAAGCACAAACTCTGAGAAGATTCACTCTTCTTGTACTTAAGTCGGCACTGTGTCTTTTATATTCAATTCCGATGCGATTTATGTGTTTCATTGTCAATGTGAAGGTCCAACGGATACAGTAAACCTGCACTGGTGCATCGGAATCCAATACTGGTCTCCCAGGAGCCGCTCAAACCACAAACTCTTAGGAGACTCACTCTTCTTGTACTTAAGTCGGCACTGTGTCTTTTATATTCAATTCCGATGCGATTTCTGTGTTTCATTGTCAATGTGAAGGTCCAAGGGATACAGTAAACCTGCACTGGTGCATCGGAATCCAATACTGGTCTTCCAGGAGCCGCCCAAAGCACAAACTCTGAGAAGATTCACTCTTGCTGTACTTAAGTCGGCACTGTTTCTTTTATATTCAATACCGATGCGATTTCTGTGTTTCATTGTCAATGTGAAGGTCCAAGGGATACAGTAAACCTGCACTGGTGCATCGGCATCTAATACTGGTCTCCCAGGAGCCGCTCAAACCACAAACTCTTAGGAGACTCACTCTTCTTGTACTTAAGTCGGCACTGTGCCTTTTATATTCAATTCCGATGCGATTTCTGTGTTTCATTGTCAATGTGAAGGTCCAAGGGATACAGTAAAACTGCACTGGTGCTTCGGAATCCAATACTGGTCTCCCAGGAGCCGTCAAAGCACAAACTCTTAGGAGACTCACTCTTCTTGTACTTAAGTCGGCACTGTGTCTTTTATATTCAATTCCGATGCGATTTCTGTGTTTCATTGTCAATGTGAAGGTCCAAGGGATACAGTAAACCTGCACTGGTGCATCGGAATCCAATACTGGTCTCCCAGGAGCCGTCCAAAGCACAAACTCTGAGAAGATTCACTCTTCCTGTGCTTAAGTCGGCACTGTGTCTTTTATATTCAATTCCGATGCGATTTCTGTGTTTCATTGTCAATGTGAAGGTCCAAGGGATACAGTAAACCTGCACTGGTGCATCGGAATCCAATACTGGTCTCCCAGGAGCCGCTCAAAGCACAAACTCTTAGGAGACTCACTCTTCTTGTACTTAAGTCGGCACTGTGTCTTTTATATTCAATTCCGATGCGATTTCTGTGTTTCATTGTCAATGTGAAGGTCCAACGGATACAGTAAACCTGCACTGGTGCATCGGAATCCAATACTGGTCTCCCAGGAGCCGCTCAAAGCACAAACTCTTAGGAGACTCACTGTTCTTGTACTTAAGTCGGCACTGTGTCTTTTATATTCAATTCCGATGCGATTTCTGTGTTTCATTGTCAATGTGAAGGTCCAAGGGATACAGTAAACCTGCACTGGTGCATCGGAATCCAATACTGGTCTCCCAGGAGCCGCTCAAACCACAAACTCTTAGGAGACTCACTCTTCTTGTACTGAAGTCGGCACTGTGTCTTTTATATTGAATTCCGATGCGATTTCTGTGTTTCATTGTCAATGTGAAGGTCCAAGGGATACAGTAAACCTGCACTGGTGCATCGGAATCCAATACTGGTCTCCCAGGAGCCGCCCAAAGCACAAACTCTGAGAAGATTCACTCTTCCTGTGCTTAAGTCGGCACTGTGTCTTTTATATTCAATTCCGATGCGATTTCTGTGTTTCATTGTCAATGTGAAGGTCCAAGGGATACAGTAAACCTGCACTGGTGCATCGGAATCCAATACTGGTCTCCCAGGAGCCGCTCAAACCACTAACTCTTAGGAGTCTCACTCTTCTTGTACTTAAGTCGGCACTGTGTCTTTTATATTCAATTCCGATGCGATTTCTGTGTTTCATTGTCAATGTGAAGGTCCAAGGGATACAGTAAACCTGCACTGGTGCATCGGAATCCAATACTGGTCTCCCAGGAGCCGCCCAAAGCACAAACTCTGAGAAGATTCACACTTCTTGTACTTAAGTCGGCACTGTGTCTTTTATATTCAATTCCGATGCGATTTCTGTGTTTCATCGTCAATGTGAAGGTCCAAGGGATACAGTAAACCTGCATTGGTGCATCGGAATCCAATACTGGTCTCCCAGGAGCCGCTCAAAGCACAAACTCTTAGGAGACTCACTCTTCTTGTACTTAAGTCGGCACTGTGTCTACTATATTCAATTCCGATGCGATTTCTGTGTTTCATTGTCAATGTGAAGGTCCAAGGGATACAGTAAACCTGCACTGGTGCATCGGAATCCAATACTGGTCTCCCAGGAGCCGCTCAAAGCACAAACTCTTAGGAGACTCACTCTTCTTGTACTTAAGTCGGCACTGTGTCTTTTATATTCAATTCCGATGCGATTTCTGTGTTTCATTGTCAATGTGAAGGTCCAAGGGATACAGAAACCTGCACTGGTGCATCGGAATCCAATACTGGTCTCCCAGGAGCCGCTCAAAACACAAACTCCTAGGAGACTCACTCTTCCTGTACTTAAGTCGGCATTGTGCCTTTTATATTCAATTCCGATGCGATTTCTGTGTTTCATCGTCAATTGGAAGGTCCAAGGGATACAGCAAAACTGCACCGGTGCATCGGAATCCAATACTGGTCTCCCAGGATCCGCACAAAGCACAAACTCTTAGAAGATTCACTCTTCTTGTACTTAAGTCGGCACTGTGTCTTTTATATTCAATTCCGATGCGATTTCTGTGTTTCATTGTCAATGTGAAGGTCCAAGGGATACAGTAAACCTGCACTGGTGCATCGGAATCCAATACTGGTCTCCCAGGATCCGCTCAAAGCACAAACTCTTAGGAGACTCACTCTTCTTGTACTTAAGTCGGCACTGTGTCTTTTATATTCAATTCCGATGCGATTTCTGTGTTTCATTGTCAATGTGAATGTCCAAGGGATACAGTAAACCTGCACTGGTGCATCGGAATCCAATACTGGTCTCCCAGGATCCGCTCAAACCACAAACTCTTAGGAGACTCACTCTTCTTGTACTTAAGTCGGCACTGTGCCTTTTATATTCAATTCCGATGCGATTTCTGTGTTTTATTGTCAATGTGAAGGTCCATGGTATACAGTAAACCTGCACAGGTGCATCGGAATCCAATACTGGTCTCCCAGGAGCCGCCCAAAGCACAAACTCTGAGAAGATTCACTCTTCTTGTACTTAAGTCGGCACTGTGTCTTTTATATTCAATTCCGATGCGATTTCTGTGTTTCATTGTCAATGTGAAGGTCCAAGGTATACAGTAAACCTGCACTGGTGCATCGGAATCCAATACTGGTCTCCCAGGAGCCGCTCAAAGCACAAACTCTTAGGAGACTCACTCTTCTTGTACTTAAGTCGGCACTGTGCCTTTTATATTCAATTCCGATGCGATTTCTGTGTTTCATCGTCAATGTGAAGGTCCAAGGGATACAGTAAACCTGCACTGGTGCATCGGAATCCAATACTGGTCTCCCAGGAGCCGCTCAAACCACAAACTCTTAGCAGACTCGCTCTTCTTGTACTTAAGTCGGCACTGTGTCTTTTATATTCAATTCCGATGCGATTTCTGTGTTTCATCGTCAATGTGAAGGTGCAAGGGATACAGTAAACCTGCACTGGTGCATCGGAATCCAATACTGGTCTCCCAGGAGCCGCTCAAAGCACAAACTCTTAGGAGACTCACTCTTCTTGTACTGAAGTCGGCACTGTGTCTTTTATATTGAATTCCGATGCGATTTCTGTGTTTCATTGTCAATGTGAAGGTCCAAGGGATACAGTAAACCTGCACTGGTGCATCGGAATCCAATACTGGTCTCCCAGGAGCCGCCCAAAGCACAAACTCTGAGAAGATTCACTCTTGCTGTACTTAAGTCGGCACTGTGTCTTTTATATTCAATACCGATGCGATTTCTGTGTTTCATTGTCAATGTGAAGGTCCAAGGGATACAGTAAACCTGCACTGGTGCATCGGCATCTAATACTGGTCTCCCAGGAGCCGCTCAAAGGAAAAACTCTGAGAAGATTCACACTTCTCGTACTTAAGTCGGCACTGTGTCTTTTATATTCAATTCCGATGCGATTTCTGTGTTTCATCGTCAATGTGAAGGTCCAAGGGATACAGTAAACCTGCACTGGTGCATCGGAATCCAATACTGGTCTCCCAGGAGCCGCTCAAAGCACAAACTCTTAGGAGACTCACTCTTCTTGTACTTAAGTCGGCACTGTGTCTTTTATATTCAATTCCGATGCGATTTCTGTGTTTCATTGTCAATGTGAAGGTCCAAGGGATACAGTAAACCTGCACTGGTGCATCGGAATCCAATACTGGTCTCCCAGGAGCCGCTCAAACCACAAACTCTTAGGAGACTCACTCTTCTTGTACTTAAGTCGGCACTGTGTCTTTTATATTCAATTCCGATGCGATTTCTGTGTTTCATTGTCAATGTGAAGGTCCAAGGGATACAGTTAAACTGCACTGGTGCATCGGAATCCAATACTGGTCTCCCAGGAGCCGCTCAAAGCACAAACTCTTAGGAGACTCACTCTTCTTGTACTTAAGTCGGCACTGTGTCTTTTATATTCAATTCCGATGCGATTTCTGTGTTTCATTGTCAATGTGAAGGTCCAAGGGATACAGTAAAACTGCACTGGTGCATCGGAATCCAATACTGGTCTCCCAGGAGCCGCTCAAAGCACAAACTCTTAGGAGACTCACTCTTCTTGTACTTAAGTCGGCACTGTGTCTTTTATATTCAATTCCGATGCGATTTCTGTGTTACATTGTCAATGTGAAGGTCCAAGGGATACAGTAAACCTGCACTGGTGCATCGGAATCCAATACTGGTCTCCCAGGAGCCGCCCAAAGCACAAACTCTGAGAAGATTCACTCTTCCTGTGCTTAAGTCGGCACTGTGTCTTTTATATTCAATTCCGATGCGATTTCTGTGTTTCATTGTCAATGTGAAGGTCCAAGGGATACAGTAAACCTGCACTGGTGCATCGGAATCCAATACTGGTCTCCCAGGAGCCGCTCAAAGCACAAACTCTTAGGAGACTCACTCTTCTTGTACTTAAGTCGGCACTGTGTCTTTTATATTCAATTCCGATGCGATTTCTGTGTTTCATTGTCAATGTGAAGGTCCAACGGATACAGTAAACCTGCACTGGTGCATCGGAATCCAATACTGGTCTCCCAGGAGCCGCTCAAACCACAAACTCTTAGGAGACTCACTCTTCTTGTACTTAAGTCGGCACTGTGTCTTTTATATTCAATTCCGATGCGATTTCTGTGTTTCATTGTCAATGTGAAGGTCCAAGGGATACAGTAAACCTGCACTGGTGCATCGGAATCCAATACTGGTCTCCCAGGAGCCGCTCAAACCACAAACTCTTAGGAGACTCACTCTTCTTGTACTGAAGTCGGCACTGTGTCTTTTATATTGAATTCCGATGCGATTTCTGTGTTTCATTGTCAATGTGAATGTCCAAGGGATACAGTAAACCTGCACTGGTGCATCGGAATCCAATACTGGTCTCCCAGGAGCCGCCCAAAGCACAAACTCTGAGAAGATTCACTCTTCCTGTGCTTAAGTCGGCACTGTGTCTTTTATATTCAATTCCGATGCGATTTCTGTGTTTCATTGTCAATGTGAAGGTCCAAGGGATACAGTAAACCTGCACTGGTGCATCGGAATCCAATACTGGTCTCCCAGGAGCCGCTCAAACCACTAACTCTTAGGAGTCTCACTCTTCTTGTACTTAAGTCGGCACTGTGTCTTTTATATTCAATTCCGATGCGATTTCTGTGTTTCATTGTCAATGTGAAGGTCCAAGGGATACAGTAAACCTGCACTGGTGCATCGGAATCCAATACTGGTCTCCCAGGAGCCGCCCAAAGCACAAACTCTGAGAAGATTCACACTTCTTGTACTTAAGTCGGCACTGTGTCTTTTATATTCAATTCCGATGCGATTTCTGTGTTTCATCGTCAATGTGAAGGTCCAAGGGATACAGTAAACCTGCATTGGTGCATCGGAATCCAATACTGGTCTCCCAGGAGCCGCTCAAAGCACAAACTCTGAGGAGACTCACTCTTCTTGTACTTAAGTCGGCACTGTGTCTATTATATTCAATTCCGATGCGATTTCTGTGTTTCATTGTCAATGTGAAGGTCCAAGGGATACAGTAAACCTGCACTGGTGCATCGGAATCCAATACTGGTCTCCCAGGAGCCGCTCAAACCACAAACTCTTAGGAGACTCACTCTTCTTGTACTTAAGTCGGCACTGTGTCTTTTATATTCAATTCCGATGCGATTTCTGTGTTTCATTGTCAATGTGAAGGTCCAAGGGATACAGAAACCTGCACTGGTGCATCGGAATCCAATACTGGTCTCCCAGGAGCCGCTCAAAACACAAACTCCTAGGAGACTCACTCTTCCTGTACTTAAGTCGGCATTGTGCCTTTTATATTCAATTCCGATGCGATTTCTGTGTTTCATCGTCAATTGGAAGGTCCAAGGGATACAGCAAAACTGCACCGGTGCATCGGAATCCAATACTGGTCTCCCAGGATCCGCTCAAAGCACAAACTCTTAGAAGATTCACTCTTCTTGTACTTAAGTCGGCACTGTGTCTTTTATATTCAATTCCGATGCGATTTCTGTGTTTCATTGTCAATGTGAAGGTCCAAGGGATACAGTAAACCTGCACTGGTGCATCGGAATCCAATACTGGTCTCCCAGGATCCGCTCAAAGCACAAACTCTTAGGAGACTCACTCTTCTTGTACTTAAGTCGGCACTGTGTCTTTTATATTCAATTCCGATGCGATTTCTGTGTTTCATTGTCAATGTGAATGTCCAAGGGATACAGTAAACCTGCACTGGTGCATCGGAATCCAATACTGGTCTCCCAGGATCCGCTCAAACCACAAACTCTTAGGAGACTCACTCTTCTTGTACTTAAGTCGGCACTGTGCCTTTTATATTCAATTCCGATGCGATTTCTGTGTTTCATTGTCAATGTGAAGGTCCATGGGATACAGTAAACCTGCACAGGTGCATCGGAATCCAATACTGGTCTCCCAGGAGCCGCCCAAAGCACAAACTCTGAGAAGATTCACTCTTCTTGTACTTAAGTCGGCACTGTGTCTTTTATATTCAATTCCGATGCGATTTCTGTGTTTCATTGTCAATGTGAAGGTCCAAGGTATACAGTAAACCTGCACTGGTGCATCGGAATCCAATACTGGTCTCCCAGGAGCCGCTCAAAGCACAAACTCTTAGGAGACTCACTCTTCTTGTACTTAAGTCGGCACTGTAACTTTTATATTCAATTCCGATGCGATTTCTGTGTTTCATCGTCAATGTGAAGGTCCAAGGGATACAGTAAACCTGCACTGGTGCATCGGAATCCAATACTGGTCTCCCAGGAGCCGCTCAAACCACAAACTCTTAGCAGACTCGCTCTTCTTGTACTTAAGTCGGCACTGTGTCTTTTATATTCAATTCCGATGCGATTTCTGTGTTTCATCGTCAATGTGAAGGTCCAAGGGATACAGTAAACCTGCACTGGTGCATCGGAATCCAATACTGGTCTCCCAGGATCCGCTCAAAGCACAAACTCTTAGGAGACTCACTCTTCTTGTACTGAAGTCGGCACTGTGTCTTTTATATTGAATTCCGATGCGATTTCTGTGTTTCATTGTCAATGTGAAGGTCCAAGGGATACAGTAAACCTGCACTGGTGCATCGGAATCCAATACTGGTCTCCCAGGAGCCGCCCAAAGCACAAACTCTGAGAAGATTCACTCTTGCTGTACTTAAGTCGGCACTGTGTCTTTTATATTCAATACCGATGCGATTTCTGTGTTTCATTGTCAATGTGAAGGTCCAAGGGATACAGTAAACCTGCACTGGTGCATCGGCATCTAATACTGGTCTCCCAGGAGCCGCTCAAACCACTAACTCTTAGGAGTCTCACTCTTCTTGTACTTAAGTCGGCACTGTGTCTTTTATATTCAATTCCGATGCGATTTCTGTGTTTCATTGTCAATGTGAAGGTCCAAGGCATACAGTAAACCTGCACTGGTGCATCGGAATCCAATACTGGTCTCCCAGGAGCCGCCCAAAGCAAAAACTTTGAGAAGATTCACACTTCTTGTACTTAAGTCGGCACTGTGTCTTTTATATTCAATTCCGATGCGATTTCTGTGTTTCATCGTCAATGTGAAGGTCCAAGGGATACAGTAAACCTGCACTGGTGCATCGGAATCCAATACTGGTCTACCAGGAGCTGCTCAAAGCACAAACTCTTAGGAGACTCACTCTTCTTGTACTTAAGTCGGTACTGTGCCTTTTATATTCAATTCCGATGCGATTTCTGTGTTTCATCGTCAATGTGAAGGTCCAAGGGATACAGTAAACCTGCACTGGTGCATCGGAATCCAATACTGGTCTCCAAGGATCCGCTCAAACCACAAACTCTTAGGAGACTCACTCTTCTTGTACTTAAGTCGGCACTGTGCCTTTTATATTCAATTCCGATGCGATTTCTGTGTTTCATTGTCAATGTGAAGGTCCATGGGATACAGTAAACCTGCACAGGTGCAACGGAATCCAATACTGGTCTCCCAGGAGCCGCCCAAAGCACAAACTCTGAGAAGATTCACTCTTCTTGTACTTAAGTCGGCACTGTGTCTTTTATATTCAATTCCGATGCGATTTCTGTGTTTCATTGTCAATGTGAAGGTCCAAGGTATACAGTAAACCTGCACTGGTGCATCGGAATCCAATACTGGTCTCCCAGGAGCCACTCAAAGCACAAACTCTTAGGAGACTCACTCTTCTTGTACTTAAGTCGGCACTGTGCCTTTTATATTCAATTCCGATGCGATTTCTGTGTTTCATCGTCAATGTGAAGGTCCAAGGGATACAGTAAACCTGCACTGGTGCATCGGAATCCAATACTGGTCTCCCAGGAGCCGCTCAAAGCACAAACTGTTAGGAGACTCACTCTTCTTGTACTTAAGTCGGCACTGTGTCTTTTATATTCAATTCCGATGCGATTTCTGTGTTTCATCGTCAATGTGAAGGTCTAAGGGATACAGTAAACCTGCACTGGTGCATCGGAATCCAATACTGGTCTCCCAGGAGCCGCTCAAAGCACAAACTCTTAGGAGACTCACTCTTCTTGTACTGAAGTCGGCACTGTGTCTTTAAATTGAATTCCGATGCGATTTCTGTGTTTCATTGTCAATGTGAAGGTCCAAGGGATACAGTAAACCTGCACTGGTGCATCGGAATCCAATACTGGTCTCCCAGGAGCCGCCCAAAGCACAAACTCTGAGAAGATTCACTCTTGCTGTACTTAAGTCGGCACTGTGTCTTTTATATTCAATACCGATGCGATTTCTGTGTTTCATTGTCAATGTGAAGGTCCAAGGGATACAGTAAACCTGCACTGGTGCATCGGCATCTAATACTGGTCTCCCAGGAGCCGCTCAAACCACTAACTCTTAGGAGTCTCACTCTTCTTGTACTTAAGTCGGCACTGTGTCTTTTATATTCAATTCCGATGCGATTTCTGTGTTTCATTGTCAATGTGAAGGTCCAAGGGATACAGTAAACCTACACTGGTGCATCGGAATCCAATACTGGTCTCCCAGGAGCCGCCCAAAGCAAAAACTCTGAGAAGATTCACACTTCTTGTACTTAAGTCGGCACTGTGTCTTTTATATTCAATTCCGATGCGATTTCTGTGTTTCATCGTCAATGTGAAGGTCCAAGGGATACAGTAAACCTGCACTGGTGCATCGGAATCCAATACTGGTCTCCCAGGAGCTGCTCAAAGCACAAACTCTTAGGAGACTCACTCTTCTTGTATTTAAGTCGGCACTGTGTCTTTTATATTCAATTCCGATGTGATTTCTGTGTTTCATTGTCAATGTGAAGGTCCAACGGATACAGTAAACCTGCACTGGTGCATCGGAATCCAATACTGGTCTCCCAGGAGCCGCTCAAACCACAAACTCTTAGGAGACTCACTCTTCTTCTACTTAAGTCGGCACTGTGTCTTTTATATTCAATTCCGATGCGATTTCTGTGTTTCATTGTCAATGTGAAGGTCCAAGGGATACAGTAAAACTGCACTGGTGCATCGGAATCCAATACTGGTCTCCCAGGAGCCGCTCAAAGCACAAACTCTTAGGAGACTCACTCTTCTTGTACTTAAGTCGGCACTGTGTCTTTTATATTCAATTCCGATGCGATTTCTGTGTTTCATTGTCAATGTGAAGGTCCAAGGGATACAGTAAACCTGCACTGGTGCATCGGAATCCAATACTGGTCTCCCAGGAGCCGCCCAAAGCACAAACTCTGAGAAGATTCACTCTTCTTGTACTTAAGTCGGCACTGTGTCTTTTATATTCAATTCCGATGCGATTTATGTGTTTCATTGTCAATGTGAAGGTCCAACGGATACAGTAAACCTGCACTGGTGCATCGGAATCCAATACTGGTCTCCCAGGAGCCGCTCAAACCACAAACTCTTAGGAGACTCACTCTTCTTGTACTTAAGTCGGCACTGTGTCTTTTATATTCAATTCCGATGCGATTTCTGTGTTTCATTGTCAATGTGAAGGTCCAAGGGATACAGTAAACCTGCACTGGTGCATCGGAATCCAATACTGGTCTCCCAGGAGCCGCTCAAAGCATAAACTGTTAGGAGACTCACTCTTCTTGTACTTAAGTCGGCACTGTGTCTTTTATATTCAATTCCGATGCGATTTCTGTGTTTCATTGTCAATGTGAAGGTCCAAGGGATACAGTAAACCTGCACTGGTGCATCGGAATCCAATACTGGTCTCCCAGGAGTCGCTCAAAGCACAAACTCCTAGGAGACTCACTCTTCTTGTACTTAAGTCGGCACTGTGCCTTTTATATTCAATTCCGATGCGATTTCTGTGTTTCATCGTCAATGTGAAGGTCCAAGGGATACAGTAAACCTGCACAGGTGCATCGGAATCCAATACTGGTCTCCCAAGAGCCGCTCAAACCACAAACTCTTAGGAGACTCATTCTTCTTGTACTTAAGTCGGCACTGTGTCTTTTATATTCAATTCCGATGCGATTTCTGTGTTTCATTGTCAATGTGAAGGTCCAAGGGATACAGTAAACCAGCACTGGTGCTTCAGAATCCAATACTGGTCTCCCAGGAGCCGCTCAAACCACAAACTCTTAGGAGACTCATTCTTCTTGTACTTAAGTCGGCACTGTGTCTTTTATATTCAATTCCGATGCGATTTCTGTGTTTCATTGTTAATGTGAAGGTCCAAGGGATACAGTAAACCTGCACTGGTGCATCGGAATCCAATACTGGTCTCCCAGGAGCCGCTCAAAGCACAAACTGTTAGGAGACTCACTCTTCATGTACTTAAGTCGGCACTGTGTCTTTTATATTCAATTCCGATGCGATTTCTGTGTTTCATTGTCAATGTGAAGGTCCAAGGGATACAGTAAACCTGCACTGGTGCATCGGAATCCAATACTGGTCTCCCAGGAGCCGCTCAAAGCACAAACTCTTAGGAGACTCACTCTTCTTGTACTTAAGTCGGCATTGTGCCTTTTATATTCAATTCCGATGCGATTTCTGTGTTTCATTGTCAATGTGAAGGTCCAAGGGATACAGTAAACCTGCACTGGTGCATCGGAATCCATCACTGGTCTCCCAGGAGCCGCCCAAAGCACAAACTCCGAGAAGATTCACTCTTCTTGTACTTAAGTCGGCACTGTGCCTTTTATATTCAATTCCGATGCGATTTCTGTGTTTCATTGTCAATGTGAAGGTCGAAGGGATACAGTAAACCTGCACTGGTGAATCGGAATCCAATACTGGTCTCCCAGGAGCCGCCCAAAGCACAAACTCTGAGAAGATTCACTCTTCTTGTACTTAAGTCGGCACTGTGTCTTTTATATTCAATTCCGATGCGATTTCTGTGTTTCATTGTCAATGTGAAGGTCCAAGGGATACAGTAAAACTGCACTGGTGCATCGGAATACAATACTGGTCTCCCAGGAGCCGCTCAAACCACAAACTCTTAGGAGACTCACTCTTCTTGTACTTAGTCGGCACTGTGTCTTTTATATTCAATTCCGATGCGATTTCTGTGTTTCATTGTCAATGTGAAGGTCCAAGGGATACAGTAAACCTGCACTGGTGCATTGGAATCCAATACTGGTCTCCCAGGATCCGCTCAAAGCACAAACTCTTAGGAGACTCACTCTTCTTGTACTTAAGTCGGCACTGTGCCTTTTATATTCAATTCCGATGCGATTTCTGTGTTTCATTGTCAATGTGAAGGTCCAAGGGATACAGTAAACCTGCACTGGTGCATCGGAATACAATACTGGTCTTCCAGGAGCCGCCCAAAGCACAAACTCTGAGAAGATTCACTCTTCTTGTACTTAAGTCGGCACTGTGTCTTTTATATTCAATTCCTATGTGATTTCTGTGTTTCATTGTCAATGTGAAGGTCCAAGGGATACAGTAAACCTGCACTGGTGCATCGGAATCCAATACTGGTCTCCCAGGAGCCGCTCAAAGCACAAACTCTTAGGAGACTCACTCTTCTTGTACTTAAGTCGGCACTGTGTCTTTTATATTCAATTCCGATGCGATTTCTGCGTTTCATTGTCAATGTGAAGGTCCAAGGGATACAGTAAACCTGCACTGGTGCATCGGAATCCAATACTGGTCTCCCAGGAGCCGCCCAAAGCACAAACTCTGAGAAGATTCACTCTTCTTGTACTTAAGTCGGCACTGTGTCTTTTATATTCAATTCCGATGCGATTTCTGTGTTTCATCGTCAATGTGAAGGTCCAAGGGATACAGTAAACCTGCACTGGTGCATCGGAATCCAATACTGGTCTCCCAGGAGCCGCTCAAAGCACAAACTCTTAGGAGACTCACTCTTCTTGTACTTAAGTCGGCATTGTGCCTTTTATATTCAATTCCGATGCGATTTCTGTGTTTCATTGTCAATGTGAAGGTCCAAGGGATACAGTAAACCTGCACTGGTGCATCGGAATCCAATACTGGTCTCCCAGGAGCCGCCCAAAGCACAAACTCTGAGAAGATTCACTCTTCTCGTACTTAAGTCGGCACTGTGTCTTTTATATTCAATTCCGATACGATTTCTGTGTTTCATTGTCAATGTGAAGGTCCAAGGGATACAGTAAACCTGCACTGGTGCTTCGGAATCCAATACTGGTCTCCCAGGAGCCGCTCAAAGCACAAACTCTTAGGAGTCTCACTCTTCTTGTACTTAAGTCGGCACTGTGTCTTTTATATTCAATTCCGATGCGATTTCTGTGTTTCATTGTCAATGTGAAGGTCCGACGGATACAGTAAACCTGCACTGGTGAATCGGAATCCAATACTGGTCTCCCAGGAGCCGCCCAAAGCACAAACTCAGAGAAGATTCACTCTTCTTGTACTTAAGTCGGCACTGTGCCTTTTATATTCAATTCCGATGCGATTTCTGTGTTTCATTGTCAATGTGAAGGTCCAAGGGGTACAGTAAACCTGCACTGGTGCATCGGAATCCAATACTGGTCTCCCAGGAGCCGCTCAAACCACAAACTCTTAGGAGACTCACTCTTCTTGTACTTAAGTCGACACTGTGTCTTTTATATTCAATTCCGATGCGATTTCTGTGTTTCATTGTCAATGTGAAGGTCCAAGGTATACAGTAAACCTGCACTGGTGCATCGGAATCCAATACTGGTCTCCCAGGAGCCGCTCAAAGCACAAACTCTTAGGAGACTCACTCTTCTTGTACTTAAGTCGGCACTGTGTCTTTTATATTCAATTCCGATGCGATTTCTGTGTTTCATTGTCAATGTGAAAGTCCAAGGGATACAGTAAACCTGCACTGGTGCATCGGAATCCAATACTGGTCTCCCAGGAGCCGCCCAAAGCACAAACTCTGAGAAGATTCACTCTTCTTGTACTTAAGCCGGCACTGTGTCTTTTATATTCAATTCCGATGCGATTTCTGTGTTTCATTGTCAATGTGAAGGTCCAAGGGATACAGTAAACCTGCACTGGTGCATCGGAATCCAATACTGGTCTCCCAGGAGCCGCTCAAACCACAAACTCTTAGGAGACTCACTCTTTTTGTACTTAAGTCGGCACTGTGTCTTTTATATTCAATTCCGATGCGATTTCTGTGTTTCATTGTCAATGTGAAGGTCCAAGGGATACAGCAAACCTGCACTGGTGCATCGGAATCCAATACTGGTCTCCCAGGAGCCGCTCAAAGCACAAACTCTGAGAAGATTCACTCTTCTTGTACTTAAGTCGGCACTGTGCCTTTTATATTCAATTCCGATGCGATTTCTGTGTTTCATCGTCAATGTGAAGGTCCAAGGGATACAGTAAACCTGCACTGGTTCATCGGAATCTAATACTGGTCTCCCAGAAGCCGCTCAAAGCACAAATTCGTAGAAGATTCACTCTTCTTCTACTTAAGTCGGCACTGTGTCTTTTATATTCAATTCCGATGCGATTTCTGTGTTGCATCGTCAATGTGAAGGTCCAAGGGATACAGTAAACCTGCACTGGTGCATCGGAATCTAATACTGGTCTCCCAGAAGCCGCTCAAAGAACAAATTCGTAGAAGGTTCACTCTTCTTGTACTTAAGTCGGCACTGTGCCTTTTATATTCAATTCCGATGCGATTTCTGTGTTTCATTGTCAATGTGAAGGTCCAAGGGATACAGTAAACCTGCACTGGTGCATCGGAATCTAATACTGGTCTCCCAGGAGCCGATCAAACCACAAACTCTTAGGAGACTCACTCTTCTTGTGCTTAAGTCGGCATTGTGCCTTTTATATTCAATTCCGATGCGATTTCTGTGTTTCATCGTCAATGTGAAGGTCCAAGGGATACAGTAAACCTGCACTGGTGCATCGGAATCCAATACTGGTCTCCCAGGAGACGCTCAAAGCACAAACTCGTAGAAGATTCTCTCTTCTTGTACTTAAGTCGGCTCTGTGCCTTTTATATTCAATTCCGATGCGATTTCTGTGTTTCATCGTCAATGTGAAGGTCCAAGGGATACAGTAAAGCTGCACTGGTGCATCGGAATCCAATACTGGTCTCCCAGGAGCCGCTCAAACCACAAACTCTTAGGAGACTCACTCTTCTTGTACTTAAGTCGGCACAATGCCTTTTACATTCAATTCCGATGCTATTTCTGTGTTTCATCGTCAATGTGAAGGTCCAAGGGATACAGTAAACCTGCACTGGTGCATCGGAATCCAATACTGGTCTCCCAGGAGCCGCTCAAACCACAAACTCTTAGGAGATTCACTCTTCTTGTACTTAAGTCGGCATTGTGCCTTTGATATTCAATTCCGATGCGATTTCTGTGTTTCATCGTCAATGTGAAGGTCCAAGGGATAGAGTAAACCTGCACTGGTGCATCGGAATCTAATACTGGTCTCCCAGGGACCGCTCAAAGCACAAACTCTGAGACGATTCACTCTTCTTGTACTGAAATCGGCACTGTGCCTTTTATATTCAATTCCGATGCGATTTCTGTGTTTCATCGTCAATGTGAAGGTCCAAGGGATACAGTAAACCTGCACTGGTGCATCGGAATCCAATACTGGTCTCCCAGGAGCCGCTCAAAGCACAAACTCTTAGAAGATTCAATCTTCTTGTACTTAAGTCGGTATTGTGCCTTTTATATTCAATTCCGATGCGATTTCTGTGTTTCATCGTCAATGTGAAGGTCCAAGGGATACAGTAAACCTGCACTGGTGCATCGGAATCCAATACTGGTCTCCCAGGTGCCGCTCAAAGCACAAACCCATAGAAGATTCACTCTTCTTGTACATAAGTCGGCATTGTGCCTTTTATATTCAATTCCGATGCGATTTCTGTGTTTCATTGTCAATGTGACGGTCCAAGGGATACAGTAAACCTGCACTGGTGCATCGGAATCTAATACTGGTCTCCCAGGAGCCGCTCAAAGAACAAACTCTGAGAAGATTCACTCTTCTTGTACTTAAGTCGTCACTGTGCCTTTTATATTCAATTCCGATGCGATTTCTGTGTTTCATCGTCAATGTGAAGGTCCAAGGGATACAGTAAACCTGCACTGGTGCATCGGAATCTAATACTGGTCTCCCAGAAGCCGCTCAAAGCACAAATTCGTAGAAGGTTCACTCTTCTTGTACTTAAGTCGGCACTGTGCCTTTTATATTCAATTCCGATGCGATTTCTGTGTTTCATTGTCAATGTGAAGGTCCAAGGGATACAGTAAACCTGCACTGGTGCATCGGAATCTAATACTGGTCTCCCAGGAGCCGATCAAACCACAAACTCTTAGGAGACTCACTCTTCTTGTACTTAAGTCGGCATTGTGCCTTTTATATTCAATTCCGATGCGATTTCTGTGTTTCATCGTCAATGTGAAGGTCCAAGGGATACAGTAAACCAGCACTGGTGCATCGGAATCCAATACTGGTCTCCCAGGAGCCGCTTAAAGCACAAACTCGTAGAAGATTCACTCTTCTTGTACTTAAGTCGGCTCTGTGCCTTTTATATTCAATTCCGATGCGATTTCTGTGTTTCATCGTCAATGTGAAGGTCCAAGGGATACAGTAAAGCTGCACTGGTGCATCGGAATCCAATACTGGTCTCCCAGGAGCCGCTCAAACCACAAACTCTTAGGAGACTCTCTCTTCTTGTACTTAAGTCGGCACAATGCCTTTTACATTCAATTCCGATGCTATTTCTGTGTTTCATCGTCAATGTGAAGGTCCAAGGGATACAGTAAACCTGCACTGGTGCATCGGAATCCAATACTGGTCTCCCAGGAGCCGCTCAAACCACAAACTCTTAGGAGATTCACTCTTCTTGTACTTAAGTCGGCATTGTGCCTTTGATATTCAGTTCCGATGCGATTTCTGTGTTTCATCGTCAATGTGAAGGTCCAAGGGATACAGTAAACCTGCACTGGTGCATCGGAATCCAATACTGGTCTCCCAGGTGCCGCTCAAAGCACAAACCCATAGAAGATTCACTCTTCTTGTACATAAGTCGGCATTGTGCCTTTTATATTCAATTCCGATGCGATTTCTGTGTTTCATTGTCAATGTGACGGTCCAAGGGATACAGTAAACCTGCACTGGTGCATCGGAATCTAATACTGGTCTCCCAGGAGCCGCTCAAAGCACAAACTCTGAGAAGATTCACTCTTCTTGTACTTAAGTCGGCACTGTGCCTTTTATATTCAATTCCGATCCGATTTCTGTGTTTCATCGTCAATGTGAAGGTCCCAGGGATACAGTATACCTGCACTGGTCCATCGGAATCTAATACTGGTCTCCCAGAAGCCGCTCAAAGCACAAATTCGTAGAAGATTCACTCTTCTTGTACTTAAGTCTGCACTGTGCCTTTTATATTCAATTCCGATGCGATTTCTGTGTTTCATTGTCAATGTGAAGGTCCAAGGGATACAGTAAACCTGCACTGGTGCATCGGAATCTAATACTGGTCTCCCAGGAGCCGCTCAAACCACAAACTCTTAGGAGACTCACTCTTCTTGTACTTAAGTCGGCATTGTGCCTTTGATATTCAAATCCGATGCGATTTCTGTGTTTCATCGTCAATGTGAAGGTCCAAGGGATAGAGTAAACCTGCACTGGTGCATCGGTATCCAATACTGGTCTCCCAGGATCCGCTCAAAGCACAAACTCTTAGGAGACTCACTCTTCTTGTACTTAAGTCGGCATTGTGCCTTTTATATTGAATTCCGATGCGATTTCTGTGTTTCATCGTCAATTTGAAGGTCCAAGGGATACAGTAAACCTGCACTGGTGCATCGGAATCCAATACTGGTCTCCCAGGAGCCGCTCAAACCACAAACTCTTAGGAGACTCACTCTTCTTGTACTTAAGTCGGCACTGTGTCTTTTATATTCAATTCCAATGCGATTTCTGTGTTTCATTGTCAATGTCAAGGTCCAAGGGATACAGTAAACCTGCACTGGTGCATCGGAATATAATACTGGTCTTCCAGGAGCCGCCCAAAGCACAAACTCTGAGAAGATTCACTCTACTTGTACTTAAGTCGGCACTGTGTCTTTTATATTCAATTCCTATGTGATTTCTGTGTTTCATTGTCAATGTGAAGGTCCAAGGGATACAGTAAACCTGCACTGGTGCATCGGAATCCAATACTGGTCTCCCAGGATCCGCTCAAAGCACAAACTCTTAGGAGACTCACTCTTCTTGTACTTAAGTCGGCACTGTGCCTTTTATATTCAATTCCGATGCGATTTCTGTGTTTCATTGTCAATGTGAGGGTCCAAGGGATACAGTAAACCTGCACTGGTGCATCGGAATCCAATACTGGTCTCCCACTAGCCGCCCAAAGCACAAACTCTGAAAAGATTCACTCTTCTTGTACTTAAGTCGGCACTGTGTCTTTTATATTCAATTCCGATGCGATTTCTGTGTTTCATTGTCAATGTGAAGGTCCAAGGGATACAGTAAACCTGCACTGGTGCATCGGAATCCAATACTGGTCTCCCAGGAGCCGCTCAAAGCACAAACTCTTAGGAGACTCACTCTTCTTGTACTTAACTCGGCACTGTGTCTTTTATATTCAATTCCGATGCGATTTCTGTGTTTCATTGTCAATGTGAAGGTCCAAGGGATACAGTAAACCTGCACTGGTGCATCGGAATCCAATACTGGTCTCCCAGGAGCCGCCCAAACCACAAACTCTGAGAAGATTCACTCTTCTTGTACTTAAGTCGGCACTGTGTCTTTTATATTCAATTCCGATGCGATTTCTGTGTTTCATCGTCAATGTGAAGGTCCAAGGGATACAGTAAACCTGCACTGGTGCATCGGAATCCAATACTGGTCTCCCAGGAGCCGCTCAAAGCACAAACTCTTAGGAGACTCACTCTTCTTGTACTTAAGTCGGCATTGTGCCTTTAATATTCAATTCCGATGCGATTTCTGTGTTTCATTGTCAATGTGAAGGTCCAAGGGATACAGTAAACCTGCACTGGTGCATCGGAATCCAATACTGGTCTCCCAGGAGCCGCTCAAACCACAAACTCATAGACTCATTCTTATTTTACTTAAGTCGGCTTTGTGCCTTTTATATTCAATTCCGATGCGATTTCTGTGTTTCATTGTCAATGTGAAGGTCCAAGGGATACAGTAAACCTGCACTGGTGCATCGGAATACAATACTGGTCTCCCAGGAGCCGCCCAAAGCACAAATTCTGAGAAGATTCACTCTTCTCGTACTTAAGTCGGCACTGTGTCTTTTATATTCAATTCCGATGCGATTTCTGTGTTTCATTGTCAATGTGAAGGTCCAAGGGATACAGTAAACCTGCACTGGTGCATCGGAATCCAATACTGGTCTCCCAGGAGCCGCTCAAAGCACAAACTCTTAGGAGTCTCACTCTTCTTGTACTTAAGTCGGCACTGTGTCTTTTATATTCAATTCCGATGCGATTTCTGTGTTGCATCGTCAATGTGAAGGTCCAAGGGATACAGTAAACCTGCACTGGTGCATCGGAATCTAATACTGGTCTCCCAGAAGCCGCTCAAAGAACAAATTCGTAGAAGGTTCACTCTTCTTGTACTTAAGTCGGCACTGTGCCTTTTATATTCAATTCCGATGCGATTTCTGTGTTTCATTGTCAATGTGAAGGTCCAAGGGATACAGTAAACCTGCACTGGTGCATCGGAATCTAATACTGGTCTCCCAGGAGCCGATCAAACCACAAACTCTTAGGAGACTCACTCTTCTTGTGCTTAAGTCGGCATTGTGCCTTTTATATTCAATTCCGATGCGATTTCTGTGTTTCATCGTCAATGTGAAGGTCCAAGGGATACAGTAAACCTGCACTGGTGCATCGGAATCCAATACTGGTCTCCCAGGAGACGCTCAAAGCACAAACTCGTAGAAGATTCTCTCTTCTTGTACTTAAGTCGGCTCTGTGCCTTTTATATTCAATTCCGATGCGATTTCTGTGTTTCATCGTCAATGTGAAGGTCCAAGGGATACAGTAAAGCTGCACTGGTGCATCGGAATCCAATACTGGTCTCCCAGGAGCCGCTCAAACCACAAACTCTTAGGAGACTCACTCTTCTTGTACTTAAGTCGGCACAATGCCTTTTACATTCAATTCCGATGCTATTTCTGTGTTTCATCGTCAATGTGAAGGTCCAAGGGATACAGTAAACCTGCACTGGTGCATCGGAATCCAATACTGGTCTCCCAGGAGCCGCTCAAACCACAAACTCTTAGGAGATTCACTCTTCTTGTACTTAAGTCGGCATTGTGCCTTTGATATTCAATTCCGATGCGATTTCTGTGTTTCATCGTCAATGTGAAGGTCCAAGGGATAGAGTAAACCAGCACTGGTGCATCGGAATCCAATACTGGTCTCCCAGGAGCCGCTTAAAGCACAAACTCGTAGAAGATTCACTCTTCTTGTACTTAAGTCGGCTCTGTGCCTTTTATATTCAATTCCGATGCGATTTCTGTGTTTCATCGTCAATGTGAAGGTCCAAGGGATACAGTAAAGCTGCACTGGTGCATCGGAATCCAATACTGGTCTCCCAGGAGCCGCTCAAACCACAAACTCTTAGGAGACTCTCTCTTCTTGTACTTAAGTCGGCACAATGCCTTTTACATTCAATTCCGATGCTATTTCTGTGTTTCATCGTCAATGTGAAGGTCCAAGGGATACAGTAAACCTGCACTGGTGCATCGGAATCCAATACTGGTCTCCCAGGAGCCGCTCAAACCACAAACTCTTAGGAGATTCACTCTTCTTGTACTTAAGTCGGCATTGTGCCTTTGATATTCAGTTCCGATGCGATTTCTGTGTTTCATCGTCAATGTGAAGGTCCAAGGGATACAGTAAACCTGCACTGGTGCATCGGAATCCAATACTGGTCTCCCAGGTGCCGCTCAAAGCACAAACCCATAGAAGATTCACTCTTCTTGTACATAAGTCGGCATTGTGCCTTTTATATTCAATTCCGATGCGATTTCTGTGTTTCATTGTCAATGTGACGGTCCAAGGGATACAGTAAACCTGCACTGGTGCATCGGAATCTAATACTGGTCTCCCAGGAGCCGCTCAAAGCACAAACTCTGAGAAGATTCACTCTTCTTGTACTTAAGTCGGCACTGTGCCTTTTATATTCAATTCCGATCCGATTTCTGTGTTTCATCGTCAATGTGAAGGTCCCAGGGATACAGTATACCTGCACTGGTCCATCGGAATCTAATACTGGTCTCCCAGAAGCCGCTCAAAGCACAAATTCGTAGAAGATTCACTCTTCTTGTACTTAAGTCTGCACTGTGCCTTTTATATTCAATTCCGATGCGATTTCTGTGTTTCATTGTCAATGTGAAGGTCCAAGGGATACAGTAAACCTGCACTGGTGCATCGGAATCTAATACTGGTCTCCCAGGAGCCGCTCAAACCACAAACTCTTAGGAGACTCACTCTTCTTGTACTTAAGTCGGCATTGTGCCTTTGATATTCAAATCCGATGCGATTTCTGTGTTTCATCGTCAATGTGAAGGTCCAAGGGATAGAGTAAACCTGCACTGGTGCATCGGTATCCAATACTGGTCTCCCAGGATCCGCTCAAAGCACAAACTCTTAGGAGACTCACTCTTCTTGTACTTAAGTCGGCATTGTGCCTTTTATATTGAATTCCGATGCGATTTCTGTGTTTCATCGTCAATTTGAAGGTCCAAGGGATACAGTAAACCTGCACTGGTGCATCGGAATCCAATACTGGTCTCCCAGGAGCCGCTCAAACCACAAACTCTTAGGAGACTCACTCTTCTTGTACTTAAGTCGGCACTGTGTCTTTTATATTCAATTCCAATGCGATTTCTGTGTTTCATTGTCAATGTCAAGGTCCAAGGGATACAGTAAACCTGCACTGGTGCATCGGAATATAATACTGGTCTTCCAGGAGCCGCCCAAAGCACAAACTCTGAGAAGATTCACTCTACTTGTACTTAAGTCGGCACTGTGTCTTTTATATTCAATTCCTATGTGATTTCTGTGTTTCATTGTCAATGTGAAGGTCCAAGGGATACAGTAAACCTGCACTGGTGCATCGGAATCCAATACTGGTCTCCCACTAGCCGCCCAAAGCACAAACTCTTAGGAGACTCACTCTTCTTGTACTTAAGTCGGCACTGTGCCTTTTATATTCAATTCCGATGCGATTTCTGTGTTTCATTGTCAATGTGAGGGTCCAAGGGATACAGTAAACCTGCACTGGTGCATCGGAATCCAATACTGGTCTCCCACTAGCCGCCCAAAGCACAAACTCTGAAAAGATTCACTCTTCTTGTACTTAAGTCGGCACTGTGTCTTTTATATTCAATTCCGATGCGATTTCTGTGTTTCATTGTCAATGTGAAGGTCCAAGGGATACAGTAAACCTGCACTGGTGCATCGGAATCCAATACTGGTCTCCCAGGAGCCGCTCAAAGCACAAACTCTTAGGAGACTCACTCTTCTTGTACTTAACTCGGCACTGTGTCTTTTATATTCAATTCCGATGCGATTTCTGTGTTTCATTGTCAATGTGAAGGTCCAAGGGATACAGTAAACCTGCACTGGTGCATCGGAATCCAATACTGGTCTCCCAGGAGCCGCCCAAACCACAAACTCTGAGAAGATTCACTCTTCTTGTACTTAAGTCGGCACTGTGTCTTTTATATTCAATTCCGATGCGATTTCTGTGTTTCATCGTCAATGTGAAGGTCCAAGGGATACAGTAAACCTGCACTGGTGCATCGGAATCCAATACTGGTCTCCCAGGAGCCGCTCAAACCACAAACTCTTAGGAGACTCACTCTTCTTGTACTTAAGTCGGCATTGTGCCTTTAATATTCAATTCCGATGCGATTTCTGTGTTTCATTGTCAATGTGAAGGTCCAAGGGATACAGTAAACCTGCACTGGTGCATCGGAATCCAATACTGGTCTCCCAGGAGCCGCTCAAACCACAAACTCATAGACTCATTCTTATTTTACTTAAGTCGGCTTTGTGCCTTTTATATTCAATTCCGATGCGATTTCTGTGTTTCATTGTCAATGTGAAGGTCCAAGGGATACAGTAAACCTGCACTGGTGCATCGGAATACAATACTGGTCTCCCAGGAGCCGCCCAAAGCACAAATTCTGAGAAGATTCACTCTTCTCGTACTTAAGTCGGCACTGTGTCTTTTATATTCAATTCCGATGCGATTTCTGTGTTTCATTGTCAATGTGAAGGTCCAAGGGATACAGTAAACCTGCACTGGTGCATCGGAATCCAATACTGGTCTCCCAGGAGCCGCTCAAAGCACAAACTCTTAGGAGTCTCACTCTTCTTGTACTTAAGTCGGCACTGTGTCTTTTATATTCAATTCCGATGCGATTTCTGTGTTTCATTGTCAATGTGAAGGTCCAAGGGATACAGTAAACCTGCACTGGTGCATCGGAATCCAATACTGGTCTCCCAGGAGCCGCCCAAAGCACAAACTCTGAGAAGATTCACTCTTCTTGTACTTAAGTCGGCACTGTGCCTTTTATATTCAATTCCGATGCGATTTCTGTGTTTCATTGTCAATGTGAAGGTCCAAGGGATACAGTAAACCTGCACTGGTGCATCGGAATCCAATACTGGTCTCCCAGGAGCCGCTCAAACCACAAACTCTTAGGAGACTCACTCTTCTTGTACTTAAGTCGGCACTGTGTCTTTTATATTCAATTCCGATGCGATTTCTGTGTTTCATCGTCAATGTGAAGGTCCAAGGTATACAGTAAACCTGCACTGGTGCATCGGAATCCAATACTGGTCTCCCAGGAGCCGCTCAAAGCACAAACTCTTAGGAGACTCACTCTTCTTGTACTTAAGTCGGCACTGTGTCTTTTATATTCAATTCCGATGCGATTTCTGTGTTTCATTGTCAATGTGAAGGTCCAAGGGATACAGTAAACCTGCACTGGTGCATCGGAATCCAAAACTGGTCTCCCAGGAGCCGCCCAAAGCACAAACTCTGAGAAGATTCACTCTTCTTGTACTTAAGTCGGCACTGTGTCTTTTATATTCAATTCCGATGCGATTTCTGTGTTTCATTGTCAATGTGAAGGTCCAAGGGATACAGTAAACCTGCACTGGTGCATCGGAATCCAATACTGGTCTCCCAGGAGCCGCTCAAACCACAAACTCTTAGGAGACTCACTCTTCTTGTACTTAAGTCGGCACTGTGTCTTTTATATTCAATTCCGATGCGATTTCTGTGTTTCATTGTCAATGTGAAGGTCCAAGGGATACAGTAAACCTGCACTGGTGCATCGGAATCCAATACTGGTCTCCCAGGAGCCGCTCAAAGCACAAACTCTGAGAAGATTCACTCTTCTTGTACTTAAGTCGGCACTGTGCCTTTTATATTCAATTCCGATGCGATTTCTGTGTTTCATCGTCAATGTGAAGGTCCAAGGGATACAGTAAACCTGCACTGGTTCACCGGAATCTAATACTGGTCTCCCAGAAGCCGCTCAAAGCACAAATTCGTAGAAGATTCACTCTTCTTCTACTTAAGTCGGCACTGTGTCTTTTATATTCAATTCCGATGCGATTTCTGTGTTTCATCGTCAATGTGAAGGTCCAAGGGATACAGTAAACCTGCACTGGTGCATCGGAATCTAATACTGGTCTCACAGAAGCCGCTCAAAGCACAAATTCGTAGAAGATTCACTCTTCTTGTACTTAAGTCGGCACTGTGCCTTTTATATTCAATTCCGATGCGATTTCTGTGTTTCATTGTCAATGTGAAGGTCCAAGGAATACAGTAAACCTGCACTGGTGCATCGGAATCTAATACTGGTCTCCCAGGAGCCGATCAAACCACAAACTCTTAGGAGACTCACTCTTCTTGTACTTAAGTCCGCATTGTGCCTTTTATATTCAATTGCGATGCGATTTCTGTGTTTCATCGTCAATGTGAAGGTCCAAGGGATAGAGTAAACCTGCACTGGTGCATCGGAATCCAATACTGGTCTCCCAGGAGCCGCTCAAACCACAAACTCTTAGGAGACTCTCTCTTCTTGTACTTAAGTCGGCACAATGCCTTTTATATTCAATTCCGATGCGATTTCTGTGTTTCATCGTCAATGTGAAGGTCCAAGGGATACAGTAAACCTGCACTGGTGCATCGGAATCCAATACTGGTCTCCCAGGAGCCGCTCAAAGCACAAACTCTTAGAAGATTCAATCTTCTTGTACTTAAGTCGTTATTGTGCCTTTTATATTCAATTCCGATGCGATTTCTGTGTTTCATTGTCAATGTGACGATCCAAGGGATACAGTAATCCTGCACTGGTGCATCGGAATCTAATACTGGTCTCCCAGGAGCCGCTCAAAGCACAAACTCTGAGAAGATTCACTCTTCTTGTACTTAAGTCTGCACTGTGCCTTTTATATTCAATTCCGATGCGATTTCTGTGTTTCATTGTCAATGTGAAGGTACAAGGGTTACAGTAAACCTGCACTGGTGCATCGGAAACTAATACTGGTCTCCCAGGATCCGCTCAAAGCACAAACTCTTAGGAGACTCACTCTTCTTGTACTTAAGTCGGCATTGTGCCTTTGATATTCAAATCCGATGCGATTTCTGTGTTTCATCGTCAATGTGAAGGTCCAAGGGATAGAGTAAACCTGCACTGGTGCATCGGAATCTAATACTGGTCTCCCAGGTGCCGCTCAAAGCACAAACTCTGAGAAGATTCACTCTTCTTGTACTTAAGTCGGCACTGTGCCTTTTATATTCAATTCCGATGCGATTTCTGTGTTTCATCGTCAATGTGAAGGTCCAAGGGATACAGTAAACCTGCACTGGTGCATCGGAATCCAATACTAGTCTCCCAGGAGCCGCTCAAAGCACAAACTCTTAGGAGACTCACTCTTCTTGTACTTAAGTCGGCACTGTGTCTTTTATATTCAATTCCGATGCGATTTCTGTGTTTCATTGTCAATGTGAAGGTCCAAGGGATACAGTAAATTTGCACTGGTGCATCGGAATCCAATACTGGTCTCCCAGGAGCCGCTCAAACCACAAACTCTTAGGAGACTCACTGTTCTTGTACTTAAGTCGGCACTGTGTCTTTTATATTCAATTCCGATGCGATTTCTGTGTTTCATTGTCAATGTGAAGGTCCAAGGGATACAGTAGATTTTCACTGGTGCATCGGAATCCAATACTGGTCTCCCAGGAGCCGCTCAAAGCACAAACTCTTCGGAGACTCACTCTTCTTGTACTTAAGTCGGCACTGTGTCTTTTATATTCAATTCCGATGCGATTTCTGTGTTTCATTGTCAATGTGAAGGTCCAAGGGATACAGTAAATTTGTACTGGTGCATCGGAATCCAATACTGATCTCCCAGGAGCCGCTCAAACCACAAACTCTTAGCAGACTCACTCTTGTTGTACTTAAGTCGGCATTGTGCCTTTGATATTCAAATCCGATGCGATTTCTGTGTTTCATCGTCAATGTGAAGGTCCAAGGGATAGAGTAAACCTGCACTGGTGCATCGGAATCTAATACTGGTCTCCCAGGTGCCGCTCAAAGCACAAACTCTTAGGAGACTCACTGTTCTTGTACTTAAGTCGGCATTGTGCCTTTGATATTCAAATCCGATGCGATTTCTGTGTTTCATCGTCAATGTGAAGGTCCAAGGGATACAGTAAACCTGCACTGGTGCATCGGAATCCAATACTGGTCTCCCAGGAGCCGCTCAAACCACAAACTCTTAGGAGACTCACTCTTCTTGTACTTAAGTCGGCACTGTGTCTTTTATATTCAATTCCGATGCGATTTCTGTGTTTCATTGTCAATGTGAAGGTCCAAGGGATACAGTAAATTTGCACTGGTGCATCGGAATCCAATACTGGTCTCCCAGGAGCCGCTCAAACCACAAACTCTTAGGAGACTCACTGTTCTTGTACTTAAGTCGGCACTGTGTCTTTTATATTCAATTCCGATGCGATTTCTGTGTTTCATCGTCAATGTGAAGGTCCAAGGGATACAGTAAACCTGCACTGGTTCATCGGAATCTAATACTGGTCTCCCAGAAGCCGCTCAAAGCACAAATTCGTAGAAGATTCACTCTTCTTGTACTTAAGTCTGCACTGTGCCTTTTATATTCAATTCCGATGCGATTTCTGTGTTTCATTGTCAATGTGAAGGTCCAAGGGTTACAGTAAACCTGCACTGGTGCATCGGAATCTAATACTGGTCTCCCAGGATCCGCTCAAAGCACAAACTCTTAGGAGACTCACTCTTCTTGTACTTAAGTCGGCATTGTGCCTTTGATATTCAAATCCGATGCGATTTCTGTGTTTCATCGTCAATGTGAAGGTCCAAGGGATAGAGTAAACCTGCACTGGTGCATCGGAATCTAATACTGGTCTCCCAGGTGCCGCTCAAAGCACAAACTCTGAGAAGATTCACTCTTCTTGTACTTAAGTCGGCACTGTGCCTTTTATATTCAATTCCGATGCGATTTCTGTGTTTCATCGTCAATGTGAAGGTCCAAGGGATACAGTAAACCTGCACTGGTGCATCGGTATCCAATACTGGTCTCCCAGGATCCGCTCAAAGCACAAACTCTTAGGAGACTCACTCTTCTTGTACTTAAGTCGGCATTGTGCCATTTATATTCAATTCCGATGCGATTTCTGTGTTTCATCGTCAATTTGAAGGTCCAAGGGATACAGTAAACCTGCACTGGTGCATCGGAATCCAATACTGGTCTCCCAGGAGCCGCTCAAACCACAAACTCTTAGGAGACTCACTCTTCTTGTACTTAAGTCGGCACTGTGTCTTTTATATTCAATTCCGATGCGATTTCTGTGTTTCATTGTCAATGTGAAGGTCCAAGGGATACAGTAAACCTGCACTGGTGCATCGGAATCCAATACTGGTCTCCCAGGAGCCGCCCAAAGCACAAACTCTGAGAAGATTCACTCTTCTTGTACTTACGTCGGCACTGTGCCTTTTATATTCAATTCCGATGCGATTTCTGTGTTTCATCGTCAATGTGAAGGTCCAAGGGATACAGTAAACCTGCACTGGTGCATCGGAATCCAATACTGGTCTCCCAGGAGCCGCTCAAACCACAAACTCTTAGGAGACTCACTCTTCTTGTACTTAAGTCGGCACTGTGTCTTTTATATTCAATTCCGATGCGATTTCTGTGTTTCATTGTCAATGTGAAGGTCCAAGGGATACAGTAGACCTGCACTGATGCATCGGAATCCTATACTGGTCTCCCAGGAGCCGCCCAAAGCACAAACTCTGAGAAGATTCACTCTTCTTGTACTTAAGTCGGCATTGTGCCTTTGATATTCAAATCCGATGCGATTTCTGTGTTTCATCGTCAATGTGAAGGTCCAAGGGATACAGTAAACCTGCACTGGTGCATCGGAATCCAATACTGGTCTCCCAGGAGCCGCTCAAACCACAAACTCTTAGGAGACTCACTGTTCTTGTACTTAAGTCGGCACTGTGTCTTTTATATTCAATTCCGATGCGATTTCTGTGTTTCATTGTCAATGTGAAGGTCCAAGGGATACAGTAAATTTGCACTGGTGCATCGGAATCCAATACTGGTCTCCCAGGAGCCGCTCAAACCACAAACTCTTAGGAGACTCACTGTTCTTGTACTTAAGTCGGCACTGGGTCTTTTATATTCAATTCCGATGCGATTTCTGTGTTTCATTGTCAATGTGAAGGTCCAAGGGATACAGTAGATTTTCACTGGTGCATCGGAATCCAATACTGGTCTCCCAGGAGCCGCTCAAACCACAAACTCTTAGCAGACTCACTCTTCTTGTACTTAAGTCGGCATTGTGCCTTTGATATTCAAATCCGATGCGATTTCTGTGTTTCATCGTCAATGCGAAGGTCCAAGGGATAGAGTAAACCTGCACTGGTGCATCGGAATCTAATACTGGTCTCCCAGGTGCCGCTCAAAGCACAAACTCTTAGGAGACTCACTGTTCTTGTACTTAAGTCGGCACTGTGTCTTTTATATTCAATTCCGATGCGATTTCTGTGTTTCATTGTCAATGTGAAGGTCCAAGGGATACAGTAAATTTGCACTGGTGCATCGGAATCCAATACTGGTCTCCCAGGAGCCGCTCAAAGCACAAACTCTTAGGAGACTCACTCTTCTTGTACTTAAGTCTGCACTGTGCCTTTTATATTCAATTCCGAAGCGATTTCTGTGTTTCATTGTCAATGTGAAGGTCCAAGGGATACAGTAAACCTGCACTGGTGCATCGGAATCTAATACTGGTCTCCCAGGAGCCGCTCAAACCACAAACTCTTAGCAGACTCACTCTTCTTGTACTTAAGTCGGCATTGTGCCTTTGATATTCAATTCCGATGCGATTTCTGTGTTTCATCGTCAATGTGAAGGTCCAAGGGATAGAGTAAACCTGCACTGGTGCATCGGAATCTAATACTGGTCTCCCAGGTGCCGCTCAAAGCACAAACTCTTAGGAGACGCACTGTTCTTGTACTTAAGTCGGCACTGTGTCTTTTATATTCAATTCCGATGCGATTTCTGTGTTTCATTGTCAATGTGAAGGTCCAAAGGATACAGTAAATTTGCACTGGTGCATCGGAATCCAATACTGGTCTCCCAGGAGCCGCTCAAACCACAAACTCTTAGCAGACTCACTCTTCTTGTACTTAAGTCGGCATTGTGCCGTTGATATTCAAATCCGATGCGATTTCTGTGTTTCATCGTCAATGTGAAGGTCCAAGGGATAGAGTAAACCTGCACTGGTGCATCGGAATCTAATACTGGTCTCCCAGGTGCCGCTCAAAGCACAAACTCTTAGGAGACTCGCTGTTCTTGTACTTAAGTCGGCACTGTGTCTTTTATATTCAATTCCGATGAGATTTCTGTGTTTCATTGTCAATGTGAAGGTCCAAGGGATACACTAAATTTGCACTGGTGCATCGGAATCCAATACTGGTCTCCCAGGAGCCGCTCAAAGCACAAACTCTTAGGACACTCACTCTTCTTGTACTTAAGTCTGCACTGTGCCTTTTATATTCAATTCCGATGCGATTTCTGTGTTTCATCGTCAATGTGAAGGTCCAAGGGATACAGTAAACCTGCACTGGTGCATCGGAATCTAATACTGGTCTCCCAGGAGCCGCTCAAACCACAAACTCTTAGCAGACTCACTCTTCTTGTACTTAAGTCGGCATTGTGCCTTTGATATTCAAATCCGATGCGATTTCTGTGTTTCATCGTCAATGCGAAGGTCCAAGGGATAGAGTAAACCTGCACTGGTGCATCGGAATCTAATACTGGTCTCCCAGGTGCCGCTCAAAGCACAAACTCTTAGGAGACTCACTGTTCTTGTACTTAAGTCGGCACTGTGTCTTTTATATTCAATTCCGATGCGATTTCTGTGTTTCATTGTCAATGTGAAGGTCCAAGGGATACAGTAATATTGCACTGGTGCATCGGAATCCAATACTGGTCTCCCAGGAGCCGCTCAAACCACAAACTCTTAGCAGACTCACTCTTCTTGTACTTAAGTCGGCATTGTGCCTTTGATATTCAAATCCGATGCGATTTCTGTGTTTCATCGTCAATGTGAAGGTCCAAGGGATAGAGTAAACCTGCACTGGTGCATCGGAATCTAGTACTGGTCTCCCAGGTGCCGCTCAAAGCACAAACTCTTAGGAGACTCACTGTTCTTGTACTTAAGTCGGCACTGTGTCTTTTATATTCAATTCCGATGCGATTTCTGTGTTTCATTGTCAATGTGAAGGTCCAAGGGATACAGTAAACCTGCACTGGTGCATCGGAATCTAATACTGGTCTCCCAGGAGCCGCTCAAACCACAAACTCTTAGCAGACTCACTCTTATTGTACTTAAGTCGGCATTGTGCCTTTGATATTCAAATCCGATGCGATTTCTGTGTTTCATCGTCAATGTGAAGGTCCAAGGGATAGAGTAAACCTGCACTGGTGCATCGGAATCTAATACTGGTCTCCCAGGTGCCGCTCAAAGCACAAACTCTTAGGAGACTCACTGTTCTTGAACTTAAGTCGGCACTGTGTCTTTTATATTCAATTCCGATGCGATTTCTGTGTTTCATTGTCAATGTGAAGGTCCAAGGGATACAGTAAATTTGCACTGGTGCATCGGAATCCAATACTGGTCTCCCAGGAGCCGCTCAAACCACAAACTCTTAGCAGACTCACTCTTCTTGTACTTAAGTCGGCATTGGCCTTTGATATTCAAATCCGATGCGATTTCTGTGTTTCATCGTCAATGTGAAGGTCCAAGGGATAGAGTAAACCTGCACTGGTGCATCGGAATCTAATACTGGTCTCCCAGGTGCCGCTCAAAGCACAAACTCTTAGGAGACTCACTGTTCTTGTACTTAAGTCGGCACTGTGTCTTTTATATTCAATTCCGATGCGATTTCTGTGTTACATTGTCAATGTGAAGGTCCAAGGGATACAGTAAATTTGCACTGGTGCATCGGAATCCAATACTTTTCTCCCAGGAGCCGCTCAAAGCACAAACTCTTAGGAGACTCACTCTTCTTGTACTTAAGTCTGCACTGTGCCTTTTATATTCAATTCCGATGCGATTTCTGTGTTTCATCGTCAATGTGAAGGTCCAAGGGATACAGTAAACCTGCACTGGTGCATCGGAATCCAATCCTGGTCTCCCAGGAGCCGCTCAAACCACAAACTCTTAGGAGACTCACTCTTCTTGTACTTAAGTCGGCACTGTGTCATTTATATTCAATTCCGATGCGATTTCTGTGTTTCATTGTCAATGTGAAGGTCCAAGGGATACAGTAGACCTGCACTGATGCATCGGAATCCTATACTGGTCTCCCAGGAGCCGCCCAAAGCACAAACTCTGAGAAGATTCACTCTTCTTGTACTTAAGTCGGCATTGTGCCTTTGATATTCAAATCCGATGCGATTTCTGTGTTTCATCATCAATGTGAAGGTCCAAGGGATACAGTAAACCTGCACTGGTGCATCGGAATCCAATACTGGTCTCCCAGGAGCCGCTCAAACCACAAACTCTTAGGAGACTCACTCTTCTTGTACTTAAGTCGGCACTGTGTCTTTTATATTCAATTCCGATGCGATTTCTGTGTTTCATTGTCAATGTGAAGGTCCAAGGGATACAGTAAATTTGCACTGGTGCATCGGAATCCAATACTGGTCTCCCAGGAGCCGCTCAAACCACAAACTCTTAGGAGACTCACTGTTCTTGTACTTAAGTCGGCACTGGGTCTTTTATATTCAATTCCGATGCGATTTCTGTGTTTCATTGTCAATGTGAAGGTCCAAGGGATACAGTAGATTTTCACTGGTGCATCGGAATCCAATACTGGTCTCCCAGGAGCCGCTCAAAGCACAAATTCTTCGGAGACTCACTCTTCTTGTACTTAAGTCGGCACTGTGTCTTTTATATTCAATTCCGATGCGATTTCTGTGTTTCATTGTCAATGTGAAGGTCCAAGGGATACAGTAAATTTGTACTGGTGCATCGGAATCCAATACTGGTCTCCCAGGAGCCGCTCAAACCACAAACTCTTAGCAGACTCACTCTTGTTGTACTTAAGTCGGCATTGTGCCTTTGATATTCAAATTTGATGCGATTTCTGTGTTTCATCGTCAATGTGAAGGTCCAAGGGATAGAGTAAACCTGCACTGGTGCATCGGAATCTAATACTGGTCTCCCAGGTGCCGCTCAAAGCACAAACTCTTAGGAGACTCACTGTTCTTGTACTTAAGTCGGCACTGTGTCTTTTATATTCAATTCCGATGCGATTTCTGTGTTTCATTGTCAATGTGAAGGTCCAAGGGATACAGTAATATTGCACTGGTGCATCGGAATCCAATACTGGTCTCCCAGGAGCCGCTCAAACCACAAACTCTTAGCAGACTCACTCTTCTTGTACTTAAGTCGGCATTGTGCCTTTGATATTCAAATCCGATGCGATTTCTGTGTTTCATCGTCAATGTGAAGGTCCAAGGGATAGAGTAAACCTGCACTGGTGCATCGGAATCTAGTACTGGTCTCCCAGGTGCCGCTCAAAGCACAAACTCTTAGGAGACTCACTGTTCTTGTACTTAAGTCGGCACTGTGTCTTTTATATTCAATTCCGATGCGATTTCTGTGTTTCATTGTCAATGTGAAGGTCCAAGGGATACAGTAAACCTGCACTGGTGCATCGGAATCTAATACTGGTCTCCCAGGAGCCGCTCAAACCACAAACTCTTAGCAGACTCACTCTTATTGTACTTAAGTCGGCATTGTGCCTTTGATATTCAAATCCGATGCGATTTCTGTGTTTCATCGTCAATGTGAAGGTCCAAGGGATAGAGTAAACCTGCACTGGTGCATCGGAATCTAATACTGGTCTCCCAGGTGCCGCTCAAAGCACAAACTCTTAGGAGACTCACTGTTCTTGAACTTAAGTCGGCACTGTGTCTTTTATATTCAATTCCGATGCGATTTCTGTGTTTCATTGTCAATGTGAAGGTCCAAGGGATACAGTAAATTTGCACTGGTGCATCGGAATCCAATACTGGTCTCCCAGGAGCCGCTCAAACCACAAACTCTTAGCAGACTCACTCTTCTTGTACTTAAGTCGGCATTGGCCTTTGATATTCAAATCCGATGCGATTTCTGTGTTTCATCGTCAATGTGAAGGTCCAAGGGATAGAGTAAACCTGCACTGGTGCATCGGAATCTAATACTGGTCTCCCAGGTGCCGCTCAAAGCACAAACTCTTAGGAGACTCACTGTTCTTGTACTTAAGTCGGCACTGTGTCTTTTATATTCAATTCCGATGCGATTTCTGTGTTACATTGTCAATGTGAAGGTCCAAGGGATACAGTAAATTTGCACTGGTGCATCGGAATCCAATACTTTTCTCCCAGGAGCCGCTCAAAGCACAAACTCTTAGGAGACTCACTCTTCTTGTACTTAAGTCTGCACTGTGCCTTTTATATTCAATTCCGAAGCGATTTCTGTGTTTCATCGTCAATGTGAAGGTCCAAGGGATACAGTAAACCTGCACTGGTGCATCGGAATCCAATCCTGGTCTCCCAGGAGCCGCTCAAACCACAAACTCTTAGGAGACTCACTCTTCTTGTACTTAAGTCGGCACTGTGTCATTTATATTCAATTCCGATGCGATTTCTGTGTTTCATTGTCAATGTGAAGGTCCAAGGGATACAGTAGACCTGCACTGATGCATCGGAATCCTATACTGGTCTCCCAGGAGCCGCCCAAAGCACAAACTCTGAGAAGATTCACTCTTCTTGTACTTAAGTCGGCATTGTGCCTTTGATATTCAAATCCGATGCGATTTCTGTGTTTCATCGTCAATGTGAAGGTCCAAGGGATACAGTAAACCTGCACTGGTGCATCGGAATCCAATACTGGTCTCCCAGGAGCCGCTCAAACCACAAACTCTTAGGAGACTCACTCTTCTTGTACTTAAGTCGGCACTGTGTCTTTTATATTCAATTCCGATGCGATTTCTGTGTTTCATTGTCAATGTGAAGGTCCAAGGGATACAGTAAATTTGCACTGGTGCATCGGAATCCAATACTGGTCTCCCAGGAGCCGCTCAAACCACAAACTCTTAGGAGACTCACTGTTCTTGTACTTAAGTCGGCACTGGGTCTTTTATATTCAATTCCGATGCGATTTCTGTGTTTCATTGTCAATGTGAAGGTCCAAGGGATACAGTAGATTTTCACTGGTGCATCGGAATCCAATACTGGTCTCCCAGGAGCCGCTCAAAGCACAAATTCTTCGGAGACTCACTCTTCTTGTACTTAAGTCGGCACTGTGTCTTTTATATTCAATTCCGATGCGATTTCTGTGTTTCATTGTCAATGTGAAGGTCCAAGGGATACAGTAAATTTGTACTGGTGCATCGGAATCCAATACTGGTCTCCCAGGAGCCGCTCAAACCACAAACTCTTAGCAGACTCACTCTTGTTGTACTTAAGTCGGCATTGTGCCTTTGATATTCAAATTTGATGCGATTTCTGTGTTTCATCGTCAATGTGAAGGTCCAAGGGATAGAGTAAACCTGCACTGGTGCATCGGAATCTAATACTGGTCTCCCAGGTGCCGCTCAAAGCACAAACTCTTAGGAGACTCACTGTTCTTGTACTTAAGTCGGCACTGTGTCTTTTATATTCAATTCCGATGCGATTTCTGTGTTTCATTGTCAATGTGAAGGTCCAAGGGATACAGTAAATTTGCACTGGTGCATCGGAATCCAATACTGGTCTCCCAGGAGCCGCTCAAAGCACAAACTCTTAGGAGACTCACTCTTCTTGTACTTAAGTCTGCACTGTGCCTTTTATATTCAATTCCGAAGCGATTTCTGTGTTTCATTGTCAATGTGAAGGTCCAAGGGATACAGTAATCCTGCACTGGTGCATCGGAATCTAATACTGGTCTCCCAGGAGCCGCTCAAACCACAAACTCTTAGCAGACTCACTCTTCTTGTACTTAAGTCGGCATTGTGCCTTTGATATTCAATTCCGATGCGATTTCTGTGTTTCATCGTCAATGTGAAGGTCCAAGGGATAGAGTAAACCTGCACTGGTGCATCGGAATCTAATACTGGTCTCCCAGGTGCCGCTCAAAGCACAAACTCTTAGGAGACGCACTGTTCTTGTACTTAAGTCGGCACTGTGTCTTTTATATTCAATTCCGATGCGATGTCTGTGTTTCATTGTCAATGTGAAGGTCCAAAGGATACAGTAAATTTGCACTGGTGCATCGGAATCCAATACTGGTCTCCCAGGAGCCGCCCAAAGCACAAACTCTGAGAAGATCACTCTTCTTGTACTTAAGTCGGCATTGTGCCGTTGATATTCAAATCCGATGCGATTTCTGTGTTTCATCGTCAATGTGAAGGTCCAAGGGATAGAGTAAACCTGCACTGGTGCATCGGAATCTAATACTGGTCTCCCAGGTGCCGCTCAAAGCACAAACTCTTAGGAGACTCGCTGTTCTTGTACTTAAGTCGGCACTGTGTCTTTTATATTCAATTCCGATGAGATTTCTGTGTTTCATTGTCAATGTGAAGGTCCAAGGGATACACTAAATTTGCACTGGTGCATCGGAATCCAATACTGGTCTCCCAGGAGCCGCTCAAAGCACAAACTCTTAGGAGACTCACTCTTCTTGTACTTAAGTCTGCACTGTGCCTTATATATTCAATTCCGATGCGATTTCTGTGTTTCATCGTCAATGTGAAGGTCCAAGGGATACAGTAAACCTGCACTGGTGCATCGGAATCTAATACTGGTCTCCCAGGAGCCGCTCAAACCACAAACTCTTAGCAGACTCACTCTTCTTGTACTTAAGTCGGCATTGTGCCTATGATATTCAAATCCAATGCGATTTCTGTGTTTCATCGTCAATGTGAAGGTCCAAGGGATAGAGTAAACCTGCACTGGTGCATCGGAATCTAATACTGGTCTCCCAGGTGCCGCTCAAAGCACAAACTCTTAGGAGACTCACTGTTCTTGTACTTAAGTCGGCACTGTGTCTTTTATATTCAATTCCGATGCGATTTCTGTGTTTCATTGTCAATGTGAAGGTCCAAGGGATACAGTAAATTTGCACTGGTGCATCGGAATCCAATACTGGTCTCCCAGGAGCCGCTCAAACCACAAACTCTTAGCAGACTCACTCTTCTTGTACTTAAGTCGGCATTGGCCTTTGATATTCAAATCCGATGCGATTTCTGTGTTTCATCGTCAATGTGAAGGTCCAAGGGATAGAGTAAACCTGCACTGGTGCATCGGAATCTAATACTGGTCTCCCAGGTGCCGCTCAAAGCACAAACTCTTAGGAGACTCACTGTTCTTGTACTTAAGTCGGCACTGTGTCTTTTATATTCAATTCCGATGCGATTTCTGTGTTTCATTGTCAATGTGAAGGTCCAAGGGATACAGTAAATTTGCACTGGTGCATCGGAATCCAATACTGGTCTCCCAGGAGCCGCTCAAAGCACAAACTCTTAGGAGACTCACTCTTCTTGTACTTAAGTCTGCACTGTGCCTTTTATATTCAATTCCGATGCGATTTCTGTGTTTCATTGTCAATGTGAAGGTCCAAGGGATACAGTAAACCTGCACTGGTGCATCGGAATCTAATACTGGTCTCCTAGGAGCCGCTCAAACCACAATCTCTTAGCAGACTCACTCTTCTTGTACTTAAGTCGGCACTGTGCCTTTTATATTCATTTCCGATGCGATTTCTGTGTTTCATCGTCAATGTGAAGGTCCAAGGGATACAGTAAACCTGCACTGGTGCATCGGTATCCAATACTGGTCTCCCAGGCGCCGCTCAAACCACAAACTCTGAGAAGATTCACTCTTCTTGTACTTAAGTCGGAACTGTGCCTTTTATATTCAATTCCGATGCGATTTCTGTGTTTCATTGTCAATGTGAAGGTCCAAGGGATACAGTAAACCTGCACTGGTGCATCGGAATCCAATACTGGTCTCCCAGGAGCCGCCCAAAGCACAAACTCTGAGAAGATCACTCTTCTTGTACTTAAGTCGGCACTGTGCCTTTTATATTCAATTCCGATGCGATTTCTGTGTTTCATCGTCAATGTGAAAGTCCAAGGGATACAGTAAACCTGCACTGGTGCATCGGAATCCAATACTGGTCTCCCAGAATCCGCTCAAAGCACAAACTCTGAGAAGATTCACTCCTCTTGTACTTAAGTCGGCACTGTGCCTTTTATATTCAATTCCGATGCGATATCTGTGTTTCATCGTCAATGTGAAGGTCCAAGGGATACAGTAAACCTGCACTGGTGCATCGGAATCCAATACTGGTCTCCCAGGAGCCGCCCAAAGCACAAACTCTGAGAAGATTCACTCTTCTTGTACTTAAGTCGGCACTGTGCCTTTTATGTTCAATTCCGATGCGATTTCTGTGTTTCATCGTTAATGTGAAGGTCCAGGGGATACAGTAAACCTGCACTGGTGCATCGGAATCCAATACTGGTCTCCCAGGAGCCGCCCAAAGCACAAACTCTTAGGAGACTCACTCTTCTTGTACTTAAGTCGGCACTGTGCTTTTTATATTCAATTCCGATGCGATTTCTGTGTTTCATCGTCAATGTGAAGGTCCAAGGGATACAGTAAACCTGCACTGGTGCATCGTAATCCAATACTGGTCTCCCAGGAGCCGCCCAAAGCACAAACTCTGAGAAGACTCACTCTTCTTGTACTTAAGTCGGCACTGTGCCTTTTATATTCAATTCCGATGCGATCTCTGTGTTTCATCGTCAATGTGAACGTACAAGGGATACAGTAAACCTGCACTGGTGCATCGGAATCCAATACTGGTCTCCCAGGATCCGCTCAAAGCACAAACTCTGAGAAGATTCACTCTTCTTGTACTTAAGTCGGCACTGTGCCTTTTATATTCAATTCCGATGCGATTTCTGTGTTTCATCGTCAATGTGAAAGTCCAAGGGATACAGTAAACCTGCACTGGTGAATCGCAATCCAATACTGGTCTCCCAGGAGCCGCCCAAAGCACAAACTCTGAGAAGATTCACTCTTCTTGTACTTAAGTCGGCACTGTGCCTTTTATATTCAATTCCGATGCGATTTCTGTGTTTCATCGTCAATGTGAAGGTCCAAGGGATACAGTAAACCTGCACTGGTGCATCGGAATCCAATACTGGTCACCCAGGATCCTCTCAAAGCACAAACTCTGAGAAGATTCACTCTTCTTGTACTTAAGTCGGAACTGTGCCTTTTATATTCAATTCCGATGCGATTTCTGTGTTTCATCGTTAATGTGAAGGTCCAAGGGATACAGTAAACCTGCACTGGTGCATCGGAATCCAATACTGGTCTCCCAGGAGCCGCCCAAAGCACAAACTCTGAGAAGATTCACTCTTCTTGTACTTAAGTCGGCACTGTGCCTTTTATATTCAATTCCGATGCGATTTCTGTGTTTCATCGTCAATGTGAAGGTCCAAGGGATACAGTAAGCCTGCACTGGTGCATCGGAATCCAATACTGGTCTCCCAGGAGCCGCCCAAAGCACAAACTCTGAGAAGATTCACTCTTCTTGTACATAAGTCGGCACTGTGTCTTTTATATTCAATTCCGATGCGATTTCTGTGTTTCATTGTCAATGTGAAGGTCCAAGGGATACAGTAAATTTGCACTGGTGCATCGGAATCCAATACTGGTCTCCCAGAAGCCGCTCAAACCACAAACTCTTAGCAGACTCACTCTTCTTGTACTTAAGTCGGCATTGTGCCTTTGATATTCAAATCCGATGCGATTTCTGTGTTTCATCGTCAATGCGAAGGTCCAAGGGATAGAGTAAACCTGCACTGGTGCATCGGAATCTAATACAGGTCTCCCAGGTGCCGCTCAAAGCACAAACTCTTAGGAGACTCACTGTTCTTGTACTTAAGTCGGCACTGTGTCTTTTATATTCAATTCCGATGCGATTTCTGTGTTTCATTGTCAATGTGAAGGTCCAAGGGATACAGTAAATTTGCACTGGTGCATCGGAATCCAATACTGGTCTCCCAGGAGCCGCTCAAACCACAAACTCTTAGCAGACTCACTCTTCTTGTACTTAAGTCGGCATTGTGCCTTTGATATTCAAATCCGATGCGATTTCTGTGTTTCATCGTCAATGTGAAGGTCCAAGGGATAGAGTAAACCTGCACTGTTGCATCGGAATCTAATACTGGTCTCCCAGGTGCCGCTCAAAGCACAAACTCTTAGGAGACTCACTGTTCTTGTACTTAAGTCGGCACTGTGTCTTTTATATTCAATTCCGATGCGATTTCTGTGTTTCAGAGTCAATGTGAAGGTCCAAGGGATACAGTAAATTTGCACTGGTGCATCGGAATCCAATACTGGTCTCCCAGGAGCCGCTCAAACCACAAACTCTTAGCAGACTCACTCTTCTTGTACTTAAGTCGGCATTGTGCCTTTGATATTCAAATCCGATGCGATTTCTGTATTTCATCGTCAGTGTGAAGGTCCAAGGGATAGAGTAAACCTGCACTGGTGCATCGGAATCTAGTACTGGTCTCCCAGGTGCCGCTCAAAGCACAAACTCTTAGGAGACTAACTGTTCTTGTACTTAAGTCGGCAGTGTGTCTTTTATATTCAATTCCGATGCGATTTCTGTGTTTCATTGTCAATGTGAAGGTCCAAGGGATACAGTAAACCAGCACTGGTGCATCGGAATCTAATACTGGTCTCCCAGGAGCCGCTCAAACCACAAACTCTTAGCAGACTCACTCTTCTTGTACTTAAGTCGGCATTGTGCCTTTGATATTCAAATCCGATGCGATTTCTGTGTTTCATCGTCAATGTGAAGGTCCAAGGGATAGAGTAAACCTGCACTGGTGCATCGGAATCTAATACTGGTCTCCCAGGTGCCGCTCAAAACACAAACTCTTAGGAGACTCACTGTTCTTGTACTTAAGTCGGCACTGTGTCTTTTATATTCAATTCCGATGCGATTTCTGTGTTTCATTGTCAATGTGAAGGTCCATGGGATACAGTAAATTTGCACTGGTGCATCGGAATCCAATACTGGTCTCCCAGGAGCCGCACAAACCACAAACTCTTAGCAGACTCACTCTTCTTGTACTTAAGTCGGCATTGGCCTTTGATATTCCATTCCGATGCGATTTCTGTGTTTCATCGTCAATGTGAAGGTCCAAGGGATAGAGTAAACCTGCACTGGTGCATCGGAATCTAATACTGGTCTCCCAGGTGCCGCTCAAAGCAAAAACTCTTAGGAGACTCACTGTTCTTGTACTTAAGTCGGCACTGTGTCTTTTATATTCAATTCCGATGCGATTTCTGTGTTTCATTGTCAATGTGAAGGTCCAAGGGATACAGTAAATTTGCACTGGTGCATCGGAATCCAATACTGGTCTCCCAGGAGCCGCTCAATGCACAAACTCTTAGGAGACTCACTCTTCTTGTACTTAAGTCTGCACTGTGCCTTTTATATTCAATTCCGATGCGATTTCTGTGTTTCATTGTCAATGTGAAGGTCCAAGGGATACAGTAAACCTGCACTGGTGCATCGGTATCCAATACTGGTCTCCCAGGAGCCGCCCAAAGCACAAACTCTGAGAAGATCACTCTTCTTGTACTTACGTCGGCACTGTGCCTTTTATATTCAATTCCGATGCGATTTCTGTGTTTCATCGTCAATGTGAAGGTCCAAGGGATAGAGTAAACCTGCACTGGTGCATCGGAATCTAATACTGGTTTCCCAGGTGCCGCTCAAAGCACAAACTCTTAGGAGACTCACTGTTCTTGTACTTAAGTCGGCACTGTGTCTTTTATATTCAATTCCGATGCGATTTCTGTGTTTCATTGTCAATGTGAAGGTCCAAGGGATACAGTAAATTTGCACTGGTGCATCGGAATCCAATACTGGTCTCCCAGGAGCCGCTCAAAGCACAAACTCTTAGGAGACTCACTCTTCTTGTACTTAAGTCTGCACTGTGCCTTTTATATTCAATTCCGATGCGATTTCTGTGTTTCATTGTCAATGTGAAGGTCCAAGGGATACAGTAAACCTGCACTGGTGCATCGGAATCTAATACTGGTCCCCCAGGAGCCGCTCAAACCTCAATCTCTTAGCAGACTCACTCTTCTTGTACTTAAGTCGGCACTGTGCCTTTTATATTCAATTCCGATGCGATTTCTGTGTTTCTTCGTCAATGTGAAGGTCCAAGGGATACAGTAAACCTGCACTGGTGCATCGGAATCCAATACTGGTCTCCCAGGAGCCGCCCAAAGCACAAACTCTGAGAAGATCACTCTTCTTGTACTTAAGTCGGCACTGTGCCTTTTATATTCAATTCCGATGCGATTTCTGTGTTTCATCGTCAATGTGAAAGTCCAAGGGATACAGTAAACCTGCACTGGTGCATCGGAATCCAATACTGGTCTCCCAGAATCCGCTCAAAGCACAAACTCTGAGAAGATTCACTCTTCTTGTACTTAAGTCGGCACTGTGCCTTTTATATTCAATTCCGATGCGATTTCTGTGTTTCATCGTCAATGTGAAGGTACAAGGGATACAGTAAACCTGCACTGGTGCATCGGAATCCAATACTGGTCTCCCAGGAGCTGCCCAAAGCACAAACTCTGAGAAGATTCACTCCTCTTGTACTTAAGTCGGCACTGTGCCTTTTATATTCAATACCGATGCGATTTCTGTGTTTCATCGTCAATGTGAAGGTCCAAGGGATACAGTAAACCTGCACTGGTGCATCGGAATCCAATACTGGTCTCCCAGGAGCCGCCCAAAGCACAAACTCTGAGAAGATTCACTCTTCTTGTACTTAAGTCGGCACTGTGCCTTTTATATTCAATTCCGATGCGATTTCTGTGTTTCATCGTTAATGTGAAGGTCCAGGGGATACAGTAAACCTGCACTGGTGCATCGGAATCCAATACTGGTCTCCCAGGAGCCGCCCAAAGCACAAACTCTTAGGAGACTCACTCTTCTTGTACTTAAGTCGGCACTGTGCCTTTTATATTCAATTCCGAAGCGATTTCTGTGTTTCATCGTCAATGTGAAGGTCCAAGGGATACAGTAAACCTGCACTGGTGCATCGTAATCCAATACTGGTCTCCCAGGAGCCGCCCAAAGCACAAACTCTGAGAAGATTCACTCTTCTTGTACTTAAGTCGGCACTGTGCCTTTTATATTCAATTCCGATGCGATTTCTGTGTTTCATCGTCAATGTGAACGTCCAAGGGATACAGTAAACCTGCACTGGTGCATCGGAATCCAATACTGGTCTCCCAGGTGCCGCCCAAAGCACAAACTCTGAGAAGATTCACTCTTCTTGTACTTAAGTCGGCACTGTGCCTTTTATATTCAATTCCGATGCGATTTCTGTGTTTCGTCGTCAATGTGAAGGTCCAAGGGATACAGTAAGCCTGCACTGGTGCATCGGAATCCAATACTGGTCTCCCAGGAGCCGCCCAAAGCACAAACTCTGAGAAGATTCACTCTTCTTGCACTTAAGTCGGCACTGTGTCTTTTATATTGAATTCCGATGCGATTTCTGTGTTTCATTGTCAATGTGAAGGTCCAAGGGATACAGTAAATTTGCACTGGTGCATCGGAATCCAATACTGGTCACCCAGGAGCCGCTCAAACCACAAACTCTTAGCAGACTCACTCTTATTGTACTTAAGTCGGCATTGTGCCTTTGATATTCAAATCCGATGCGATTTCGTGTTTCATCGTCAATGCGAAGGTCCAAGGGATAGAGTAAACCTGCACTGGTGCATCGGAATCTAATACTGGTCTCCCAGGTGCCGCTCAAAGCACAAACTCTTAGGAGACTCACTGTTCTTGTACTTAAGTCGGCACTGTGTCTTTTATATTCAATTCCGATGCGATTTCTGTGTTTCATTGTCAATGTGAAGGTCCAAGGGATACAGTAAATTTGCACTGGTGCATCGGAATCCAATACTGGTCTCCCAGGAGCCGCTCAAACCACAAACTCTTAGCAGACTCACTCTTCTTGTACTTAAGTCGGCATTGTGCCTTTGATATACAAATCCGATGCGATTTCTGTATTTCATCGTCAATGTGAATGTCCAAGGGATAGAGTAAACCTGCACTGGTGCATCGGAATCTAGTACTGGTCTCCCAGGTGCCGCTCAAAGCACAAACTCTTAGGAGACTCACTGTTCTTGTACTTAAGTCGGCACTGTGTCTTTTATATTCAATTCCGATGCGATTTCTGTGTTTCATTGTCAATGTGAAGGTCCAAGGGATACAGTAAACCTGCACTGGTGCATCGGAATCTAATACTGGTCTCCCAGGAGCCGCTCAAACCACAAACTCTTAGTAGACTCACTCTTCTTGTACTTAAGTCGGCATTGTGCCTTTGATATTCAAATCCGATGCGATTTCTGTGTTTCATCGTCAATGTGAAGGTCCAAGGGATAGAGTAAACCTGCACTGGTGCATCGGAATCTAATACTGGTCTCCCAGGTGCCGCTCAAAGCACAAACTCTTAGGAGACTCACTGTTCTTGTACTTAAGTCGGCACTGTGTCTTTTATATTCAATTCCGATGCGATTTCTGTGTTTCATTGTCAATGTGAAGGTCCAAGGGATACAGTAAATTTGCACTGGTGCATCGGAATCCAATACTGGTCTCCCAGGAGCCGCTCAAACCACAAACTCTTAGCAGACTCACTCTTCTTGTACTTAAGTCGGCATTGGCCTTTGATATTCAAATCCGATGCGATTTCTGTGTTTCATCGTCAATGTGAAGGTCCAAGGGATAGAGTAAACCTGCACTGGTGCATCGGAATCTAATACTGGTCTCCCAGGTGCCGCTCAAAGCACAAACTCTTAGGAGACTCACTGTTCTTGTACTTAAGTCGGCACTGTGTCTTTTATATTCAATTCCGATGCGATTTCTGTGTTTCATTGTCAATGTGAAGGTCCAAGGGATACAGTAAATTTGCACTGGTGCATCGGAATCCAATACTGGTCTGCCAGGAGCCGCTCGAACCACAAACTCTTAGGAGACTCACTCTTCATGTACTTAAGTCGGCACTGTGTCTTTTATATTCAATTCCGATGCGATTTCTGTGTTTCATTGTCAATGTGAAGGTCCAAGGGATACAGTAAACCTGCACTGGTGCATCGGAATCCAATACTGGTCTCCCAGGAGCCGCCCAAAGCACAAACTCTGAGAAGATCACTCTTCTTGTACTTAAGTCGGCACTGTGCCTTTTATATTCAATTCCGATGCGATTTCTGTGTTTCATCGTCAATGTGAAAGTCCAAGGGATGCAGTAAACCTGCACTGGTGCATCGGAATCCAATACTGGTCTCCCAGAATCCGCTCAAAGCACAAACTCTGAGAAGATTCACTCTTCTTGTACTTAAGTCGGCACTGTGCCTTTTATATTCAATTCCGATGCGATTTCTGTGTTTCATCGTCAATGTGAAGGTCCAAGGGATACAGTAAACCTGCACTGGTGCATCGGAATCCAATACTGGTCTCCCAGGAGCTGCCCAAAGCACAAACTCTGAGAAGATTCACTCCTCTTGTACTTAAGTCGGCACTGTGCCTTTTATATTCAATTCCGATGCGATTTCTGTGTTTCATCGTCAATGTGAAGGTCCAAGGGATACAGTAAACCTGCACTGGTGCATCGGAATCCAATACTGGTCTCCCAGGAGCCGCCCAAAGCACAAACTCTGAGAAGATTCACTCTTCTTGTACTTAAGTCGGCACTGTGCCTTTTAAATTCAATTCCGATGCGATTTCTGTGTTTCATCGTTAATGTGAAGGTCCAGGGGATACAGTGAACCTGCACTGGTGCATCGGAATCCAATACTGGTCTCCCAGGAGCCGCCCAAAGCACAAACTCTTAGGAGACTCACTCTTCTTGTACTTAAGTCGGCACTGTGCCTTTTATATTCAATTCCGATGCTATTTCTGTGTTTCATCGTCAATGTGAAGGTCCAAGGGATACAGTAAACCTGCACTGGTGCATCGTAATCCAATACTGGTCTCCCAGGAGCCGCCCAAAGCACAAACTCTGAGAAGATTCACTCTTCTTGTACTTAAGTCGGCACTGTGCCTTTTATATTCAATTCCGATGCGATTTCTGTGTTTCATCGTCAATGTGAACGTCCAAGGGATACAGTAAACCTGCACTGGTGAATCGGAATCCAATACTGGTCTCCCAGGAGCCGCCCAAAGCACAAACTCTGAGAAGATTCACTCTTCTTGTACTTAAGTCGGCACTGTGCATTTTATATTCAATTCCGATGCGATTTCTGTGTTTCATCGTCAATGTGAAGGTCCAAGGGATACAGTAAACCTGCACTGGTGCATCGGAATCCAATACTGGTCTCCCAGGATCCGCTCAAAGCACAAACTCTGAGAAGATTCACTCTTCTTGTACTTAAGTCGGAACTGTGCCTTTTATATTCAATTCCGATGCGATTTCTGTGTTTCATCGTTAATGTGAAGGTCCAAGGGATACAGTAAACCTGCACTGGTGCATCGGAATCCAATTCTGGTCTCCCAGGAGCCGCCCAAAGCACAAACTCTGAGAAGATTCACTCTTCTTGTACTTAAATCGGCACTGTGCTTTTTATATTCAATTCCGATGCGATTTCTGTGTTTCATCGTCAATGTGAAGGTCCAAGGGATACAGTAAGCCTGCACTGGTGCATCGGAATCCAATACTGGTCTCCCAGGAGCCGCCCAAAGCACAAACTCTGAGAAGATTCACTCTTCTTGTACTTAAGTCGGCACTGTGCGTTTTATATTCAATTCCGATGCGATTTCTGTGTTTCATCGTCAATGTGAAGGTCCAAGGGATACAGTAAACCTGCACTGGTGCATCGGAATCCAATACTGGTCTCCCAGGAGCCGCCCAAAGCACAAACTCTGAGAAGATTCACTCTTCTTGTACGTAAGTCGGCACTGTGCCTTTTATATTCAATTCCGATGCGATTTCTGTGTTTCATCGTCAATGTGAAGGTCCAAGGGATCCAGTAAACCTGCACTGGTGCATCGGAATCCAATACTGGTCTCCCAGGATCCGCTCAAGGCACAAACTCTGAGAAGATTCACTCTTCTTGTACTTAAGTCGGCACTGTGCCTTTTATATTCAATTCCGATGCGATTTCTGTGTTTCATCGTCAATGTGAAGGTCCAAGGGATACAGTAAACCTGCACTGGTGCATCGGAATATAATACTGGTCTCCCAGAAGCCGCTCAAAGCAAAAATTCGTAGAAGATTCACTCTTCTTGTACTTAAGTCGGCACTGTGCCTTTTATATTCAATTCCGATGCGATTTCTGTGTTTCATCGTTAATGTGAAGGTCCAGGGGATACAGTGAACCTGCACTGGTGCATCGGAATCCAATACTGGTCTCCCAGGAGCCGCCCAAAGCACAAACTCTTAGGAGACTCACTCTTCTTGTACTTAAGTCGGCACTGTGCCTTTTATATTCAATTCCGATGCTATTTCTGTGTTTCATCGTCAATGTGAAGGTCCAAGGGATACAGTAAACCTGCACTGGTGCATCGTAATCCAATACTGGTCTCCCAGGAGCCGCCCAAAGCACAAACTCTGAGAAGATTCACTCTTCTTGTACTTAGGTCGGCACTGTGCCTTTTATATTCAATTCCGATGCGATTTCTGTGTTTCATCGTCAATGTGAACGTCCAAGGGATACAGTAAACCTGCACTGGTGAATCGGAATCCAATACTGGTCTCCCAGGAGCCGCCCAAAGCACAAACTCTGAGAAGATTCACTCTTCTTGTACTTAAGTCGGCACTGTGCATTTTATATTCAATTCCGATGCGATTTCTGTGTTTCATCGTCAATGTGAAGGTCCAAGGGATACAGTAAACCTGCACTGGTGCATCGGAATCCAATACTGGTCTCCCAGGATCCGCTCAAAGCACAAACTCTGAGAAGATTCACTCTTCTTGTACTTAAGTCGGAACTGTGCCTTTTATATTCAATTCCGATGCGATTTCTGTGTTTCATCGTTAATGTGAAGGTCCAAGGGATACAGTAAACCTGCACTGGTGCATCGGAATCCAATTCTGGTCTCCCAGGAGCCGCCCAAAGCACAAACTCTGAGAAGATTCACTCTTCTTGTACTTAAATCGGCACTGTGCTTTTTATATTCAATTCCGATGCGATTTCTGTGTTTCATCGTCAATGTGAAGGTCCAAGGGATACAGTAAGCCTGCACTGGTGCATCGGAATCCAATACTGGTCTCCCAGGAGCCGCCCAAAGCACAAACTCTGAGAAGATTCACTCTTCTTGTACTTAAGTCGGCACTGTGCGTTTTATATTCAATTCCGATGCGATTTCTGTGTTTCATCGTCAATGTGAAGGTCCAAGGGATACAGTAAACCTGCACTGGTGCATCGGAATCCAATACTGGTCTCCCAGGAGCCGCCCAAAGCACAAACTCTGAGAAGATTCACTCTTCTTGTACTTAAGTCGGCACTGTGCCTTTTATATTCAATTCCGATGCGATTTCTGTGTTTCATCGTCAATGTGAAGGTCCAAGGGATCCAGTAAACCTGCACTGGTGCATCGGAATCCAATACTGGTCTCCCAGGATCCGCTCAAGGCACAAACTCTGAGAAGATTCACTCTTCTTGTACTTAAGTCGGCACTGTGCCTTTTATATTCAATTCCGATGCGATTTCTGTGTTTCATCGTCAATGTGAAGGTCCAAGGGATACAGTAAACCTGCACTGGTGCATCGGAATATAATACTGGTCTCCCAGAAGCCGCTCAAAGCAAAAATTCGTAGAAGATTCACTCTTCTTGTACTTAAGTCGGCACTGTGCCTTTTATATTCAATTCCGATGCGATTTCTGTGTTTCATCGTTGATGTGAAGGTCCAGGGGATACAGTAAACCTGCACTGGTGCATCGGAATCCAATACTGGTCTCCCAGGAGCCGCCCAAAGCACAAACTCTTAGGAGACTCACTCTTCTTGTACTTAAGTCGGCACTGTGCCTTTTATATTCAATTCCGATGCTATTTCTGTGTTTCATCGTCAATGTGAAGGTCCAAGGGATACAGTAAACCTGCACTGGTGCATCGTAATCCAATACTGGTCTCCCAGGAGCCGCCCAAAGCACAAACTCTGAGAAGATTCACTCTTCTTGTACTTAAGTCGGCACTGTGCCTTTTATATTCAATTCCGATGCGATTTCTGTGTTTCATCGTCAATGTGAACGTCCAAGGGATACAGTAAACCTGCACTGGTGAATCGGAATCCAATACTGGTCTCCCAGGAGCCGCCCAAAGCACAAACTCTGAGAAGATTCACTCTTCTTGTACTTAAGTCGGCACTGTGCATTTTATATTCAATTCCGATGCGATTTCTGTGTTTCATCGTCAATGTGAAGGTCCAAGGGATACAGTAAACCTGCACTGGTGCATCGGAATCCAATACTGGTCTCCCAGGATCCGCTCAAAGCACAAACTCTGAGAAGATTCACTCTTCTTGTACTTAAGTCGGAACTGTGCCTTTTATATTCAATTCCGATGCGATTTCTGTGTTTCATCGTTAATGTGAAGGTCCAAGGGATACAGTAAACCTGCACTGGTGCATCGGAATCCAATTCTGGTCTCCCAGGAGCCGCCCAAAGCACAAACTCTGAGAAGATTCACTCTTCTTGTACTTAAATCGGCACTGTGCTTTTTATATTCAATTCCGATGCGATTTCTGTGTTTCATCGTCAATGTGAAGGTCCAAGGGATACAGTAAGCCTGCACTGGTGCATCGGAATCCAATACTGGTCTCCCAGGAGCCGCCCAAAGCACAAACTCTGAGAAGATTCACTCTTCTTGTACTTAAGTCGGCACTGTGCGTTTTATATTCAATTCCGATGCGATTTCTGTGTTTCATCGTCAATGTGAAGGTCCAAGGGATACAGTAAACCTGCACTGGTGCATCGGAATCCAATACTGGTCTCCCAGGAGCCGCCCAAAGCACAAACTCTGAGAAGATTCACTCTTCTTGTACGTAAGTCGGCACTGTGCCTTTTATATTCAATTCCGATGCGATTTCTGTGTTTCATCGTCAATGTGAAGGTCCAAGGGATCCAGTAAACCTGCACTGGTGCATCGGAATCCAATACTGGTCTCCCAGGATCCGCTCAAGGCACAAACTCTGAGAAGATTCACTCTTCTTGTACTTAAGTCGGCACTGTGCCTTTTATATTCAATTCCGATGCGATTTCTGTGTTTCATCGTCAATGTGAAGGTCCAAGGGATACAGTAAACCTGCACTGGTGCATCGGAATATAATACTGGTCTCCCAGAAGCCGCTCAAAGCAAAAATTCGTAGAAGATTCACTCTTCTTGTACTTAAGTCGGCACTGTGCCTTTTATATTCAATTCCGATGCGATTTCTGTGTTTCATCGTTAATGTGAAGGTCCAGGGGATACAGTGAACCTGCACTGGTGCATCGGAATCCAATACTGGTCTCCCAGGAGCCGCCCAAAGCACAAACTCTTAGGAGACTCACTCTTCTTGTACTTAAGTCGGCACTGTGCCTTTTATATTCAATTCCGATGCTATTTCTGTGTTTCATCGTCAATGTGAAGGTCCAAGGGATACAGTAAACCTGCACTGGTGCATCGTAATCCAATACTGGTCTCCCAGGAGCCGCCCAAAGCACAAACTCTGAGAAGATTCACTCTTCTTGTACTTAGGTCGGCACTGTGCCTTTTATATTCAATTCCGATGCGATTTCTGTGTTTCATCGTCAATGTGAACGTCCAAGGGATACAGTAAACCTGCACTGGTGAATCGGAATCCAATACTGGTCTCCCAGGAGCCGCCCAAAGCACAAACTCTGAGAAGATTCACTCTTCTTGTACTTAAGTCGGCACTGTGCATTTTATATTCAATTCCGATGCGATTTCTGTGTTTCATCGTCAATGTGAAGGTCCAAGGGATACAGTAAACCTGCACTGGTGCATCGGAATCCAATACTGGTCTCCCAGGATCCGCTCAAAGCACAAACTCTGAGAAGATTCACTCTTCTTGTACTTAAGTCGGAACTGTGCCTTTTATATTCAATTCCGATGCGATTTCTGTGTTTCATCGTTAATGTGAAGGTCCAAGGGATACAGTAAACCTGCACTGGTGCATCGGAATCCAATTCTGGTCTCCCAGGAGCCGCCCAAAGCACAAACTCTGAGAAGATTCACTCTTCTTGTACTTAAATCGGCACTGTGCTTTTTATATTCAATTCCGATGCGATTTCTGTGTTTCATCGTCAATGTGAAGGTCCAAGGGATACAGTAAGCCTGCACTGGTGCATCGGAATCCAATACTGGTCTCCCAGGAGCCGCCCAAAGCACAAACTCTGAGAAGATTCACTCTTCTTGTACTTAAGTCGGCACTGTGCGTTTTATATTCAATTCCGATGCGATTTCTGTGTTTCATCGTCAATGTGAAGGTCCAAGGGATACAGTAAACCTGCACTGGTGCATCGGAATCCAATACTGGTCTCCCAGGAGCCGCCCAAAGCACAAACTCTGAGAAGATTCACTCTTCTTGTACTTAAGTCGGCACTGTGCCTTTTATATTCAATTCCGATGCGATTTCTGTGTTTCATCGTCAATGTGAAGGTCCAAGGGATCCAGTAAACCTGCACTGGTGCATCGGAATCCAATACTGGTCTCCCAGGATCCGCTCAAGGCACAAACTCTGAGAAGATTCACTCTTCTTGTACTTAAGTCGGCACTGTGCCTTTTATATTCAATTCCGATGCGATTTCTGTGTTTCATCGTCAATGTGAAGGTCCAAGGGATACAGTAAACCTGCACTGGTGCATCGGAATATAATACTGGTCTCCCAGAAGCCGCTCAAAGCAAAAATTCGTAGAAGATTCACTCTTCTTGTACTTAAGTCGGCACTGTGCCTTTTATATTCAATTCCGATGCGATTTCTGTGTTTCATCGTTGATGTGAAGGTCCAGGGGATACAGTAAACCTGCACTGGTGCATCGGAATCCAATACTGGTCTCCCAGGAGCCGCCCAAAGCACAAACTCTTAGGAGACTCACTCTTCTTGTACTTAAGTCGGCACTGTGCCTTTTATATTCAATTCCGATGCTATTTCTGTGTTTCATCGTCAATGTGAAGGTCCAAGGGATACAGTAAACCTGCACTGGTGCATCGTAATCCAATACTGGTCTCCCAGGAGCCGCCCAAAGCACAAACTCTGAGAAGATTCACTCTTCTTGTACTTAAGTCGGCACTGTGCCTTTTATATTCAATTCCGATGCGATTTCTGTGTTTCATCGTCAATGTGAACGTCCAAGGGATACAGTAAACCTGCACTGGTGAATCGGAATCCAATACTGGTCTCCCAGGAGCCGCCCAAAGCACAAACTCTGAGAAGATTCACTCTTCTTGTACTTAAGTCGGCACTGTGCATTTTATATTCAATTCCGATGCGATTTCTGTGTTTCATCGTCAATGTGAAGGTCCAAGGGATACAGTAAACCTGCACTGGTGCATCGGAATCCAATACTGGTCTCCCCGGATCCGCTCAAAGCACAAACTCTGAGAAGATTCACTCTTCTTGTACTTAAGTCGGAACTGTGCCTTTTATATTCAATTCCGATGCGATTTCTGTGTTTCATCGTTAATGTGAAGGTCCAAGGGATACAGTAAACTTGCAATGGTGCATCGGAATCCAATACTGGTCTCCCAGGAGCCGCCCAAAGCACAAACTCTGAGAAGATTCACTCTTCTTGTACTTAAGTCGGCACTGTGCTTTTTATATTCAATTCCGATGCGATTTCTGTGTTTCATCGTCAATGTGAAGGTCCAAGGGATACAGTAAGCCTGCACTGGTGCATCGGAATCCAATACTGGTCTCCCAGGAGCCGCCCAAAGCACAAACTCTGAGAAGATTCACGCTTCTTGTACTTAAGTCGGCACTGTGCGTTTTATATTCAATTCCGATGCGATTTCTGTGTTTCATCGTCAATGTGAAGGTCCAAGGGATACAGTAAACCTGCAATGGTGCATCGGAATATAATACTGGTCTCCCAGAAGCCGCTCAAAGCAAAAATTCGTAGAAGATTCACTCTTCTTGTACTTAAGTCGGCACTGTGCCTTTTATATTCAATTCCGATGCGATTTCTGTGTTTCATTGTCAATGTGAAGGTCCAAGGGATACAGTAAACCTGCACTGGTGCATCGGAATCTAATACTGGTCTCCCAGGAGCCGCTCAAACGACAAACTCTTAGGAGACTCACTCTTCTTGTACTTAAGTCGGCATTGTGCCTTTTATATTCAATTCCGATGTGATTTCTGTGTTTCATCGTCAATGTGAAGGTCCAAGGGATACAGTAAACCTGCACTGGTGCATCGGCATCCAATACTGGTCTCCCAGGAGCCACTCAAAGCACAAACTCTGAGAAGATTCACTCTTCTTGTACTTAAGTCGGCATTGTGCCTTTGATATTCAAATCCGATGCGATTTCTGTGTTTCATCGTCAATGTGAAGGTCCAAGGGATAGAGTAAACCTGCACTGGTGCATCGGAATCTAATACTGGTCTCCCAGGTGCCGCTCGAACCACAAACTCTTAGGAGACTCACTCTTCATGTACTTAAGTCGGCACTGGGTCTTTTATATTCAATTCCGATGCGATTTCTGTGTTTCATTGTCAATGTGAAGGTCCAAGGGATACAGTAGATTTTCACTGGTGCATCGGAATCCAATACTGGTCTCCCAGGAGCCGCTCAAAGCACAAACTCTTCGGAGACTCACTCTTCTTGTACTTAAGTCGGCACTGTGTCTTTTATACTCAATTCCGATGCGATTTCTGTGTTTCATTGTCAATGTGAAGGTCCAAGGGATACAGTAAATTTGTACTGGTGCATCGGAATCCAATACTGGTCTCCCAGGAGCCGCTCAAACCACAAACTCTTAGCAGACTCACTCTTGTTGTACTTAAGTCGGCATTGTGCCTTTGATATTCAAATCCGATGCGATTTCTGTGTTTCATCGTCAATGTGAAGGTCCAAGGGATAGAGTAAACCTGCACTGGTGCATCAGAATCTAATACTGGTCTCCCAGGTGCCGTTCAAAGCCCAAACTCTTAGGAGACTCACTGTTCTTGTACTTAAGTCGGCACTGTGTCTTTTATATTCAATTCCGATGCGATTTCTGTGTTTCATTGTCAATGTGAAGGTCCAAGGGATACAGTAAATTTGCACTGGTGCATCGGAATCCAATACTGGTCTCCCAGGAGCCGCTCAAAGCACAAACTCTTAGGAGACTCACTCTTCTTGTACTTAAGTCTGCACTGTGCCTTTTATATTCAATTCCGAAGCGATTTCTGTGTTTCATTGTCAATGTGAAGGTCCAAGGGATACAGTAAACCTGCACTGGTGCATCGGAATCTAATACTGGTCTCCCAGGAGCCGCTCAAACCACAAACTCTTAGCAGACTCACTCTTCTTGTACTTAAGTCGGCATTGTGCCTTTGATATTCAATTCCGATGCGATTTCTGTGTTTCATCGTCAATGTGAAGGTCCAAGGGATAGAGTAAACCTGCACTGGTGCATCGGAATCTAATACTGGTCTCCCAGGTGCCGCTCAAAGCACAAACTCTTAGGAGACGCACTGTTCTTGTACTTAAGTCGGCACTGTGTCTTTTATATTCAATTCCGATGCGATTTCTGTGTTTCATTGTCAATGTGAAGGTCCAAAGGATACAGTAAATTTGCACTGGTGCATCGGAATCCAATACTGGTCTCCCAGGAGCCGCTCAAACCACAAACTCTTAGCAGACTCACTCTTCTTGTACTTAAGTCGGCATTGTGCCGTTGATATTCAAATCCGATGCGATTTCTGTGTTTCATCGTCAATGTGAAGGTCCAAGGGATAGAGTAAACCTGCACTGGTGCATCGGAATCTAATACTGGTCTCCCAGGTGCCGCTCAAAGCACAAACTCTTAGGAGACTCGCTGTTCTTGTACTTAAGTCGGCACTGTGTCTTTTATATTCAATTCCGATGAGATTTCTGTGTTTCATTGTCAATGTGAAGGTCCAAGGGATACACTAAATTTGCACTGGTGCATCGGAATCCAATACTGGTCTCCCAGGAGCCGCTCAAACCACAAACTCTTAGCAGACTCACTCTTCTTGTACTTAAGTCGGCATTGTGCCTTTGATATTCAAATCCGATGCGATTTCTGTGTTTCATCGTCAATGTGAAGGTCCAAGGGATAGAGTAAACCTGCACTGGTGCATCGGAATCTAGTACTGGTCTCCCAGGTGCCGCTCAAAGCACAAACTCTTAGGAGACTCACTGTTCTTGTACTTAAGTCGGCACTGTGTCTTTTATATTCAATTCCGATGCGATTTCTGTGTTTCATTGTCAATGTGAAGGTCCAAGGGATACAGTAAACCTGCACTGGTGCATCGGAATCTAATACTGGTCTCCCAGGAGCCGCTCAAACCACAAACTCTTAGCAGACTCACTCTTATTGTACTTAAGTCGGCATTGTGCCTTTGATATTCAAATCCGATGCGATTTCTGTGTTTCATCGTCAATGTGAAGGTCCAAGGGATAGAGTAAACCTGCACTGGTGCATCGGAATCTAATACTGGTCTCCCAGGTGCCGCTCAAAGCACAAACTCTTAGGAGACTCACTGTTCTTGAACTTAAGTCGGCACTGTGTCTTTTATATTCAATTCCGATGCGATTTCTGTGTTTCATTGTCAATGTGAAGGTCCAAGGGATACAGTAAATTTGCACTGGTGCATCGGAATCCAATACTGGTCTCCCAGGAGCCGCTCAAACCACAAACTCTTAGCAGACTCACTCTTCTTGTACTTAAGTCGGCATTGGCCTTTGATATTCAAATCCGATGCGATTTCTGTGTTTCATCGTCAATGTGAAGGTCCAAGGGATAGAGTAAACCTGCACTGGTGCATCGGAATCTAATACTGGTCTCCCAGGTGCCGCTCAAAGCAAAAACTCTTAGGAGACTCACTGTTCTTGTACTTAAGTCGGCACTGTGTCTTTTATATTCAATTCCGATGCGATTTCTGTGTTACATTGTCAATGTGAAGGTCCAAGGGATACAGTAAATTTGCACTGGTGCATCGGAATCCAATACTGGTCTCCCAGGAGCCGCTCAAAGCACAAACTCTTAGGAGACTCACTCTTCTTGTACTTAAGTCTGCACTGTGCCTTTTATATTCAATTCCGATGCGATTTCTGTGTTTCATCGTCAATGTGAAGGTCCAAGGGATACAGTAAACCTGCACTGGTGCATCGGAATCCAATCCTGGTCTCCCAGGAGCCGCTCAAACCACAAACTCTTAGGAGACTCACTCTTCTTGTACTTAAGTCGGCACTGTGTCATTTATATTCAATTCCGATGCGATTTCTGTGTTTCATTGTCAATGTGAAGGTCCAAGGGATACAGTAGACCTGCACTGATGCATCGGAATCCTATACTGGTCTCCCAGGAGCCGCCCAAAGCACAAACTCTGAGAAGATTCACTCTTCTTGTACTTAAGTCGGCATTGTGCCTTTGATATTCAAATCCGATGCGATTTCTGTGTTTCATCGTCAATGTGAAGGTCCAAGGGATACAGTAAACCTGCACTGGTGCATCGGAATCCAATACTGGTCTCCCAGGAGCCGCTCAAACCACAAACTCTTAGGAGACTCACTCTTCTTGTACTTAAGTCGGCACTGGGTCTTTTATATTCAATTCCGATGCGATTTCTGTGTTTCATTGTCAATGTGAAGGTCCAAGGGATACAGTAGATTTTCACTGGTGCATCGGAATCCAATACTGGTCTCCCAGGAGCCGCTCAAAGCACAAATTCTTCGGAGACTCACTCTTCTTGTACTTAAGTCGGCACTGTGTCTTTTATATTCAATTCCGATGCGATTTCTGTGTTTCATTGTCAATGTGAAGGTCCAAGGGATACAGTAAATTTGTACTGGTGCATCGGAATCCAATACTGGTCTCCCAGGAGCCGCCCAAAGCACAAACTCTGAGAAGATCACTCTTCTTGTACTTAAGTCGGCATTGTGCCGTTGATATTCAAATCCGATGCGATTTCTGTGTTTCATCGTCAATGTGAAGGTCCAAGGGATAGAGTAAACCTGCACTGGTGCATCGGAATCTAATACTGGTCTCCCAGGTGCCGCTCAAAGCACAAACTCTTAGGAGACTCGCTGTTCTTGTACTTAAGTCGGCACTGTGTCTTTTATATTCAATTCCGATGAGATTTCTGTGTTTCATTGTCAATGTGAAGGTCCAAGGGATACACTAAATTTGCACTGGTGCATCGGAATCCAATACTGGTCTCCCAGGAGCCGCTCAAAGCACAAACTCTTAGGAGACTCACTCTTCTTGTACTTAAGTCTGCACTGTGCCTTATATATTCAATTCCGATGCGATTTCTGTGTTTCATCGTCAATGTGAAGGTCCAAGGGATACAGTAAACCTGCACTGGTGCATCGGAATCTAATACTGGTCTCCCAGGAGCCGCTCAAACCACAAACTCTTAGCAGACTCACTCTTCTTGTACTTAAGTCGGCATTGTGCCTATGATATTCAAATCCAATGCGATTTCTGTGTTTCATCGTCAATGTGAAGGTCCAAGGGATAGAGTAAACCTGCACTGGTGCATCGGAATCTAATACTGGTCTCCCAGGTGCCGCTCAAAGCACAAACTCTTAGGAGACTCACTGTTCTTGTACTTAAGTCGGCACTGTGTCTTTTATATTCAATTCCGATGCGATTTCTGTGTTTCATTGTCAATGTGAAGGTCCAAGGGATACAGTAAATTTGCACTGGTGCATCGGAATCCAATACTGGTCTCCCAGGAGCCGCTCAAACCACAAACTCTTAGCAGACTCACTCTTCTTGTACTTAAGTCGGCATTGTGCCTTTGATATTCAAATCCGATGCGATTTCTGTGTTTCATCGTCAATGCGAAGGTCCAAGGGATAGAGTAAACCTGCACTGGTGCATCGGAATCTAATACTGGTCTCCCAGGTGCCGCTCAAAGCACAAACTCTTAGGAGACTCACTGTTCTTGTACTTAAGTCGGCACTGTTTCTTTTATATTCAATTCCGATGCGATTTCTGTGTTTCATTGTCAATGTGAAGGTCCAAGGGATACAGTAATATTGCACTGGTGCATCGGAATCCAATACTGGTCTCCCAGGAGCCGCTCAAACCACAAACTCTTAGCAGACTCACTCTTCTTGTACTTAAGTCGGCATTGTGCCTTTGATATTCAAATCCGATGCGATTTCTGTGTTTCATCGTCAATGTGAAGGTCCAAGGGATAGAGTAAACCTGCACTGGTGCATCGGAATCTAGTACTGGTCTCCCAGGTGCCGCTCAAAGCACAAACTCTTAGGAGACTCACTGTTCTTGTACTTAAGTCGGCACTGTGTCTTTTATATTCAATTCCGATGCGATTTCTGTGTTTCATTGTCAATGTGAAGGTCCAAGGGATACAGTAAATTTGCACTGGTGCATCGGAATCCAATACTGGTCTCCCAGGAGCCGCTCAAAGCACAAACTCTTAGGAGACTCACTCTTCTTGTACTTAAGTCTGCACTGTGCCTTTTATATTCAATTCCGATGCGATTTCTGTGTTTCATTGTCAATGTGAAGGTCCAAGGGATACAGTAAACCTGCACTGGTGCATCGGAATCTAATACTGGTCTCCCAGGAGCCGCTCAAACCACAATCTCTTAGCAGACTCACTCTTCTTGTACTTAAGTCGGCACTGTGCCTTTTATATTCATTTCCGATGCGATTTCTGTGTTTCATCGTCAATGTGAAGGTCCAAGGGATACAGTAAACCTGCACTGGTGCATCGGTATCCAATACTGGTCTCCCAGGCGCCGCTCAAACCACAAACTCTGAGAAGATTCACTCTTCTTGTACTTAAGTCTGCACTGTGCATTTTATATTCAATTCCGATGCGATTTCTGTGTTTCATTGTCAATGTGAAGGTCCAAGGGATACAGTAAACCTGCACTGGTGCATCGGAATCCAATACTGGTCTCCCAGGAGCCGCCCAAAGCACAAACTCTGAGAAGATCACTCTTCTTGTACTTAAGTCGGCACTGTGCCTTTTATATTCAATTCCGATGCGATTTCTGTGTTTCATCGTCAATGTGAAAGTCCAAGGGATACAGTAAACCTGCACTGGTGCATCGGAATCCAATACTGGTCTCCCAGAATCCGCTCAAAGCACAAACTCTGAGAAGATTCACTCCTCTTGTACTTAAGTCGGCACTGTGCCTTTTATATTCAATTCCGATGCGATTTCTGTGTTTCATCGTCAATGTGAAGGTCCAAGGGATACAGTAAACCTGCACTGGTGCATCGGAATCCAATACTGGTCTCCCAGGAGCCGCCCAAAGCACAAACTCTGAGAAGATTCACTCTTCTTGTACTTAAGTCGGCACTGTGCCTTTTATATTCAATTCCGATGCGATTTCTGTGTTTCATCGTTAATGTGAAGGTCCAGGGGATACAGTAAACCTGCACTGGTGCATCGGAATCCAATACTGGTCTCCCAGGAGCCGCCCAAAGCACAAACTCTTAGGAGACTCACTCTTCTTGTACTTAAGTCGGCACTGTGCTTTTTATATTCAATTCCGATGCGATTTCTGTGTTTCATCGTCAATGTGAAGGTCCAAGGGATACAGTAAACCTGCACTGGTGCATCGTAATCCAATACTGGTCTCCCAGGAGCCGCCCAAAGCACAAACTCTGAGAAGACTCACTCTTCTTGTACTTAAGTCGGCACTGTGCCTTTTATATTCAATTCCGATGCGATCTCTGTGTTTCATCGTCAATGTGAACGTACAAGGGATACAGTAAACCTGCACTGGTGCATCGGAATCCAATACTGGTCTCCCAGGATCCGCTCAAAGCACAAACTCTGAGAAGATTCACTCTTCTTGTACTTAAGTCGGCACTGTGCCTTTTATATTCAATTCCGATGCGATTTCTGTGTTTCATCGTCAATGTGAAAGTCCAAGGGATACAGTAAACCTGCACTCGTGAATCGCAATCCAATACTGGTCTCCCAGGAGCCGCCCAAAGCACAAACTCTGAGAAGATTCACTCTTCTTGTACTTAAGTCGGCACTGTGCCTTTTATATTCAATTCCGATGCGATTTCTGTGTTTCATCGTCAATGTGAAGGTCCAAGGGATACAGTAAACCTGCACTGGTGCATCGGAATCCAATACTGGTCACCCAGGATCCTCTCAAAGCACAAACTCTGAGAAGATTCACTCTTCTTGTACTTAAGTCGGAGCTGTGCCTTTTATATTCAATTCCGATGCGATTTCTGTGTTTCATCGTTAATGTGAAGGTCCAAGGGATACAGTAAACCTGCACTGGTGCATCGGAATCCAATACTGGTCTCCCAGGAGCCGCCCAAAGCACAAACTCTGAGAAGATTCACTCTTCTTGTACTTAAGTCGGCACTGTGCCTTTTATATTCAATTCCGATGCGATTTCTGTGTTTCATCGTCAATGTGAAGGTCCAAGGGATACAGTAAGCCTGCACTGGTGCATCGGAATCCAATACTGGTCTCCCAGGAGCCGCCCAAAGCACAAACTCTGAGAAGATTCACTCTTCTTGTACTTAAGTCGGCACTGTGTCTTTTATATTCAATTCCGATGCGATTTCTGTGTTTCATTGTCAATGTGAAGGTCCAAGGGATACAGTAAATTTGCACTGGTGCATCGGAATCCAATACTGGTCTCCCAGGAGCCGCTCAAACCACAAACTCTTAGCAGACTCACTCTTCTTGTACTTAAGTCGGCATTGTGCCTTTGATATTCAAATCCGATGCGATTTCTGTGTTTCATCGTCAATGCGAAGGTCCAAGGGATAGAGTAAACCTGCACTGGTGCATCGGAATCTAATACAGGTCTCCCAGGTGCCGCTCAAAGCACAAACTCTTAGGAGACTCACTGTTCTTGTACTTAAGTCGGCACTGTGTCTTTTATATTCAATTCCGATGCGATTTCTGTGTTTCATTGTCAATGTGAAGGTCCAAGGGATACAGTAAATTTGCACTGGTGCATCGGAATCCAATACTGGTCTCCCAGGAGCCGCTCAAACCACAAACTCTTAGCAGACTCACTCTTCTTGTACTTAAGTCGGCATTGTGCCTTTGATATTCAAATCCGATGCGATTTTTGTGTTTCATCGTCAATGTGAAGGTCCAAGGGATAGAGTAAACCTGCACTGTTGCATCGGAATCTAATACTGGTCTCCCAGGTGCCGCTCAAAGCACAAACTCTTAGGAGACTCACTGTTCTTGTACTTAAGTCGGCACTGTGTCTTTTATATTCAATTCCGATGCGATTTCTGTGTTTCATTGTCAATGTGAAGGTCCAAGGGATACAGTAAATTTGCACTGGTGCATCGGAATCCAATACTGGTCTCCCAGGAGCCGCTCAAACCACAAACTCTTAGCAGACTCACTCTTCTTGTACTTAAGTCGGCATTGTGCCTTTGATATTCAAATCCGATGCGATTTCTGTATTTCATCGTCAATGTGAAGGTCCAAGGGATAGAGTAAACCTGCACTGGTGCATCGGAATCTAGTACTGGTCTCCCAGGTGCCGCTCAAAGCACAAACTCTTAGGAGACTAACTGTTCTTGTACTTAAGTCGGCAGTGTGTCTTTTATATTCAATTCCGATGCGATTTCTGTGTTTCATTGTCAATGTGAAGGTCCAAGGGATACAGTAAACCTGCACTGGTGCATCGGAATCTAATACTGGTCTCCCAGGAGCCGCTCAAACCACAAACTCTTAGCAGACTCACTCTTCTTGTACTTAAGTCGGCATTGTGCCTTTGATATTCAAATCCGATGCGATTTCTGTGTTTCATCGTCAATGTGAAGGTCCAAGGGATACAGTAAACCTGCACTGGTGCATCGGAATCTAATACTGGTCTCCCAGGTGCCGCTCAAAACACAAACTCTTAGGAGACTCACTGTTCTTGTACTTAAGTCGGCACTGTGTCTTTTATATTCAATTCCGATGCGATTTCTGTGTTTCATTGTCAATGTGAAGGTCCATGGGATACAGTAAATTTGCACTGGTGCATCGGAATCCAATACTGGTCTCCCAGGAGCCGCACAAACCACAAACTCTTAGCAGACTCACTCTTCTTGTACTTAAGTCGGCATTGGCCTTTGATATTCAAATCCGATGCGATTTCTGTGTTTCATCGTCAATGTGAAGGTCCAAGGGATAGAGTAAACCTGCACTGGTGCATCGGAATCTAATACTGGTCTCCCAGGTGCCGCTCAAAGCAAAAACTCTTAGGAGACTCACTGTTCTTGTACTTAAGTCGGCACTGTGTCTTTTATATTCAATTCCGATGCGATTTCTGTGTTTCATTGTCAATGTGAAGGTCCAAGGGATACAGTAAATTTGCACTGGTGCATCGGAATCCAATACTGGTCTCCCAGGAGCCGCTCAATGCACAAACTCTTAGGAGACTCACTCTTCTTGTACTTAAGTCTGCACTGTGCCTTTTATATTCAATTCCGATGCGATTTCTGTGTTTCATTGTCAATGTGAAGGTCCAAGGGATACAGTAAACCTGCACTGGTGCATCGGAATCTAATACTGGTCTCCCAGGAGCCGCTCAAACCACAAACTCTTAGGAGACTCACTCTTCTTGTACTTAAGTCGGCACTGTGCCTTTTATATTCAATTCCGATGCGATTTCTGTGTTTAATCGTCAATGTGAAGGTCCAAGGGATACAGTAAACCTGCACTGGTGCATCGGTATCCAATACTGGTCTCCCAGGAGCCGCTCAAACCACAAACTCTGAGAAGATTCACTCTTCTTGTACTTACGTCGGCACTGTGCCTTTTATATTCAATTCCGATGCGATTTCTGTGTTTCATCGTCAATGTGAAGGTCCAAGGGATACAGTAAACCTGCACTGGTGCATCGGAATCCAATACTGGTCTCCCAGGAGCCGCCCAAAGCACAAACTCTGAGAAGATCACTCTTCTTGTACTTAAGTCGGCACTGTGCCTTTTATATTCAATTCCGATGCGATTTCTGTGTTTCATCGTCAATGTGAAGGTCCAAGGGATAGAGTAAACCTGCACTGGTGCATCGGAATCTAATACTGGTTTCCCAGGTGCCGCTCAAAGCACAAACTCTTAGGAGACTCACTGTTCTTGTACTTAAGTCGGCACTGTGTCTTTTATATTCAATTCCGATGCGATTTCTGTGTTTCATTGTCAATGTGAAGGTCCAAGGGATACAGTAAATTTGCACTGGTGCATCGGAATCCAATACTGGTCTCCCAGGAGCCGCTCAAAGCACAAACTCTTAGGAGACTCACTCTTCTTGTACTTAAGTCTGCACTGTGCCTTTTATATTCAATTCCGATGCGATTTCTGTGTTTCATTGTCAATGTGAAGGTCCAAGGGATACAGTAAACCTGCACTGGTGCATCGGAATCTAATACTGGTCTCCCAGGAGCCGCTCAAACCTCAATCTCTTAGCAGACTCACTCTTCTTGTACTTAAGTCGGCACTGTGCCTTTTATATTCAATTCCGATGCGATTTCTGTGTTTCTTCGTCAATGTGAAGGTCCAAGGGATACAGTAAACCTGCACTGGTGCATCGGAATCCAATACTGGTCTCCCAGGAGCCGCCCAAAGCACAAACTCTGAGAAGATCACTCTTCTTGTACTTAAGTCGGCACTGTGCCTTTTATATTCAATTCCGATGCGATTTCTGTGTTTCATCGTCAATGTGAAAGTCCAAGGGATACAGTAAACCTGCACTGGTGCATCGGAATCCAATACTGGTCTCCCAGAATCCGCTCAAAGCACAAACTCTGAGAAGATTCACTCTTCTTGTACTTAAGTCGGCACTGTGCCTTTTATATTCAATTCCGATGCGATTTCTGTGTTTCATCGTCAATGTGAAGGTACAAGGGATACAGTAAACCTGCACTGGTGCATCGGAATCCAATACTGGTCTCCCAGGAGCTGCCCAAAGCACAAACTCTGAGAAGATTCACTCCTCTTGTACTTAAGTCGGCACTGTGCCTTTTATATTCAATACCGATGCGATTTCTGTGTTTCATCGTCAATGTGAAGGTCCAAGGGATACAGTAAACCTGCACTGGTGCATCGGAATCCAATACTGGTCTCCCAGGAGCCGCCCAAAGCACAAACTCTGAGAAGATTCACTCTTCTTGTACTTAAGTCGGCACTGTGCCTTTTATATTCAATTCCGATGCGATTTCTGTGTTTCATCGTTAATGTGAAGGTCCAGGGGATACAGTAAACCTGCACTGGTGCATCGGAATCCAATACTGGTCTCCCAGGAGCCGCCCAAAGCACAAACTCTTAGGAGACTCACTCTTCTTGTACTTAAGTCGGCACTGTGCCTTTTATATTCAATTCCGAAGCGATTTCTGTGTTTCATCGTCAATGTGAAGGTCCAAGGGATACAGTAAACCTGCACTGGTGCATCGTAATCCAATACTGGTCTCCCAGGAGCCGCCCAAAGCACAAACTCTGAGAAGATTCACTCTTCTTGTACTTAAGTCGGCACTGTGCCTTTTATATTCAATTCCGATGCGATTTCTGTGTTTCATCGTCAATGTGAACGTCCAAGGGATACAGTAAACCTGCACTGGTGCATCGGAATCCAATACTGGTCTCCCAGGTGCCGCCCAAAGCACAAACTCTGAGAAGATTCACTCTTCTTGTACTTAAGTCGGCACTGTGCCTTTTATATTCAATTCCGATGCGATTTCTGTGTTTCATCGTCAATGTGAAGGTCCAAGGGATACAGTAAGCCTGCACTGGTGCATCGGAATCCAATACTGGTCTCCCAGGAGCCGCCCAAAGCACAAACTCTTAGGAGACTCACTCTTCTTGTACTTAAGTCGGCACTGTGCCTTTTATATTCAATTCCGAAGCGATTTCTGTGTTTCATCGTCAATGTGAAGGTCCAAGGGATACAGTAAACCTGCACTGGTGCATCGTAATCCAATACTGGTCTCCCAGGAGCCGCCCAAAGCACAAACTCTGAGAAGATTCACTCTTCTTGTACTTAAGTCGGCACTGTGCCTTTTATATTCAATTCCGATGCGATTTCTGTGTTTCATCGTCAATGTGAACGTCCAAGGGATACAGTAAACCTGCACTGGTGCATCGGAATCTAATACTGGTCTCCCAGGTGCCGCTCAAACCACAATCTCTTAGCAGACTCACTCTTCTTGTACTTAAGTCGGCACTGTGCCTTTTATATTCATTTCCGATGCGATTTCTGTGTTTCATCGTCAATGTGAAGGTCCAAGGGATACAGTAAACCTGCACTGGTGCATCGGTATCCAATACTGGTCTCCCAGGCGCCGCTCAAACCACAAACTCTGAGAAGATTCACTCTTCTTGTACTTAAGTCTGCACTGTGCCTTTTATATTCAATTCCGATGCGATTTCTGTGTTTCATTGTCAATGTGAAGGTCCAAGGGATACAGTAAACCTGCACTGGTGCATCGGAATCCAATACTGGTCTCCCAGGAGCCGCCCAAAGCACAAACTCTGAGAAGATCATTCTTCTTGTACTTAAGTCGGCACTGTGCCTTTTATATTCAATTCCGATGCGATTTCTGTGTTTCATCGTCAATGTGAAAGTCCAAGGGATACAGTAAACCTGCACTGGTGCATCGGAATCCAATACTGGTCTCCCAGAATCCGCTCAAAGCACAAACTCTGAGAAGATTCACTCCTCTTGTACTTAAGTCGGCACTGTGCCTTTTATATTCAATTCCGATGCGATTTCTGTGTTTCATCGTCAATGTGAAGGTCCAAGGGATACAGTAAACCTGCACTGGTGCATCGGAATCCAATACTGGTCTCCCAGGAGCCGCCCAAAGCACAAACTCTGAGAAGATTCACTCTTCTTGTACTTAAGTCGGCACTGTGCCTTTTATATTCAATTCCGATGCGATTTCTGTGTTTCATCGTTAATGTGAAGGTCCAGGGGATACAGTAAACCTGCACTGGTGCATCGGAATCCAATACTGGTCTCCCAGGAGCCGCCCAAAGCACAAACTCTTAGGAGACTCATTCTTCTTGTACTTAAGTCGGCACTGTGCTTTTTATATTCAATTCCGATGCGATTTCTGTGTTTCATCGTCAATGTGAAGGTCCAAGGGATACAGTAAACCTGCACTGGTGCATCGTAATCCAATACTGGTCTCCCAGGAGCCGCCCAAAGCACAAACTCTGAGAAGACTCACTCTTCTTGTACTTAAGTCGGCACTGTGCCTTTTATATTCAATTCCGATGCGATCTCTGTGTTTCATCGTCAATGTGAACGTACAAGGGATACAGTAAACCTGCACTGGTGCATCGGAATCCAATACTGGTCTCCCAGGATCCGCTCAAAGCACAAACTCTGAGAAGATTCACTCTTCTTGTACTTAAGTCGGCACTGTGCCTTTTATATTCAATTCCGATGCGATTTCTGTGTTTCATCGTCAATGTGAAAGTCCAAGGGATACAGTAAACCTGCACTGGTGAATCGCAATCCAATACTGGTCTCCCAGGAGCCGCCCAAAGCACAAACTCTGAGAAGATTCACTCTTCTTGTACTTAAGTCGGCACTGTGCCTTTTATATTCAATTCCGATGCGATTTCTGTGTTTCATCGTCAATGTGAAGGTCCAAGGGATACAGTAAACCTGCACTGGTGCATCGGAATCCAATACTGGTCACCCAGGATCCTCTCAAAGCACAAACTCTGAGAAGATTCACTCTTCTTGTACTTAAGTCGGAACTGTGCCTTTTATATTCAATTCCGATGCGATTTCTGTGTTTCATCGTTAATGTGAAGGTCCAAGGGATACAGTAAACCTGCACTGGTGCATCGGAATCCAATACTGGTCTCCCAGGAGCCGCCCAAAGCACAAACTCTGAGAAGATTCACTCTTCTTGTACTTAAGTCGGCACTGTGCCTTTTATATTCAATTCCGATGCGATTTCTGTGTTTCATCGTCAATGTGAAGGTCCAAGGGATACAGTAAGCCTGCACTGGTGCATCGGAATCCAATACTGGTCTCCCAGGAGCCGCCCAAAGCACAAACTCTGAGAAGATTCACTCTTCTTGTACTTAAGTCGGCACTGTGTCTTTTATATTCAATTCCGATGCGATTTCTGTGTTTCATTGTCAATGTGAAGGTCCAAGGGATACAGTAAATTTGCACTGGTGCATCGGAATCCAATACTGGTCTCCCAGGAGCCGCTCAAACCACAAACTCTTAGCAGACTCACTCTTCTTGTACTTAAGTCGGCATTGTGCCTTTGATATTCAAATCCGATGCGATTTCTGTGTTTCATCGTCAATGCGAAGGTCCAAGGGATAGAGTAAACCTGCACTGGTGCATCGGAATCTAATACAGGTCTCCCAGGTGCCGCTCAAAGCACAAACTCTTAGGAGACTCACTGTTCTTGTACTTAAGTCGGCACTGTGTCTTTTATATTCAATTCCGATGCGATTTCTGTGTTTCATTGTCAATGTGAAGGTCCAAGGGATACAGTAAATTTGCACTGGCGCATCGGAATCCAATACTGGTCTCCCAGGAGCCGCTCAAACCACAAACTCTTAGCAGACTCACTCTTCTTGTACTTAAGTCGGCATTGTGCCTTTGATATTCAAATCCGATGCGATTTCTGTGTTTCATCGTCAATGTGAAGGTCCAAGGGATAGAGTAAACCTGCACTGTTGCATCGGAATCTAATACTGGTCTCCCAGGTGCCGCTCAAAGCACAAACTCTTAGGAGACTCACTGTTCTTGTACTTAAGTCGGCACTGTGTCTTTTATATTCAATTCCGATGCGATTTCTGTGTTTCATTGTCAATGTGAAGGTCCAAGGGATACAGTAAATTTGCACTGGTGCATCGGAATCCAATACTGGTCTCCCAGGAGCCGCTCAAACCACAAACTCTTAGCAGACTCACTCTTCTTGTACTTAAGTCGGCATTGTGCCTTTGATATTCAAATCCGATGCGATTTCTGTATTTCATCGTCAATGTGAAGGTCCAAGGGATAGAGTAAACCTGCACTGGTGCATCGGAATCTAGTACTGGTCTCCCAGGTGCCGCTCAAAGCACAAACTCTTAGGAGACTAACTGTTCTTGTACTTAAGTCGGCAGTGTGTCTTTTATATTCAATTCCGATGCGATTTCTGTGTTTCATTGTCAATGTGAAGGTCCAAGGGATACAGTAAACCTGCACTGGTGCATCGGAATCTAATACTGGTCTCCCAGGAGCCGCTCAAACCACAAACTCTTAGCAGACTCACTCTTCTTGTACTTAAGTCGGCATTGTGCCTTTGATATTCAAATCCGATGCGATTTCTGTGTTTCATCGTCAATGTGAAGGTCCAAGGGATACAGTAAACCTGCACTGGTGCATCGGAATCTAATACTGGTCTCCCAGGTGCCGCTCAAAACACAAACTCTTAGGAGACTCACTGTTCTTGTACTTAAGTCGGCACTGTGTCTTTTATATTCAATTCCGATGCGATTTCTGTGTTTCATTGTCAATGTGAAGGTCCATGGGATACAGTAAATTTGCACTGGTGCATCGGAATCCAATACTGGTCTCCCAGGAGCCGCACAAACCACAAACTCTTAGCAGACTCACTCTTCTTGTACTTAAGTCGGCATTGGCCTTTGATATTCAAATCCGATGCGATTTCTGTGTTTCATCGTCAATGTGAAGGTCCAAGGGATAGAGTAAACCTGCACTGGTGCATCGGAATCTAATACTGGTCTCCCAGGTGCCGCTCAAAGCAAAAACTCTTAGGAGACTCACTGTTCTTGTACTTAAGTCGGCACTGTGTCTTTTATATTCAATTCCGATGCGATTTCTGTGTTTCATTGTCAATGTGAAGGTCCAAGGGATACAGTAAATTTGCACTGGTGCATCGGAATCCAATACTGGTCTCCCAGGAGCCGCTCAATGCACAAACTCTTAGGAGACTCACTCTTCTTGTACTTAAGTCTGCACTGTGCCTTTTATATTCAATTCCGATGCGATTTCTGTGTTTCATTGTCAATGTGAAGGTCCAAGGGATACAGTAAACCTGCACTGGTGCATCGGAATCTAATACTGGTCTCCCAGGAGCCGCTCAAACCACAAACTCTTAGAAGACTCACTCTTCTTGTACTTAAGTCGGCACTGTGCCTTTTATATTCAATTCCGATGCGATTTCTGTGTTTAATCGTCAATGTGAAGGTCCAAGGGATACAGTAAACCTGCACTGGTGCATCGGTATCCAATACTGGTCTCCCAGGAGCCGCTCAAACCACAAACTCTGAGAAGATTCACTCTTCTTGTACTTACGTCGGCACTGTGCCTTTTATATTCAATTCCGATGCGATTTCTGTGTTTCATCGTCAATGTGAAGGTCCAAGGGATACAGTAAACCTGCACTGGTGCATCGGAATCCAATACTGGTCTCCCAGGAGCCGCCCAAAGCACAAACTCTGAGAAGATCACTCTTCTTGTACTTAAGTCGGCACTGTGCCTTTTATATTCAATTCCGATGCGATTTCTGTGTTTCATCGTCAATGTGAAGGTCCAAGGGATAGAGTAAACCTGCACTGGTGCATCGGAATCTAATACTGGTTTCCCAGGTGCCGCTCAAAGCACAAACTCTTAGGAGACTCACTGTTCTTGTACTTAAGTCGGCACTGTGTCTTTTATATTCAATTCCGATGCGATTTCTGTGTTTCATTGTCAATGTGAAGGTCCAAGGGATACAGTAAATTTGCACTGGTGCATCGGAATCCAATACTGGTCTCCCAGGAGCCGCTCAAAGCACAAACTCTTAGGAGACTCACTCTTCTTGTACTTAAGTCTGCACTGTGCCTTTTATATTCAATTCCGATGCGATTTCTGTGTTTCATTGTCAATGTGAAGGTCCAAGGGATACAGTAAACCTGCACTGGTGCATCGGAATCTAATACTGGTCTCCCAGGAGCCGCTCAAACCTCAATCTCTTAGCAGACTCACTCTTCTTGTACTTAAGTCGGCACTGTGCCTTTTATATTCAATTCCGATGCGATTTCTGTGTTTCTTCGTCAATGTGAAGGTCCAAGGGATACAGTAAACCTGCACTGGTGCATCGGAATCCAATACTGGTCTCCCAGGAGCCGCCCAAAGCACAAACTCTGAGAAGATCACTCTTCTTGTACTTAAGTCGGCACTGTGCCTTTTATATTCAATTCCGATGCGATTTCTGTGTTTCATCGTCAATGTGAAAGTCCAAGGGATACAGTAAACCTGCACTGGTGCATCGGAATCCAATACTGGTCTCCCAGAATCCGCTCAAAGCACAAACTCTGAGAAGATTCACTCTTCTTGTACTTAAGTCGGCACTGTGCCTTTTATATTCAATTCCGATGCGATTTCTGTGTTTCATCGTCAATGTGAAGGTACAAGGGATACAGTAAACCTGCACTGGTGCATCGGAATCCAATACTGGTCTCCCAGGAGCTGCCCAAAGCACAAACTCTGAGAAGATTCACTCCTCTTGTACTTAAGTCGGCACTGTGCCTTTTATATTCAATACCGATGCGATTTCTGTGTTTCATCGTCAATGTGAAGGTCCAAGGGATACAGTAAACCTGCACTGGTGCATCGGAATCCAATACTGGTCTCCCAGGAGCCGCCCAAAGCACAAACTCTGAGAAGATTCACTCTTCTTGTACTTAAGTCGGCACTGTGCCTTTTATATTCAATTCCGATGCGATTTCTGTGTTTCATCGTTAATGTGAAGGTCCAGGGGATACAGTAAACCTGCACTGGTGCATCGGAATCCAATACTGGTCTCCCAGGAGCCGCCCAAAGCACAAACTCTTAGGAGACTCACTCTTCTTGTACTTAAGTCGGCACTGTGCCTTTTATATTCAATTCCGAAGCGATTTCTGTGTTTCATCGTCAATGTGAAGGTCCAAGGGATACAGTAAACCTGCACTGGTGCATCGTAATCCAATACTGGTCTCCCAGGAGCCGCCCAAAGCACAAACTCTGAGAAGATTCACTCTTCTTGTACTTAAGTCGGCACTGTGCCTTTTATATTCAATTCCGATGCGATTTCTGTGTTTCATCGTCAATGTGAACGTCCAAGGGATACAGTAAACCTGCACTGGTGCATCGGAATCCAATACTGGTCTCCCAGGTGCCGCCCAAAGCACTAACTCTGAGAAGATTCACTCTTCTTGTACTTAAGTCGGCACTGTGCCTTTTATATTCAATTCCGATGCGATTTCTGTGTTTCATCGTCAATGTGAAGGTCCAAGGGATACAGTAAGCCTGCACTGGTGCATCGGAATCCAATACTGGTCTCCCAGGAGCCGCCCAAAGCACAAACTCTGAGAAGATTCACTCTTCTTGCACTTAAGTCGGCACTGTGTCTTTTATATTGAATTCCGATGCGATTTCTGTGTTTCATTGTCAATGTGAAGGTCCAAGGGATACAGTAAATTTGCACTGGTGCATCGGAATCCAATACTGGTCACCCAGGAGCCGCTCAAACCACAAACTCTTAGCAGACTCACTCTTCTTGTACTTAAGTCGGCATTGTGCCTTTGATATTCAAATCCGATGCGATTTCGTGTTTCATCGTCAATGCGAAGGTCCAAGGGATAGAGTAAACCTGCACTGGTGCATCGGAATCTAATACTGGTCTCCCAGGTGCCGCTCAAAGCACAAACTCTTAGGAGACTCACTGTTCTTGTACTTAAGTCGGCACTGTGTCTTTTATATTCAATTCCGATGCGATTTCTGTGTTTCATTGTCAATGTGAAGGTCCAAGGGATACAGTAAATTTGCACTGGTGCATCGGAATCCAATACTGGTCTCCCAGGAGCCGCTCAAACCACAAACTCTTAGCAGACTCACTCTTCTTGTACTTAAGTCGGCATTGTGCCTTTGATATACAAATCCGATGCGATTTCTGTATTTCATCGTCAATGTGTATGTCCAAGGGATACAGTAAACCTGCACTGGTGCATCGGAATCTAGTACTGGTCTCCCAGGTGCCGCTCAAAGCACAAACTCTTAGGAGACTCACTGTTCTTGTACTTAAGTCGGCACTGTGTCTTTTATATTCAATTCCGATGCGATTTCTGTGTTTCATTGTCAATGTGAAGGTCCAAGGGATACAGTAAAACTGCACTGGTGCATCGGAATCTAATACTGGTCTCCCAGGAGCCGCTCAAACCACAAACTCTTAGCAGACTCACTCTTCTTGTACTTAAGTCGGCATTGTGCCTTTGATATTCAAATCCGATGCGATTTCTGTGTTTCATCGTCAATGTGAAGGTCCAAGGGATAGAGTAAACCTGCACTGGTGCATCGGAATCTAATACTGGTCTCCCAGGTGCCGCTCAAAGCACAAACTCTTAGGAGACTCACTGTTCTTGTACTTAAGTCGGCACTGTGTCTTTTATATTCAATTCCGATGCGATTTCTGTGTTTCATTGTCAATGTGAAGGTCCAAGGGATACAGTAAATTTGCACTGGTGCATCGGAATCCAATACTGGTCTCCCAGGAGCCGCTCAAACCACAAACTCTTAGCAGACTCACTCTTCTTGTACTTAAGTCGGCATTGGCCTTTGATATTCAAATCCGATGCGATTTCTGTGTTTCATCGTCAATGTGAAGGTCCAAGGGATAGAGTAAACCTGCACTGGTGCATCGGAATCTAATACTGGTCTCCCAGGTGCCGCTCAAAGCACAAACTCTTAGGAGACTCATTGTTCTTGTACTTAAGTCGGCACTGTGTCTTTTATATTCAATTCCGATGCGATTTCTGTGTTTCATTGTCAATGTGAAGGTCCAAGGGATACAGTAAATTTGCACTGGTGCATCGGAATCCAATACTGGTCTCCCAGGAGCCGCTCAAAGCACAAACTCTTAGGAGACTCACTCTTCTTGTACTTAAGTCTGTACTGTGCCTTCTATATTCAATTCCGATGCGATTTCTGTGTTTCATTGTCAATGTGAAGGTCCAAGGGATACAGTAAACCTGCACTGGTGCATCGGAATCTAATACTGGTCTCCCAGGAGCCGCTCAGACCACAATCTCTTAGCAGACTCACTCTTCTTGTACTTAAGTCGGCACTGTGCCTTTTATATTCAATTCCGATGCGATTTCTGTGTTTCATCGTCAATGTGAAGGTCCAAGGGATACAGTAAACCTGCACTGGTGCATCGGTATCCAATACTGGTCTCCCAGGAGCCGCTCAAACCACAAACTCTGAGAAGATTCACTCTTCTTGTACTTACGTCGGCACTGTGCCTTTTATATTCAATTCCGATGCGATTTCTGTGTTTCATCGTCAATGTGAAGGTCCAAGGGATACAGTAAACCTGCACTGGTGCATCGGAATCCAATACTGGTCTGCCAGGAGCCGCTCGAACCACAAACTCTTAGGAGACTCACTCTTCATGTACTTAAGTCGGCACTGTGTCTTTTATATTCAATTCCGATGCGATTTCTGTGTTTCATTGTCAATGTGAAGGTCCAAGGGATACAGTAAACCTGCACTGGTGCATCGGAATCCAATACTGGTCTCCCAGGAGCCGCCCAAAGCACAAACTCTGAGAAGATCACTCTTCTTGTACTTAAGTCGGCACTGTGCCATTTATATTCAATTCCGATGCAATTTCTGTGTTTCATCGTCAATGTGAAAGTCCAAGGGATGCAGTAAACCTGCACTGGTGCATCGGAATCCAATACTGGTCTCCCAGAATCCGCTCAAAGCACGAACTCTGAGAAGATTCACTCTTCTTGTACTTAAGTCGGCACTGTGCCTTTTATATTCAATTCCGATGCGATTTCTGTGTTTCATCGTCAATGTGAAGGTCCAAGGGATACAGTAAACCTGCACTGGTGCATCGGAATCCAATACTGGTCTCCCAGGAGCTGCCCAAAGCACAAACTCTGAGAAGATTCACTCCTCTTGTACTTAAGTCGGCACTGTGCCTTTTATATTCAATTCCGATGCGATTTCTGTGTTTCATCGTCAATGTGAAGGTCCAAGGGATACAGTAAACCTGCACTGGTGCATCGGAATCCAATACTGGTCTCCCAGGAGCCGCCCAAAGCACAAACTCTGAGAAGATTCACTCTTCTTGTACTTAAGTCGGCACTGTGCCTTTTAAATTCAATTCCGATGCGATTTCTGTGTTTCATCGTTAATGTGAAGGTCCAGGGGATACAGTGAACCAGCACTGGTGCATCGGAATCCAATACTGGTCTCCCAGGAGCCGCCCAAAGCACAAACTCTTAGGAGACTCACTCTTCTTGTACTTAAGTCGGCACTGTGCCTTTTATATTCAATTCCGATGCTATTTCTGTGTTTCATCGTCAATGTGAAGGTCCAAGGGATACAGTAAACCTGCACTGGTGCATCGTAATCCAATACTGGTCTCCCAGGAGCCGCCCAAAGCACAAACTCTGAGAAGATTCACTCTTCTTGTACTTAAGTCGGCACTGTGCCTTTTATATTCAATTCCGATGCGATTTCTGTGTTTCATCGTCAATGTGAACGTCCAAGGGATACAGTAAACCTGCACTGGTGAATCGGAATCCAATACTGGTCTCCCAGGAGCCGCCCAAAGCACAAACTCTGAGAAGATTCACTCTTCTTGTACTTAAGTCGGCACTGTGCATTTTATATTCAATTCCGATGCGATTTCTGTGTTTCATCGTCAATGTGAAGGTCCAAGGGATACAGTAAACCTGCACTGGTGCATCGGAATCCAATACTGGTCTCCCAGGATCCGCTCAAAGCACAAACTCTGAGAAGATTCACTCTTCTTGTACTTAAGTCGGAACTGTGCCTTTTATATTCAATTCCGATGCGATTTCTGTGTTTCATCGTTAATGTGAAGGTCCAAGGGATACAGTAAACCTGCACTGGTGCATCGGAATCCAATTCTGGTCTCCCAGGAGCCGCCCAAAGCACAAACTCTGAGAAGATTCACTCTTCTTGTACTTAAATCGGCACTGTGCTTTTTATATTCAATTCCGATGCGATTTCTGTGTTTCATCGTCAATGTGAAGGTCCAAGGGATACAGTAAGCCTGCACTGGTGCATCGGAATCCAATACTGGTCTCCCAGGAGCCGCCCAAAGCACAAACTCTGAGAAGATTCACTCTTCTTGTACTTAAGTCGGCACTGTGCGTTTTATATTCAATTCCGATGCGATTTCTGTGTTTCATCGTCAATGTGAAGGTCCAAGGGATACAGTAAATCTGCACTGGTGCATCGGAATCCAATACTGGTCTCCCAGGAGCCGCCCAAAGCACAAACTCTGAGAAGATTCACTCTTCTTGTACGTAAGTCGGCACTGTGCCTTTTATATTCAATTCCGATGCGATTTCTGTGTTTCATCGTCAATGTGAAGGTCCAAGGGATACAGTAAACCTGCACTGGTGCATCGGAATCCAATACTGGTCTCCCAGGATCCGCTCAAGGCACAAACTCTGAGAAGATTCCCTCTTCTTGTACTTAAGTCGGCACTGTGCCTTTTATATTCAATTCCGATGCGATTTCTGTGTTTCATCGTCAATGTGAAGGTCCAAGGGATACAGTAAACCTGCACTGGTGCATCGGAATATAATACTGGTCTCCCAGAAGCCGCTCAAAGCAAAAATTCGTAGAAGATTCACTCTTCTTGTACTTAAGTCGGCACTGTGCCTTTTATATTCAATTCCGATGCGATTTCTGTGTTTCATCGTTGATGTGAAGGTCCAGGGGATACAGTAAACCTGCACTGGTGCATCGGAATCCAATACTGGTCTCCCAGGAGCCGCCCAAAGCACAAACTCTTAGGAGACTCACTCTTCTTGTACTTAAGTCGGCACTGTGCCTTTTATATTCAATTCCGATGCTATTTCTGTGTTTCATCGTCAATGTGAAGGTCCAAGGGATACAGTAAACCTGCACTGGTGCATCGTAATCCAATACTGGTCTCCCAGGAGCCGCCCAAAGCACAAACTCTGAGAAGATTCACTCTTCTTGTACTTAAGTCGGCACTGTGCATTTTATATTCAATTCCGATGCGATTTCTGTGTTTCATCGTCAATGTGAAGGTCCAAGGGATACAGTAAACCTGCACTGGTGCATCGGAATCCAATACTGGTCTCCCAGGATCCGCTCAAAGCACAAACTCTGAGAAGATTCACTCTTCTTGTACTTAAGTCGGAACTGTGCCTTTTATATTCAATTCCGATGCGATTTCTGTGTTTCATCGTTAATGTGAAGGTCCAAGGGATACAGTAAACCTGCACTGGTGCATCGGAATCCAATACTGGTCTCCCAGGAGCCGCCCAAAGCACAAACTCTGAGAAGATTCACTCTTCTTGTACTTAAGTCGGCACTGTGCTTTTTATATTCAATTCCGATGCGATTTCTGTGTTTCATCGTCAATGTGAAGGTCCAAGGGATACAGTAAGCCTGCACTGGTGCATCGGAATCCAATACTGGTCTCCCAGGAGCCGCCCAAAGCACAAACTCTGAGTAGATTCACGCTTCTTGTACTTAAGTCGGCACTGTGCGTTTTATATTCAATTCCGATGCGATTTCTGTGTTTCATCGTCAATGTGAAGGTCCAAGGGATACAGTAAACCTGCACTGGTGCATCGGAATATAATACTGGTCTCCCAGAAGCCGCTCAAAGCAAAAATTCGTAGAAGATTCACTCTTCTTGTACTTAAGTCGGCACTGTGCCTTTTATATTCAATTCCGATGCGATTTCTGTGTTTCATTGTCAATGTGAAGGTCCAAGGGATACAGTAAACCTGCACTGGTGCATCGGAATCTAATACTGGTCTCCCAGGAGCCGCTCAAACGACAAACTCTTAGGAGACTCACTCTTCTTGTACTTAAGTCGGCATTGTGCCTTTTATATTCAATTCCGATGGGATTTCTGTGTTTCATCGTCAATGTGAAGGTCCAAGGGATACAGTAAACCTGCACTGGTGCATCGGCATCCAATACTGGTCTCCCAGGAGCCACTCAAAGCACAAACTCTGAGAAGATTCACTCTTCTTGTACTTAAGTTGGCTCTGTGCCTTTTATATTCAATTCCGATGCGATTTCTGTGTTTCATCGTCAATGTGAAGGTCCAAGGGATACAGTAAACCTGCACTGGTGCATCGGAATCCAATACTGGTCTCCCAGGAGCCGCTCAAACCACAAACTCTTAGGAGACTCTCTCTTCTTGTACTTAAGTCGGCACTGTGCCGTTTATATTCAATTCCGATGCGATTTCTGTATTTCATCGTCAATGTGAAGGTCCAAGGGATACAGTAAACCTGCACTGGTGCATCGGAATCCAATACTGGTCTCCCAGGAGCCGCTCAAACCACAAACTCTTAGGAGACTCACTCTTCTTGTACTTAAGTCGGCATTGTGCCTTTGATATTCAATTCCGTTGCGATTTCTGTGTTTCATCGTCAATGTGAAGGTCCAAGGGATAGAGTAAACCTGCACTGGTGCATCGGAATCTAATACTGGTCTCCCAGGAATCGCTCAAAGCACAAACTCTGAGAAGATTCACTCTTCTTGTGCTTAAGTCGGCACTGTGTCTTTTATATTCAATTCCGATGCGATTTCTCTGTTTCATCGTCAATGTGAAGGTCCAAGGGATACAGTAAACCTGCACTGGTGCATCGGAATCCAATACTGGTCTCCCAGGTGCCGCTCAAAGCACAAACCCATAGAAGATTCACTCTTCTTGTACATAAGTCTGCATTCTGCCTTTTATATTCAATTCCGATGCGATTTCTGTGTTTCATTGTCAATGTGACGGTCCAAGGGATACAGTAAACCTGCACTGGTGCATCGGAATCTAATACTGGTCTCCCAGGAGCCGCTCAAACACAAACTCTGAGAAGATTCACTCTTCTTGTACTTAGGTCGGCACTGTGCCTTTTATATTCAATTCCGATGCGATTTCTGTGTTTCATCGTCAATGTGAAGGTCCAAGGGGTACAGTAAACCTTCACTGGTTCATCGGAATCTAATACTGGTCTCCCAGAAGCCGCTCAAAGCACAAATTCGTAGAAGATTCACTCTTCTTGTACTTAAGTCTGCACTGTGCCTTTTATATTCAATTCCGATGCGATTTCTGTGTTTCATTGTCAATGTGAAGGTCCAAGGGATACAGTAAACCTGCACTGGTGCATCGGAATCTAATACTGGTCTCCCAGGAGCCGCTCAAACGACAAACTCTTAGGAGACTCACTCTTCTTGTACTTAAGTCGGCATTGTGCCTTTTATATTCAATTCCGATGGGATTTCTGTGTTTCATCGTCAATGTGAAGGTCCAAGGGATACAGTAAACCTGCACTGGTGCATCGGCATCCAATACTGGTCTCCCAGGAGCCACTCAAAGCACAAACTCTGAGAAGATTCACTCTTCTTGTACTTAAGTTGGCTCTGTGCCTTTTATATTCAATTCCGATGCGATTTCTGTGTTTCATCGTCAATGTGAAGGTCCAAGGGATACAGTAAACCTGCACTGGTGCATCGGAATCCAATACTGGTCTCCCAGGAGCCGCTCAAACCACAAACTCTTAGGAGACTCTCTCTTCTTGTACTTAAGTCGGCACTGTGCCGTTTATATTCAATTCCGATGCGATTTCTGTGTTTCATCGTCAATGTGAAGGTCCAAGGGATACAGTAAACCTGCACTGGTGCATCGGAATCCAATACTGGTCTCCCAGGAGCCGCTCAAACCACAAACTCTTAGGAGACTCACTCTTCTTGTACTTAAGTCGGCATTGTGCCTTTGATATTCAATTCCGATGCGATTTCTGTGTTTCATCGTCAATGTGAAGGTCCAAGGGATAGAGTAAACCTGCACTGGTGCATCGGAATCTAATACTGGTCTCCCAGGAATCGCTCAAAGCACAAACTCTGAGAAGATTCACTCTTCTTGTGCTTAAGTCGGCACTGTGTCTTTTATATTCAATTCCGATGCGATTTCTCTGTTTCATCGTCAATGTGAAGGTCCAAGGGATACAGTAAACCTGCACTGGTGCATCGGAATCCAATACTGGTCTCCCAGGTGCCGCTCAAAGCACAAACCCATAGAAGATTCACTCTTCTTGTACATAAGTCTGCATTCTGCCTTTTATATTCAATTCCGATGCGATTTCTGTGTTTCATTGTCAATGTGACGGTCCAAGGGATACAGTAAACCTGCACTGGTGCATCGGAATCTAATACTGGTCTCCCAGGAGCCGCTCAAACACAAACTCTGAGAAGATTCACTCTTCTTGTACTTAGGTCGGCACTGTGCCTTTTATATTCAATTCCGATGCGATTTCTGTGTTTCATCGTCAATGTGAAGGTCCAAGGGGTACAGTAAACCTTCACTGGTTCATCGGAATCTAATACTGGTCTCCCAGAAGCCGCTCGAAGCACAAATTCGTAGAAGATTCACTCTTCTTGTACTTAAGTCTGCACTGTGCCTTTTATATTCAATTCCGATGCGATTTCTGTGTTTCATTGTCAATGTGAAGGTCCAAGGGATACAGTAAACCTGCACTGGTGCATCGGAATCTAATACTGGTCTCCAAGGAGCCGCTCAAACCACAAACTCTTAGGAGACTCACTCTTCTTGTACTTAAGTCAGCATTGTGCCTTTTATATTCAATTCCGATGCGATTTCTGTGCTTCATTGTCAATGTGAAGGTCCAAGGGATACAGTAAACCTGCACTGGTGCATCGGAATCCAATACTGGTCTCCCAGGAGCCGCTCAAACCACAAACTCTTAGGAGACTCACTCTTCTTGTACTTAAGTCGGCACTGTGCCTTTTATATTCAATTCCGATGCGATTTCTGTGTTTCATCGTCAATGTGAAGGTCCAAGGGATACAGTAAACCTGCACTGGTGCATCGGAATCCAATACTGGTCTCCCAGGAGCCGCTCAAACCACAAACTCTTAGGAGACTCACTCTTCTTGTACTTAAGTCGGCACTGTGTCTTTTATATTCAATTCCGATGCGATTTCTGTGTTTCATTGTCAATGTGAAGGTCCAAGGGATACAGTAAACCTGCACTGTTGCATCGGAATCCAATACTGGTCTCCCAGGAGCCGCCCAAACACAAACTCTGAGAAGATTCACTCTTCTTGTACTTACGTCGGCACTGTGCCTTTTATATTCAATTCCGATGCGATTTCTGTGTTTCATTGTCAATGTGAAGGTCCAAGGGATACAGTAAACCCGCACTGGAGCATCGGAATCCAATACTGGTCTCCCAGGAGCCACTCAAACCACAAACTCTTAGGAGGCTCACTCTTCTTATACTTATGTCGGCACTGTGTCTTTTATATTCAATTCCGATGCGATTTCTGTGTTTCATTGTCAATGTGAAGGTCCAAAAGATACAGTAAATTTGCACTGGTGCATCGGAATCGAATACTGGTCTCCCAGGAGCCGCTCCAACCAAAAAATCTTAGGAGACCCACTCTTCTGGTACTTAAGTCGGCACTGTGTCTTTTATATTCAATTCCGATGCGATTTCTGTGTTTCATTGTCAATGTGAAGGTCCAAGGGATACAATAAACCTGCACTGGTGCATCGGAATCCAATACTGGTCTCCCAGGAGCCGCTCAAAGCACAAACTCTTAGGAGACTCACTCTTCTTGTACTTAAGTCGGCACTGTGTCTTTTATATTCAATTCCGATGCGATTTCTGTGTTTCATTGTCAATGTGAAGGTCCAAGGGATACAGTAAACCTGCACTGGTGCATCGGAATCCAATACTGGTCTCCCAGGATCCGCTCAAAGCTTAAACTCTTAGGAGACTCACTCTTCTTGTACTTAAGTCGGCATTGTGCCTTTTAGATTCAATTCCGATGCGATATCTGTGTTTCATTGTCAATGTGAACGTCCAAGGGATACAGTAAACCTGCACTGGTGCATCGGAATCCAATACTGGTCTCCCAGGATCCGCTGAAAGCACAAACTCTTAGGAGACTCACTCTTCTTGTACTTAAGTCGGCATTGTGCCTTTTATATTCAATTCCGATGCAATTTCTGTGTTTCATCGTCAATTTGAAGGTCCAAGGGATACAGTAAACCTGCACTGGTGCATCGGAATCCAATACTGGCCTCCCAGGATCCGCTCAAAGCACAAACTCTTAGGAGACTCACTCTTCTTGTACTTAAGTCGGCATTGTGCCTTTTATATTCAATTCCGATGCGATTTCTGTGTTTCATCGTCAATTTGAAGGTCCAAGGGATACAGTAAACCTCCACTGGTGCATCGGAATCCAATACTGGTCTCCCAGGAGCCGCTCAAACCACAAACTCTTAGGAGACTCTCTCTTCTTGTACTTAAGTCGGCACTGTGCCGTTTATATTCAATTCCGATGCGATTTCTGTGTTTCATCGTCAATGTGAAGGTCCAAGGGATACAGTAAACCTGCACTGGTGCATCGGAATCCAATACTGGTCTCCCAGGTGCCGCTCAAAGCACAAACCCATAGAAGATTCACTCTTCTTGTACATAAGTCTGCATTCTGCCTTTTATATTCAATTCCGATGCGATTTCTGTGTTTCATCGTCAATGTGAAGGTCCAAGGGATAGAGTAAACCTGCACTGGTGCATCGGAATCTAATACTGGTCTCCCAGGAATCGCTCAAAGCACAAAATCTGAGAAGATTCACTCTTCTTGTACTTAAGTCGGCACTGTGTCTTTTATATTCAATTCCGATGCGATTTCTCTGTTTCATCGTCAATGTGAAGGTCCAAGGGATACAGTAAACCTGCACTGGTGCATCGGAATGCAATACTGGTCTCCCAGGTGCCGCTCAAAGCACAAACCCATAGAAGATTCACTCTTCTTGTACATAAGTCTGCATTCTGCCTTTTATATTCATTTCCGATGCGATTTCTGTGTTTCATTGTCAATGTGACGGTCCAAGGGATACAGTAAACCTGCACTGGTGCATCTGAATGTAATACTGGTCTCCCAGGAGCCGCTCAAACACAAACTCTGAGAAGATTCACTCTTCTTGTACTTAGGTCGGCACTGTGCCTTTTATATTCAATTCTGATGCGATTTCTGTGTTTCATCGTCAATGTGAAGGTCCAAGGGATACAGTAAACCTTCACTGGTTCATCGGAATCTAATACTGGTCTCCCAGAAGCCGCTCAAAGCACAAATTCGTAGAAGATTCACTCTTCTTGTACTTAAGTCTGCACTGTGCCTTTTATATTCAATTCCGATGCGATTTCTGTGTTTCATTGTCAATGTGAAGGTCCAAGGGATACAGTAAACCTGCACTGGTGCATCGGAATCTAATACTGGTCTCCAAGGAGCCGCTCAAACCACAAACTCTTAGGAGACTCACTCTTCTTGTACTTAAGTCAGCATTGTGCCTTTTATATTCAATTCCGATGCGATTTCTGTGCTTCATTGTCAATGTGAAGGTCCAAGGGATACAGTAAACCTGCACTGGTGCATCGGAATCCAATACTGGTCTCCCAGGAGCCGCTCAAACCACAAACTCTTAGGAGACTCACTCTTCTTGTACTTAAGTCGGCACTGTGCCTTTTATATTCAATTCCGATGCGATTTCTGTGTTTCATCGTCAATGTGAAGGTCCAAGGGATACAGTAAACCTGCACTGGTGCATCGGAATCCAATACTGGTCTCCCAGGAGCCGCTCAAACCACAAACTCTTAGGAGACTCACTCTTCTTGTACTTAAGTCGGCACTGTGTCTTTTATATACAATTCCGATGCGATTTCTGTGTTTCATTGTCAATGTGAAGGTCCAAGGGATACAGTAAACCTGCACTGTTGCATCGGAATCCAATACTGGTCTCCCAGGAGCCGCCCAAACACAAACTCTGAGAAGATTCACTCTTCTTGTACTTACGTCGGCACTGTGCCTTTTATATTCAATTCCGATGCGATTTCTGTGTTTCATTGTCAATGTGAAGGTCCAAGGGATACAGTAAACCTGCACTGGAGCATCGGAATCCAATACTGGTCTCCCAGGAGCCACTCAAACCACAAACTCTTAGGAGGCTCACTCTTCTTATACTTATGTCGGCACTGTGTCTTTTATATTCAATTCCGATGCGATTTCTGTGTTTCATTGTCAATGTGAAGGTCCAAGTGATACAGTAAATTTGCACTGGTGCATCGGAATCCAATACTGGTCTCCCAGGAGCCGCTCCAACCAAAAAATCTTAGGAGACCCACTCTTCTGGTACTTAAGTCGGCACTGTGTCTTTTATATTCAATTCCGATGCGATTTCTGTGTTTCATTGTCAATGTGAAGGTCCAAGGGATGCAATAAACCTGCACTGGTGCATCGGAATCCAATACTGGTGTCCCAGGAGCCGCTCAAAGCACAAACTCTTAGGAGACTCACTCTTCTTGTACTTAAGTCGGCACTGTGTCTTTTATATTCAATTCCGATGCGATTTCTGTGTTTCATTGTCAATGTGAAGGTCCAAGGGATACAGTAAACCTGCACTGGTGCATCGGAATCCAATACTGGTCTCCCAGGATCCCCTCAAAGCTTAAACTCTTAGGAGACTCACTCTTCTTGTACTTAAGTCGGCATTGTGCCTTTTATATTCAATTCCGATGCGATATCTGTGTTTCATTGTCAATGTGAACGTCCAAGGGATACAGTAAATCTGCACTGGTGCATCGGAATCCAATACTGGTCTCCCAGGATCCGCTCAAAGCACAAACTCGTAGGAGACTCACTCTTCTTGTACTTAAGTCTGCATTGTGCCTTTTATATTCAATTCCGATGCAATTTCTGTGTTTCATCGTCAATTTGAAGGTCCAAGGGATACAGTAAACCTGCACTGGTGCATCGGAATCCAATGCTGGCCTCCCAGGATCCGCTCAAAGCACAAACTCTTAGGAGACTCACTCTTCTTGTACTTAAGTCGGCATTGTGCCTTTTATATTCAATTCCGATGCGATTTCTGTGTTTCATCGTCAATTTGAAGGTCCAAGGGATACAGTAAACCTCCACTGGTGCATCGGAATCCAATACTGGTCTGCCAGGAGCCGCTCAAACCACAAACTCTTAGGAGACTCACTCTTCTTGTACTTAAGTCGGCACTGTGCCTTTTATATTCAATTCCGATGCGATTTCTGTGTTTCATCGTCAATGTGAAAGTCCAAGGGATACAGTAAACCTGCACTGGTGCATCGGAATCCAATACTGGTCTCCCAGAATCCGCTCAAAGCACAAACTCTGAGAAGATTCACTCTTCTTGTACTTATGTCGGCACTGTGCCTTTTATATTCAATTCCGATGCGATTTCTGTGCTTCATCGTCAATGTGAAGGTCCAAGGGATACAGTAAACCTCCACTGGTGCATCGGAATCCAATACTGGTCTCCCAGGAGCTGCCCAAAGAACAAACTCTGAGAAGATTCACTCCTCTTGTACTTAAGTCGGCACTGTGCCTTTTATATTCAATTCCGATGCGATTTCTGTGTTTCATCGTCAATGTGAAGGTCCAAGGGATACAGTAAACCTGCACTGGTGCATCGGCATCCAATACTGGTCTCCCAGGAGCCGCCCAAAGCACAAACTCTGAGAAGATTCACTCTTCTTGTACTTAAGTCGGCACTGTGCCTTTTATATTCAATTCCGATGCGATTTCTGTGTTTCATCGTCAATGTGAAGGTCCAGGGGATACAGTAAACCTGCACTGGTGCATCGGAATCCAATACTGGTCTCCCAGGAGCCGCTCAAACCACAAACTCTTAGGAGACTCACTGTTCTTGTACTTAAGTCGGCACTGTGTCTTTTATATTAAATTCCGATGCGATTTCTGTGTTTCATTGTCAATGTGAAGGTCCAAGGGATACAGTAAACCTGCACTGGTGCATCGGAATCCAATACTGGTCTCCCATGAGCCGCTCAAAGCACAAACTCTTAGGAGACTCACTGTTCTTGTTCTTAAGTCGGCACTGTGTCTTTTATATTCAATTCCGATGCGATTTCTGTGTTTCATTGTCAATGTGAAGGTCCAAGGGATACAGTAAATTTGCACTGGTGCATCGGAATCCAATACTGGTCTCCCAGGAGCCGCTCAAAGCACAAACTCTTAGGAGACTCACTCTTCTTGTACTTATGTCTGCACTGTGCCTTTTATATTCAATTCCGAAGCGATTTCTGTGTTTCATTGTCAATGTGAAGGTCCAAGGGATACAGTAAACCTGCACTGGTGCATCGGAATCTAATACTGGTCTCCCAGGAGCCGCTCAAACCACAAACTCTTAGCAGACTCACTCCTCTTGTACTTAAGTCGGCATTGTGCCTTTGATATTCAATTCCGATGCGATTTCTGTGTTTCATCGTCAATGTGAAGGTCCAAGGGATAGAGTAAACCTGCACTGGTGCATCGGAATCTAATACTGGTCTCCCAGGTGCCGCTCAAAGCACAAACTCTTAGGAGACGCACTGTTCTTGTACTTAAGTCGGCACTGTGTCTTTTATATTCAATTCCGATGCGATTTCTGTGTTTCATTGTCAATGTGAAGGTCCAAGGGATACAGTAAATTTGCACTGGTGCATCGGAATCCAATACTGGTCTCCCAGGAGCCGCTCAAACCACAAACTCTTAGCAGACTCACTCTTCTTGTACTTAAGTCGGCATTGTGCCGTTGATATTCAAATCCGATGCGATTTTTGTGTTTCATCGTCAATGTGAAGGTCCAAGGGATAGAGTAAACCTGCACTGGTGCATCGGAATCTAATACTGGTCTCCCAGGTGCCGCTCAAAGCACAAACTCTTAGGAGACTCGCTGTTCTTGTACTTAAGTCGGCACTGTGTCTTTTATATTCAATTCCGATGCAATTTCTGTGTTTCATTGTCAATGTGAAGGTCCAAGGGATACAGTAAATTTGCACTGGTGCATCGGAATCCAATACTGGTCTCCCAGGAGCCGCTCAAACCACAAACTCTTAGCAGACTCACTCTTCTTGTACTTAAGTCGGCATTGGCCTTTGATATTCAAATCCGATGCGATTTCTGTGTTTCATCGTCAATGTGAAGGTCCAAGGGATAGAGTAAACCTGCACTGGTGCATCGGAATCTAATACTGGTCTCCCAGGTGCCTCTCAAAGCACAAACTCTTAGGAGACTCACTGTTCTTGTACTTAAGTCGGCACGGTGTCTTTTATATTCAATTCCGATGCGATTTCTGTGTTTCATTGTCAATGTGAAGGTCCAAGGGATACAGTAAATTTGCACTGGTGCATCGGAATCCAATACTGGTCTCCCAGGAGCTGCCCAAAGCACAAACTCTGAGAAGATTCACTCGTCTTGTACTTAAGTCGGCACTGTGCCTTTTATATTCAATTCCGATGCGATTTCTGTGTTTCATCGTCAATGTGAAGGTCCAAGGGATACAGTAAACCTGCACTGGTGCATCGGAATCCAATACTGGTCTCCCAGGAGCCGCCCAAAGCACAAACTCTGAGAAGATTCACTCTTCTTGTACTTAAGTCGGCACTGTGCCTTTTATATTCAATTCCGATGCGATTTCTGTGTTTCATCGTTAATGTGAAGGTCCAGGGCATACAATAAACCTGCACTGGTGCATCGGAATCCAATACTGGTCTCCCAGGAGCCGCCCAAAGCAAAAACTCTTAGGAGACTCACTCTTCCTGTACTTAAGTCGGCACTGTGCCTTTTATATTCAATTCCGATGCTATTCCTGTGTTTCATCGTCAATGTGAAGGTCCAAGGGATACAGTAAACCTGCACTGGTGCATCGTAATCCAATACTGGTCTCCCAGGAGCCGCCCAAAGCACAAACTCTGAGAAGATTCACTCTTCTTGTACTTAAGTCGGCACTGTGCCTTTTATATTCAATTCCGATGCGATTTCTGTGTTTCATCGTCAATGTGAACGGCCAAGGGATACAGTAAACCTGCACTGGTGCATCGGAATCCAATACTGGTCTCCCAGGATCCGCTCAAAGCACAAACTCTGAGAAGATTCACTCTTCTTGTACTTAAGTCAGCACTGTGCCTTTTATATTCAATTCCGATGCGATTTCTGTGTTTCATCGTCAATGTGAAAGTCCAAGGGATACAGTAAACCTGCACTGGTGAATCGGAATCCAATACTGGTCTCCCAGGAGCCGCCCAAAGCACAAACTCTGAGAAGATTCACTCTTCTTGTACTTAAGTCGGCACTGTGCCTTTTATATTCAATTCCGATGCGATTTCTGTGTTTCATCGTCAATGTGAAGGTCCAAGGGATACAGTAAACCTGCACTGGTGCATCGGAATCCAATACTGGTCTCCCAGGATCCGCTCAAAGCACAAACTCTGAGAAGATTCACTCTTCTTGTACTTAAGTCGGAACTGTGCCTTTTATATTCAATTCCGATGCGATTTCTGTGTTTCATCGTTAATGTGAAGGTCCAAGGGATACAGTAAACCTGCACTGGTGCATCGGAATCCAATACTGGTCTCCCAGGAGCCGCCCAAAGCACAAACTCTGAGAAGATTCACTCTTCTTGTACTTAAGTCGGCACTGTGCCTTTTATATTCAATTCCGATGCGATTTCTGTGTTTCATCGTCAATGTGAAGGTCCAAGGGATACAGTAAGCCTGCACTGGTGCATGGGAATCCAATACTGGTCTCCCAGGAGCCGCCCAAAGCACAAACTCTGAGAAGATTCACTCTTCTTGTACTTAAGTCGGCACTGTGCCTTTTATATTCAATTCCGATGCGATTTCTGTGTTTCATCGTCAATGTGAAGGTCCAAGGGATACAGTAAACCTGCACTGGTGCATCGGAATCCAATACTGGTCTCCCAGGAGCCGCCCAAAGCACAAACTCTGAGAAGATTCACTCTTCTTGTACTTAAGTCGGCACTGTGCCTTTTATATTCAATTCCGATGCGATTTCTGTGTTTCATCGTCAATGTGAAGGTCCAAGGGATACAGTAAACCTGCACTGGTGCATCGGAATCCAATACTGGTCTCCCAGGATCCGCTCAAGGCACAAACTCTGAGAAGATTCCCTCTTCTTGTACTTAAGTCGGCACTGTGCCTTTTATATTCAATTCCGATGCGATTTCTGTGTTTCATCGTCAATGTGAAGGTCCAAGGGATACAGTAAACCTGCACTGGTGCATCGGAATATAATACTGGTCTCCCAGAAGCCGCTCAAAGCAAAAATTCGTAGAAGATTCACTCTTCTTGTACTTAAGTCGGCACTGTGCCTTTTATATTCAATACCGATGCGATTTCTGTGTTTCATTGTCAATGTGAAGGTCCAAGGGATGCAGTAAACCTGCACTGGTGCATCGGAATCTAATACTGGTCTCCCAGGAGCCGCTCAAACGACAAACTCTTAGGAGACTCACTCTTCTTGTACTTAAGTCGGCATTGTGCCTTTTATATTCAATTCCGATGCGATTTCTGTGTTTCATCGTCAATGTGAAGGTCCAAGGGATACAGTAAACCTGCACTGGTGCATCGGAATCCAATACTGGTCTCCCAGGAGCCACTCAAAGCACAAACTCTGAGAAGATTCACTCTTCTTGTACTTAAGTCGGCTCTGTGCCTTTTATATTCAATTCCGATGCGATTTCTGTGTTTCATCGTCAATGTGAAGGTCCAAGGGATACAGTAAACCTGCACTGGTGCATCGGAATCCAATACTGGTCTCCCAGGAGCCGCTCAAACCACAAACTCTTTGGAGACTCTCTCTTCTTGTACTTAAGTCGGCAATGTGCCGTTTATATTCAATTCCGATGCGATTTCTGTGTTTCATCGTCAATGTGAAGGTCCCAGGGATACAGTAAACCTGCACTGGTGCATCGGAATCCAATACTGGTCTCCCAGGAGCCGCTCAAACCACAAACTCTTAGGAGACTCACTCTTCTTGTACTTAAGTCGGCATTGTGCCTTTGATATTCAATTCCGATGCGATTTCTGTGTTTCATCGTCAATGTGAAGGTCCAAGGGATAGAGTAAACCTGCACTGGTGCATCGGAATCTAATACTGGTCTCCCGGGAATCGCTCAAAGCACCAACTCTGAGAAGATTCACTCTTCTTGTACTTAAGTCGGCACTGTGTCTTTTATATTCAATTCCGATGCGATTTCTGTGTTTCATCGTCAATGTGAAGGTCCAAGGGATACAGTAAACCTGCACTGGTGCATCGGAATCCAATACTGGTCTCCCAGGTGCCGCTCAAAGCACAAACCCATAGAAGATTCACTCTTCTTGTACATAAGTCTGCATTCTGCCTTTTATATTCAATTCCGATGCGATTTCTGTGTTTCATTGTCAATGTGACGGTCCAAGGGATACAGTAAACCTGCACTGGTGCATCGGAATCTAATACTGGTCTCCCAGGAGCCGCTCAAACACAAACTCTGAGAAGATTCACTCTTCTTGTACTTAGGTCGGCACTGTGCCTTTTATATTCAATTCCGATGCGATTTCTGTGTTTCATCGTCAATGTGAAGGTCCAAGGGATACAGTAAACCTTCACTGGTTCATCGGAATCTAATACTGGTCTCCCAGAAGCCGCTCAAAGCACAAATTCGTAGAAGATTCACTCTTCTTGTACTTAAGTCTGCACTGTGCCTTTTATATTCAATTCCGATGCGATTTCTGTGTTTCATTGTCAATGTGAAGGTCCAAGGGATACAGTAAACCTGCACTGGTGCATCGGAATCCAATATTGGTCTCCCAGGAGCCGCTCAAACCACAAACTCTTAGGAGACTCACTCTTCTTGTACTTAAGTCGGCACTGTGCCTTTTATATTCAATTCCGATGCGATTTCTGTGTTTCATCGTCAATGTGAAGGTCCAAGGGATACAGTAAACCTGCATTGGTGCATCGGAATCCAATACTGGTCTCCCAGGAGCCGCTCAAACCACAAACTCTTAGGAGACTCACTCTTCTTGTACTTAAGTCGGCACTGTGTCTTTTATATTCAATTCCGATGCGATTTCTGTGTTTCATCGTCAATGTGAAGGTCCAAGGGATACAGTAAACCTGCACTGGTGCATCGGAATCCAATACTGGTCTCCCAGGATCCGCTCAAAGCACAAACTCTGAGAAGATTCACTCTTCTTGTACTTAAGTCGGCACTGTGCCTTTTATATTCAATTCCGATGCGATTTCTGTGTTTCATCGTCAATGTGAAAGTCCAAGGGATACAGTAAACCTGCACTGGTGAATCGGAATCCAATACTAGTCTCCCAGGAGCCGCCCAAAGCACAAACTCTGAGAAGATTCACTCTTCTTGTTCTTAAGTCGGCACTGTGCCTTTTATATTCAATTCCGATGCGATTTCTGTGTTTCATCGTCAATGTGAAGGTCCAAGGGATACAGTAAACCTGCACTGGTGCATCGGAATCCAATACTGGTCTCCCAGGATCCGCTCAAAACACAAACTCTGAGAAGATTCACTCTTCTTGTACTTAAGTCGGAACTGTGCCTTTTATATTCAATTCCGATGCGATTTCTGTGTTTCATCGTTAATGTGAAGGTCCAAGGGATACAGTAAACCTGCACTGGTGCATCGGAATCCAATACTGGTCTCCCAGGAGCCGCCCAAAGCACAAACTCTGAGAAGATTCACTCTTCTTGTACTTAAGTCGGCACTGTGCCTTTTATATTCAATTCCGATGCGATTTCTGTGTTTCATCGTCAATGTGAAGGTCCAAGGGATACAGTAAGCCTGCACTGGTGCATCGGAATCCAATACTGGTCTCCCAGGAGATGCCCAAAGCACAAACTCTGAGAAGATTCACTCTTCTTGTACTTAAGTCGGCACTGTGCATTTTATATTCAATTCCGATGCGATTTCTGTGTTTCACCGTCAATGTGAAGGTCCAAGGGATACAGTAAACCTGCACTGGTGCATCGGAATCCAATACTGGTCTCCCAGGAGCCGCCCAAAGCACAAACTCTGAGAAGATTCACTCTTCTTGTACTTAAGTCGGCACTGTGCCTTTTATATTCAATTCCGATGCGATTTCTGTGTTTCATCGTCAATGTGAAGGTCCAAGGGATACAGTAAACCTGCACTGGTGCATCGGAATCCAATACTGGTCTCCCAGGATCCGCTCAAGGCACAAACTCTGAGAAGATTCCCTCTTCTTGTACTTAAGTCGGCACTGTGCCTTTTATATTCAATTCCGATGCGATTTCTGTGTTTCATCGTCAATGTGAAGGTCCAAGGGATACAGTAAACCTGCACTGGTGCATCGGAATATAATACTGGTCTCCCAGAAGCCGCTCAAAGCAAAAATTCGTAGAAGATTCACTCTTCTTGTACTTAAGTCGGCACTGTGCCTTTTATATTCAATTCCGATGCGATTTCTGTGTTTCATTGTCAATGTGAAGGTCCAAGGGATGCAGTAAACCTGCACTGGTGCATCGGAATCTAATACTGGTCTCCCAGGAGCCGCTCAAACGAAAAACTCTTAGGAGACTCACTCTTCTTGTACTTAAGTCGGCATTGTGCCTTTTATATTCAATTCCGATGCGATTTCTGTGTTTCATCGTCAATGTGAAGGTCCAAGGGATACAGTAAACCTGCACTGGTGCATCGGAATCCAATACTGGTCTCCCAGGAGCCACTCAAAGCACAAACTCTGAGAAGATTCACTCTTCTTGTACTTAAGTCGGCTCTGTGCCTTTTATATTCAATTCCGATGCGATTTCTGTGTTTCATCGTCAATGTGAAGGTCCAAGGGATACAGTAAACCTGCACTGGTGCATCGGAATCCAATACTGGTCTCCCAGGAGAAGCTCAAACCACAAACTCTTAGGAGACTCTCTCTTCTTGTACTTAAGTCGGCAATGTGCCATTTATATTCAATTCCGATGCGATTTCTCTGTTTCATCGTCAATGTGAAGGTCCAAGGGATACAGTAAACCTGCACTGGTGCATCGGAATCCAATACTGGTCTCCCAGGAGCCGCTCAAACCACAAACTCTTAGGAGACTCACTCTTCTTGTACTTAAGTCGGCATTGTGCCTTTGATATTCAATTCCGATGCGATTTCTGTGTTTCATCGTCAATGTGAAGGTCCAAGGGATAGAGTAAACCTGCACTGGTGCATCGGAATCTAACACTGGTCTCCCAGGAATCGCTCAAAGCACCAACTCTGAGAAGATTCACTCTTCTTGTACTTAAGTCGGCACTGTGTCTTTTATATTCAATTCCGATGCGATTTCTGTGTTTCATCGTCAATGTGAAGGTTCAAGGGATACAGTAAACCTGCACTGGTGCATTGGAATCCTATACTGGTCTCCCAGGAGCCGCCCAAAGCACAAACTCTGAGAAGATTCACTCTTCTTGTACTTAAGTCGGCATTGTGCCTTTTATATTCAATTCCGATGCGATTTCTGTGTTTCATCGTCAATGTGAAGGTCCAAGGGATACAGTAAACCTGCACTGGTGCATCGTAATCCAATACTGGTCTCCCAGGAGCCGCCCAAAGCACAAACTCTGAGAAGATTCACTCTTCTTGTACTTAAGACGGCACTGTGCCTTTTATATTCAATTCCGATGCGATTTCTGTATTTCATCGTCAATGTGAAGGTCCAAGGGATACAGTAAACCTGCACTGGTGCATCGTAATCCAATACTGGTCTCCCAGGAGCCGCCCAAAGCACAAACTCTGAGAAGATTCACTCTTCTTGTACTTAAGTCGGCACTGTGCCTTTTATATTCAATTCCGATGCGATTTCTGTGTTTCATCTTCAATGTGAAAGTCCAAGGGATACAGTAAACCTGCACTGGTGAATCGGAATCCAATACTGGTCTCCCAGGAGCCGCCCAAAGCACAAACTCTGAGAAGATTCACTCTTCTTGTACTTAAGTCGGCAATGTGCCTTTTATATTCAATTCCGATGCGATTTCTGTGTTTCATCGTCAATGTGAAGGTCCAAGGGATACAGTAAACCTGCACTGGTGCATCGGAATCCAATACTGGTCTCCCAGGATCCGCTCAAAGCACAAACTCTGAGAAGATTCACTCTTCTTGTACTTAAGTCGGAACTGTGCCTTTTATATTCAATTCCGATGCGATTTCTGTGTTTCATCGTTAATGTGAAGGTCCAAGGGATACAGTAAACCTGCACTGGTGCAGCGGAATCCAATACTGGTCTCCCAGGAGCCGCCCAAAGCACAAACTCTGAGAAGATTCACTCTTCTTGTACTTAAGTCGGCACTGTGCCTTTTATATTCAATTCCGATGCGATTTCTGTGTTTCATCGTCAATGTGAAGGTCCAAGGGATAGAGTAAGCCTGCACTGGTGCATCGGAATCCAATACTGGTCTCCCAGGAGCCGCCCAAAGCACAAACTCTGAGAAGATTCACTCTTCTTGTACTTAAGTCGGCACTGTGCTTTTTATATTCAATTCCGATGCGATTTCTGTGTTTCATCGTCAATGTGAAGGTCCAAGGGATACAGTAAACCTGCACTGGTGCATCGGAATCCAATACTGGTCTCCCAGGAGCCGCCCAAAGCACAAACTCTGAGAAGATTCACTCTTCTTGTACTTAAGTCGGCACTGTGCCTTTTATATTCAATTCCGATGCGATTTCTGTGTTTCATCGTCAATGTGAAGGTCCAAGGGATACAGTAAACCTGCACTGGTGCATCGGAATCCAGTACTGGTCTCCCAGGATCCGCTCAAGGCACAAACTCTGAGAAGATTCCCTCTTCTTGTACTTAAGTCGGCACTGTGCCTTTTATATTCAATTCCGATGCGATTTCTGTGTTTCATCGTCAATGTGAAGGTCCAAGGGATACAGTAAACCTGCACTGGTGCATCGGAATATAATACCGGGCTCCCAGAAGCCGCTCAAAGCAAAAATTCGTAGAAGATTCACTCTTCTTGTACTTAAGTTGGCACTGTGCCTTTTATATTCAATTCCGATGCGATTTCTGTGTTTCATTGTCAATGTGAAGGTCCAAGGGATGCAGTAAACCTGCACTGGTGCATCGGAATCTAATACTGGTCTCCCAGGAGCCGCTCAAACGACAAACTCTTAGGAGACTCACTCTTCTTGTACTTAAGTCGGCATTGTGCCTTTTATATTCAATTCCGATGCGATTTCTGTGTTTCATCGTCAATGTGAAGGTCCAAGGGATACAGTAAACCTGCACTGGTGCATCGGAATCCAATACTGGTCTCCCAGGAGCCACTCAAAGCACAAACTCTGAGAAGATTCACTCTTCTTGTACTTAAGTCGGCTCTGTGCCTTTTATATTCAATTCCGGTGCGATTTCTGTGTTTCATCGTCAATGTGAAGGTCCAAGGGATACAGTAAACCTGCACTGGTGCATCGGAATCCAATACTGGTCTCCCAGGAGCCGCTCAAACCACAAACTCTTAGGAGACTCTCTCTTCTTGTACTTAAGTCGGCAATGTGCCGTTTATATTCAATTCCGATGCGATTTCTGTGTTTCATCGTCAATGTGAAGGTCCAAGGGATACAGTAAACCTGCACTGGTGCATCGGAATCCAATACTGGTCTCCCAGGAGCCGCTCAAACCACAAACTCTTAGGAGACTCACTCTTCTTGTACTTAAGTCGGCATTGTGCCTTTGATATTCAATTCCGATGCGATTTCTGTGTTTCATCGTCAATGTGAAGGTCCAAGGGATAGAGTAAACCTGCACTGGTGCATCGGAATCTAATACTGGTCTCCCAGGAATCGCTCAAAGTACCAACTCTGAGAAGATTCACTCTTCTTGTACTTAAGTCGGCACTGTGTCTTTTATATTCAATTCCGATGCGATTTCTGTGTTTCATCGTCAATGTGAAGGTCCAAGGGATACAGTAAACCTGCACTGGTGCATCGGAATCCAATACTGGTCTCCCAGGTGCCGCTCAAAGCACAAACCCATAGAAGATTCACTCTTCTTGTACATAAGTCTGCATTCTGCCTTTTATATTCAATTCCGATGCGATTTCTGTGTTTCATTGTCAATGTGACGGTCCAAGGGATACAGTAAACCTGCACTGGTGCATCGGAATCTAATACTGGTCTCCCAGGAGCCGCTCAAACACAAACTCTGAGAAGATTCACTCTTCTTGTACTTAGGTCGGCACTGTGCCTTTTATATTCAATTCCGATGCGATCTCTGTGTTTCATCGTCAATGTGAAGGTCCAAGGGATACAGTAAACCTTCACTGGTTCATCGGAATCTAATACTGGTCTCCCAGAAGCCGCTCAAAGCACAAATTCGTAGAAGATTCACTCTTCTTGTACTTAAGTCTGCACTGTGCCTTTTATATTCAATTCCGATGCGATTTCTGTGTTTCATTGTCAATGTGAAAGTCCAAGGGATACAGTAAACCTGCACTGGTGCATCGGAATCCAATACTGGTCTCCCAGGAGCCGCTCAAACCACAAACTCTTAGGAGACTCACTCTTCTTGTACTTAAGTCGGCACTGTGCCTTTTATATTCAATTCCGATGCGATTTCTGTGTTTCATCGTCAATGTGAAGGTCCAAGGGATACAGTAAACCTGCACTGGTGCATCGGAATCCAATACTAGTCTCCCAGGAGCCGCTCAAACCACAAACTCTTAGGAGACTCACTCTTCTTGTACTTAAGTCGGCACTGTGTCTTTTATATTCAATTCCGATGCGATTTCTGTGTTTCATTGTCAATGTGAAGGTCCAAGGGATACAGTAAACCTGCACTGTTGCATCGGAATCCAATACTGGTCTCCCAGGAGCCGCCCAAACACAAACTCTGAGAAGATTCACTCTTCTTGTACTTACGTCGGCACTGTGCCTTTTATATTCAATTCCGATGCGATTTCTGTGTTTCATTGTCAATGTGAAGGTCCAAGGGATACAGTAAACCTGCACTGGAGCATCGGAATCCAATACTGGTCTCCCAGGAGCCACTCAAACCACAAACTCTTAGGAGGCTCACTCTTCTTATACTTATGTCGGCACTGTGTCTTTTATATTCAATTCCGATGCGAGTTCTGTGTTTCATTGTCAATGTGAAGGTCCAAGTGATACAGTAAATTCGCACTGTTGCATCGGAATCCAATACTGGTCTCCCAGGAGCCGCTCCAACCACAAAATCTTAGGAGACCCACTCTTCTGGTACTTAAGTCGGCACTGTGTCTTTTATATTCAATTCCGATGCGATTTCTGTGTTTCATTGTCAATGTGAAGGTCCAAGTGATACAGTAAATTTGCACTGGTGCATCGGAATCCAATACTGGTCTCCCAGGAGCCGCCCAAACACAAACTCTGAGAAGATTCACTCTTCTTGTACTTACGTCGGCACTGTGCCTTTTATATTCAATTCCGATGCGATTTCTGTGTTTCATTGTCAATGTGAAGGTCCAAGGGATACAGTAAACCTGCACTGGTGCATCGGAATCCAATACTGGCCTCCCAGGATCCGCTCAAAGCACAGACTCTTAGGAGACTCACTCTTCTTGTACTTAAGTCGGCATTGTGCCTTTTATATTCAATTCCGATACGATATCTGTGTTTCATCGTAAATTTGAAGGTCCAAGGGATACAGTAAACCTGCACTGGTGCATCGGAATCCAATACTGGTCTCCCAGGAGCCGCTGAAACCACAAACTCATAGGAGACTTACTCTTCTTGTACTTAAGTCGGCACTGTGCCTTTTATATTCAATTCCGATGCGATTTCTGTGTTTCATCGTCAATGTGAAAGTCCAAGGGATACAGTAAACCTGCACTGGTGCATCGGAATCCAATACTGGTCTCCCAGAATCCGCTCAAAGCACAAACTCTGAGAAGATTCACTCTTCTTGTACTTATGTCGGCACTGTGCCTTTTATATTCAATTCCGATGCGATTTCTGTGTTTCATCGTCAATGTGAAGGTCCAAGGGATACAGTAAACCTGCACTGGTGCATCGGAATCCAATACTGGTCTCCCAGGAGCTGCCCAAAGCACAAACTCTGAGAAGATTCACTCCTCTTGTACTTAAGTCGGCACTGTGCCTTTTATATTCAATTCCGATGCGATTTCTGTGTTTCATCGTCAATGTGAAGGTCCAAGGGATACAGTAAACCTGCACTGGTGCATCGGCATCCAATACTGGTCTCCCAGGAGCCGCCCAAAGCACAAACTCTGAGAAGATTCACTCTTCTTGTACTTAAGTCGGCACTGTGCCTTTTATATTCAATTCCGATGCGATTTCTGTGTTTCATCGTCAATGTGAACGTCCAAGGGGTACAGTAAACCTGCACTGGTGCATCGGAATCCAATACTGGTCTCCCAGGATCCGCTCAAAGCACAAACTCTGAGAAGATTCACTCTTCTTGTACTTAAGTCGGCACTGTGCCTTTTATATTCAATTCCGATGTGATTTCTGTGTTTCATCGTCAATGTGAAGGTCCAAGGGATACAGTAAACCTGCACTGGTGAATCGGAATCCAATACTGGTCTCCCAGGAGCCGCCCAAAGCACAAAATCTGAGAAGATTCACTCTTCTTGTACTTAAGTCGGCACTGTGCCTTTTATATTCAATTCCGATGCGATTTCTGTGTTTCATCGTCAATGTGAAGGTCCAAGGGATACAGTAAACCTGCACTGGTGCATCGGAATCCAATACTGGTCTCCCAGGATCCGCTCAAAGCACAAACTCTGAGAAGATTCACTCTTCTTGTACTTAAGTCGGCACTGTGAGTTTTATATTCAATTCCGATGCGATTTCTGTGTTTCATCGTTAATGTGAAGGTCCAAGGGATACAGTAAACCTGCACTGGTGCATCGGAATCCAATACTGGTCTCCCAGGAGCCGCCCAAAACACAAACTCTGAGAAGATTCACTCTTCTTGTACTTAAGTCGGCACTGTGCCTTTTATATTCAATTCCGATGCGATTTCTGTGTTTCATCGTCAATGTGAAGGTCCAAGGGATACAGTAAGGCTGCACTGGTGCATCGGAATCCAATACTGGTCTCCCAGGAGCCGCCCAAAGCACAAACTCTGAGAAGATTCACTCTTCTTGTACTTAAGTCGGCACTGTGCCTTTTATATTCAATTCCGATGCGAATTCTGTGTTTCATCGTCAATGTGAAGGTCCAAGTGATACAGTAAACCTGCACTGGTGCATCGGAATCCAATACTGGTCTCCCAGGAGCCGCCCAAAGCACAAACTCTGAGAAGATTCACTCTTCTTGTACTTAAGTCGGCACTGTGCCTTTTATATTCAATTCCGATGCGATTTCTGTGTTTCATCGTCAATGTGAAGGTCCAAGGGATACAGTAAACCTGCACTGGTGCATCGGAATATAATACTGGTCTCCCAGAAGCCGCTCAAAGCAAAAATTCGTAGAAGATTCACTCTTTTTGTACTTAAGTCGGCACTGTGCCTTTTATAATCAATTCCGATGCGATTTCTGTGTTTCATTGTCAATGTGAAGGTCCAAGGGATACAGTAAACCTGCACTGGTGCATCGGAATCTAATACTGGTCTCCCAGGAGCCGCTCAAACGAGAAACTCTTAGGAGACTCACTCTTCTTGTACTTAAGTCGGCATTGTGCCTTTTATATTCAATTCCGATGCGATTTCTGTGTTTCATCGTCAATGTGAAGGTCCAAGGGATACAGTAAACCTGCACTGGTGCATCGGAATCCAATACTGGTCTCCCAGGAGCCACTCAAAGCACAAACTCTGAGAAGATTCACTCTTCTTGTACTTAAGTCGGCTCTGTGCCTTTTATATTCAATTCCGATGCGATTTCTGTGTTTCATCGTCAATGTGAAGGTCCAAGGGATACAGTAAACCTGCACTGGTGCATCGGAATCCAATACTGGTCTCCCAGGAGCCGCTCAAACCACAAACTCTTAGGAGACTCTCTCTTCTTGTACTTAAGTCGGCACTGTGCCGTTTATATTCAATTCCGATGCGATTTCTGTGTTTCATCGTCAATGTGAAGGTCCAAGGGATACAGTAAACCTGCACTGGTGCATCGGAATCCAATACTGGTCTCCCAGGAGCCGCTCAAACCACAAACTCTTAGGAGACTCACTCTTCTTGTACTTAAGTCGGCATTGTGCCTTTGATATTCAATTCCGATGCGATTTCTGTGTTTCATCGTCAATGTGAAGGTCCAAGGGATAGAGTAAACCTGCACTGGTGCATCGGAATCTAATACTGGTCTCCCAGGAATCGCTCAAAGCACAAACTCTGAGAAGATTCACTCTTCTTGTAATTAAGTCGGCACTGTGTCTTTTATATTCAATTCCGATGCGATTTCTGTGTTTCATCGTCAATGTGAAGGTCCAAGGGATACAGTAAACCTGCACTGGTGCATCGGAATCCAATACTGGTCTCCCAGGTGCCGCTCAAAGCACAAACCCATAGAAGATTCACTCTTCTTGTACATAAGTCTGCATTCTGCCTTTTATATTCAATTCCGATGCGATTTCTGTGTTTCATTGTCAATGTGACGGTCCAAGGGATACAGTAAACCTGCACTGGTGCATCGGAATCTAATACTGGTCTCCCAGGAGCCGCTCAAACACAAACTCTGAGAAGATTCACTCTTCTTGTACTTAGGTCGGCACTGTGCCTTTTATATTCAATTCCGATGCGATTTCTGTGTTTCATCGTCAATGTGAAGGTCCAAGGGATACAGTAAACCTTCACTGGTTCATCGGAATCTAATACTGGTCTCCCAGAAGCCGCTCAAAGCACAAATTCGTAGAAGATTCACTCTTCTTTTACTTAAGTCTGCACTGTGCCTTTTATATTCAATTCCGATGCGATTTCTGTGTTTCATTGTCAATGTGAAGGTCCAAGGGATACAGTAAACCTGCACTGGTGCATCGGAATCTAATACTGGTCTCCAAGGAGCCGCTCAAACCACAAACTCTTAGGAGACTCACTCTTCTTGTACTTAAGTCAGCATTGTGCCTTTTATATTCAATTCCGATGCGATTTCTGTGTTTCATTGTCAATGTGAAGTTCCAAGGGATACAGTAAACCTGCACTGGTGCATCGGAATCCAATACTGGTCTCCCAGGAGCCGCTCAAACCACAAAATCTTAGGAGACTCACTCTTCTTCTACTTAAGTCGGCACTGTTCCTTTTATATTCAATTCCGATGCGATTTCTGTGTTTCATCGTCAATGTGAAGGTCCAAGGGATACAGTAAACCTGCACTGGTGCATCGGAATCGAATACTGGTCTCCCAGGAGCCGCTCAAACCACAAACACTTAGGAGACTCACTCTTCTTGTACTTAAGTCGGCACTGTGTCTTTTCTATTCAATTCCGATTTGATTTCTGTGTTTCATTGTCAATGTGAAGGTCCAAGGGATACAGTAAACCTGCACTGTTGCATCGGAATCCAATACTGGTCTCCCAGGAGCCGCCCAAACACAAACTCTGAGAAGATTCACTCTTCTTGTACATACGTCGGCACTGTGCCTTTTATATTCAATTCCGATGCGATATCTGTGTTTCATTGTCAATGTGAAGGTCCAAGGGATACAGTAAACCTGCACTGGTGCATCGGAATCCAATACTGGTCTCCTAGGATCCGCTCAAAGCTTAAACTCTTAGGAGACTCACTCTTCTTGTACTTAAGTCGGCATTGTGCCTTTTATATTCAATTCCGATGCGATATCTGTGTTTCATTGTCAATGTGAACGTCCAAGGGATACAGTAAACCTGCACTGGTGCATCGGAATCCAATACTGGTCTCCCAGGATCCGCTCAAAGCACAAACTCTTAGGAGACTCACTCTTCTTGTACTTAAGTCGGCATTGTGCCTTTTATATTCAATTCCGATGCGATATCTGTGTTTCATAGTCAATGTGAACGTCCAAGGGATACAGTAAACCTGCACTGGTGCATCGGAATCCAATACTGGTCTCCCAGGATCCGCTCAAAGCACAAACTCTTAGGAGACTCACTCTTCTTGTACTTAAGTTGGCATTGTGCCTTTTATATTCAATTCCGATGCGATTTCTGTGTTTCATCGTCAATTTGAAGGTCCAAGGGATACAGTAAACCTGCACTGGTGCATCGGAATCCAATACTGGCCTCCCAGGATCCGCTTAAAGCACAAACTCTTAGGAGACTCACTCTTCTTGTACTTAAGTCGGCATTGTGCCTTTTATATTCAATTCCGATGCGATTTCTGTGTTTCATCGTCAATGTGAAGGTCCAAGGGATACAGTAAACCTCCACTGGTGCATCGGAATCCAATACTGGTCTCCCAGGAGCCGCTCAAACCACAAACTCTTAGGAGACTCACTCTTCTTGTACTTAAGTCGGCACTGTGCCTTTTATATTCAATTCCGATGCGATTTCTGTGTTTCATCGTCAATGTGAAAGTCCAAGGGATAGAGTAAACCTGCACTGGTGCATCGGAATCCAATACTGGTCTCCCAGAATCCGCTCAAAGCACAAAGTCTGAGAAGATTTACTCTTCTTGTACTTATGTCGGCACTGTGCATTTTATATTCAATTCCGATGCGATTTCTGTGTTTCATCGTCAATGTGAAGGTCCAAGGGATACAGTAAACCTGCACTGGTGCATCGGAATCCAATACTGGTCTCCCAGGAGCTGCCCAAAGCACAAACTCTGAGAAGATTCACTCGTCTTGTACTTAAGTCGGCACTGTGCCTTTTATATTCAATTCCGATGTGATTTCTGTGTTTCATCGTCAATGTGAAGGTCCAAGGGATACAGTAAACCTGCACTGGTGCATCGGCATCCAATACTGGTCTCCCAGGAGCCGCCCAAAGCACAAACTCTGAGAAGATTCACTCTTCTTGTACTTAAGTCGGCACTGTGCCTTTTATATTCAATTCCGATGCGATTTCTGTGTTTCATCGTTAATGTGAAGGTCCAGGGGATACAGTAAACCTGCACTGGTGCATCGTAATCCAATACTGGTCTCCCAGGAGCCGCCCAAAGCACAAAATCTTAGGAGACTCACTCTTCTTGTACTTAAGTCGGCACTGTGCCTTTTATATTCAATTCCGATGCGATTTCTGTGTTTCATCGTCAATGTGAAGGTCCAAGGGATACAGTAAACCTGCACTGGTGCATCGGAATCCAATACTGGTCTCCCAGGAGCCGCCCAAAGCACAAACTCTGAGAAGATTCACTCTTCTTGTACTTAAGTCGGCACTGTGCCTTTTATATTCAATTCCGATGCGATTTCTGTGTTTCATCGTCAATGTGAACGTCCATGGGATACAGTAAACCTGCACTGGTGCATCGGAATCCAATACTGGTCTCCCAGGATCCGCTCAAAGCACAAATTCTGAGAAGATTCACTCTGCTTGTACTTAAGTCGGCACTGTGCCTTTTATATTCAATTCCGATGCGATTTCTGTGTTTCATCGTCAATGTGAAGGTCCAAGGGATACAGTAAACCTGCACTGGTGAATCGGAATCCAATACTGGTCTCCCAGGAGCCGCCCAAAGCACAAACTCTGAGAAGATTCACTCTTCTTGTACTTAAGTCGGCACTGTGCCTTTTATATTCAATTCCGATGCGATTTCTGTGTTTCATCGTAAATGTGAAGGTCCAAGGGATACAGTAAACCTGCACTGGTGCATCGGAATCCAATACTGGTCTCCCAGGATCCGCTCAAAGCACAAACTCTGAGAAGATTCACTCTTCTTGTACTTAAGTCGGCACTGTGCCTTTTATATTCAATTCCGATGCGATTTCTGTGTTTCATCGTTAATGTGAATTGCCAAGGGATACAGTAAACCTGCACTGGTGCATCGGAATCCAATACTGGTCTCCCAGGAGCCGCCCAAAGCACAAACTCTGAGAAGATTCACTCTTCTTGTACTTAAGTCGGCACTGTGCCTTTTATATTCAATTCCGATGCGATTTCTGTGTTTCATCGTCAATGTTAAGGTCCAAGGGATACAGTAAGCCTGCACTGGTGCATCGGAATCCAATACTGGTCTCCCAGGAGCCGCCCAAAGCACAAACTCTGAGAAGATTCACTCTTCTTGTACTTAAGTCGGCACTGTGCCTTTTATATTCAATTCCGATGCGATTTCTGTGTTTCATCGTCAATGTGAAGGTCCAAGGGATACAGTAAGCCTGCACTGGTGCATCGGAATCCAATACTGGTCTCCCAGGAGCCGCCCAAAGCACAAACTCTGAGAAGATTCACTCTTCTTGTACTTAAGTCGGCACTGTGCCTTTTATATTCAATTCCGATGCGATTTCTGTGTTTCATCGTCAATGTGAAGGTCCAAGGGATACAGTAAACCTGCACTGGTGCATCGGAATCCAATACTGGTCTCCCAGGATCCGCTCAAGGCACAAACTCTGAGAAGATTCCCTCTTCTTGTACTTAAGTCGGCACTGTGCCTTTTATATTCAATTCCGATGCGATTACTGTGTTTCATCGTCAATGTGAAGGTCCAGGGGATACAGTAAACCTGCACTGGTGCATCGGAATATAATACTGGTCTCCCAGAAGCCGCTCAAAGCAAAAATTCGTAGAAGATTCACTCTTTTTGTACTTAAGTCGGCACTGTGCCTTTTATATTCAATTCCGATGCGATTTCTGTGTTTCATTGTCAATGTGAAGGTCCAAGGGATACAGTAAACCTGCACTGGTGCATCGGAATCTAATACTGGTCTCCCAGGAGCCGCTCAAACGACAAACTCTTAGGAGACTCACTCTTCTTGTACTTAAGTCGGCATTGTGCCTTTTATATTCAATTCCGATGCGATTTCTGTGTTTCATCGTCAATGTGAAGGTCCAAGGGATACAGTAAACCTGCACTGGTGCATCGGAATCCAATACTGGTCTCCCAGGAGCCACTCAAAGCACAAACTCTGAGAAGATTCACTCTTCTTGTACTTAAGTCGGCTCTGTGCCTTTTATATTCAATTCCGATGCGATTTCTGTGTTTCATCGTCAATGTGAAGGTCCAAGGGATACAGTAAACCTGCACTGGTGCATCGGAATCCAATACTGGTCTCCCAGGAGCCGCTCAAACCACAAACTCTTAGGAGACTCACTCTTCTTGTACTTAAGTCGGCACTGTGTCTTTTATATTCAATTCCGATGCGATTTCTGCGTTTCATCGTCAATGTGAAGGTCCAAGGGATGCAGTAAACCTGCACTGGTGCATCGGAATCCAATACTGGTCTCCCAGGTGCCGCTCAAAGCACAAACCCATAGAAGATTCACTCTTCTTCTACATAAGTCTGCATTCTGCCTTTTATATTCAATTCCGATGCGATTTCTGTGTTTCATTGTCAATGTGACGGTCCAAGGGATACAGTAAACCTGCACTGGTGCATCGGAATCTAATACTGGTCTCCCAGGAGCCGCTCAAACACAAACTCTGAGAAGATTCACTCTTCTTGTACTTAGGTCGGCACTGTGCCTTTTATATTCAATTCCGATGCGATTTCTGTGTTTCATCGTCAATGTGAAGGTCCAAGGGATACAGTAAACCTTCACTGGTTCATCGGAATATAATACTGGTCTCCCAGAAGCCGCTCAAAGCAAAAATTCGTAGAAGATTCACTCTTTTTGTACTTAAGTTGGCACTGTGCCTTTTATATTCAATTCCGATGCGATTTCTGTGTTTCATTGTCAATGTGAAGGTCCAAGGGATACAGTAAACCTGCACTGGTGCATCGGAATCTAATACTGGTCTCCCAGGAGCCGCTCAAACGACAAACTCTTAGGAGACTCACTCTTCTTGTACTTAAGTCGGCATTGTGCCTTTTATATTCAATTCCGATGCGATTTCTGTGTTTCATCGTCAATGTGAAGGTCCAAGGGATACAGTAAACCTGCACTGGTGCATCGGAATCCAATACTGGTCTCCCAGGAGCCACTCAAAGCACAAACTCTGAGAAGATTCACTCTTCTTGTACTTAAGTCGGCTCTGTGCCTTTTATATTCAATTCCGATGCGATTTCTGTGTTTCATCGTCAATGTGAAGGTCCAAGGGATACAGTAAACCTGCACTGGTGCATCGGAATCCAATACTGGTCTCCCAGGAGCCGCTCAAACCACAAACTCTTAGGAGACTCACTCTTCTTGTACTTAAGTCGGCACTGTGTCTTTTATATTCAATTCCGATGCGATTTCTGCGTTTCATCGTCAATGTGAAGGTCCAAGGGATGCAGTAAACCTGCACTGGTGCATCGGAATCCAATACTGGTCTCCCAGGTGCCGCTCAAAGCACAAACCCATAGAAGATTCACTCTTCTTCTACATAAGTCTGCATTCTGCCTTTTATATTCAATTCCGATGCGATTTCTGTGTTTCATTGTCAATGTGACGGTCCAAGGGATACAGTAAACCTGCACTGGTGCATCGGAATCTAATACTGGTCTCCCAGGAGCCGCTCAAACACAAACTCTGAGAAGATTCACTCTTCTTGTACTTAGGTCGGCACTGTGCCTTTTATATTCAATTCCGATGCGATTTCTGTGTTTCATCGTCAATGTGAAGGTCCAAGGGATACAGTAAACCGGCACTGGTGCATCGGAATCCAATACTGGTCTCCCAGGAGCCGCTCAAACCACAAACTCTTAGGAGACTCACTCTTCTTGTACTTAAGTCGGCACTGTGTCTTTTATATTCAATTCCGATGCGATTCCTGCGTTTCATTGTCAATGTGAAGGTCCAAGGGATACAGTAAACCTGCACTGGTGCATCGGAATCTAATACTGGTCTCCCAGGAGCCGCTCAAACCACAAACTCTTAGGAGACTCACTCTTCTTGTACTTAAGTCTGCATTGTGCCTTTTATATTCAATTCCGATGCGATTTCTGTGTTTCATTGTCAATGTGAAGGTCCAAGGGATACAGTAAACCTTCACTGGTTCATCGGAATATAATACTGGTCTCCCAGAAGCCGCTCAAAGCAAAAATTCGTAGAAGATTCACTCTTTTTGTACTTAAGTTGGCACTGTGCCTTTTATATTCAATTCCGATGCGATTTCTGTGTTTCATCGTCAATGTGAAGGTCCAAGGGATACAGTAAACCTGCACTGGTGCATCGGAATCCAATACTGGTCTCCCAGGAGCCGCTCAAACCACAAACTCTTAGGAGACTCACTCTTCTTGTACTTAAGTCGGCACTGTGTCTTTTATATTCAATTCCGATGCGATTTCTGCGTTTCATCGTCAATGTGAAGGTCCAAGGGATGCAGTAAACCTGCACTGGTGCATCGGAATCCAATACTGGTCTCCCAGGTGCCGCTCAAAGCACAAACCCATAGAAGATTCACTCTTCTTCTACATAAGTCTGCATTCTGCCTTTTATATTCAATTCCGATGCGATTTCTGTGTTTCATTGTCAATGTGACGGTCCAAGGGATACAGTAAACCTGCACTGGTGCATCGGAATCTAATACTGGTCTCCCAGGAGCCGCTCAAACACAAACTCTGAGAAGATTCACTCTTCTTGTACTTAGGTCGGCACTGTGCCTTTTATATTCAATTCCGATGCGATTTCTGTGTTTCATCGTCAATGTGAAGGTCCAAGGGATACAGTAAACCTGCACTGGTGCATCGGAATCTAATACTGGTCTCCCAGGAGCCGCTCAAACACAAACTCTGAGAAGATTCACTCTTCTTGTACTTAGGTCGGCACTGTGCCTTTTATATTCAATTCCGATGCGATTTCTGTGTTTCATCGTCAATGTGAAGGTCCAAGGGATACAGTAAACCTTCACTGGTTCATCGGAATATAATACTGGTCTCCCAGAAGCCGCTCAAAGCAAAAATTCGTAGAAGATTCACTCTTTTTGTACTTAAGTTGGCACTGTGCCTTTTATATTCAATTCCGATGCGATTTCTGTGTTTCATTGTCAATGTGAAGGTCCAAGGGATACAGTAAACCTGCACTGGTGCATCGGAATCTAATACTGGTCTCCCAGGAGCCGCTCAAACGACAAACTCTTAGGAGACTCACTCTTCTTGTACTTAAGTCGGCATTGTGCCTTTTATATTCAATTCCGATGCGATTTCTGTGTTTCATCGTCAATGTGAAGGTCCAAGGGATACAGTAAACCTGCACTGGTGCATCGGAATCCAATACTGGTCTCCCAGGAGCCACTCAAAGCACAAACTCTGAGAAGATTCACTCTTCTTGTACTTAAGTCGGCTCTGTGCCTTTTATATTCAATTCCGATGCGATTTCTGTGTTTCATCGTCAATGTGAAGGTCCAAGGGATACAGTAAACCTGCACTGGTGCATCGGAATCCAATACTGGTCTCCCAGGAGCCGCTCAAACCACAAACTCTTAGGAGACTCACTCTTCTTGTACTTAAGTCGGCACTGTGTCTTTTATATTCAATTCCGATGCGATTTCTGCGTTTCATCGTCAATGTGAAGGTCCAAGGGATGCAGTAAACCTGCACTGGTGCATCGGAATCCAATACTGGTCTCCCAGGTGCCGCTCAAAGCACAAACCCATAGAAGATTCACTCTTCTTCTACATAAGTCTGCATTCTGCCTTTTATATTCAATTCCGATGCGATTTCTGTGTTTCATTGTCAATGTGACGGTCCAAGGGATACAGTAAACCTGCACTGGTGCATCGGAATCTAATACTGGTCTCCCAGGAGCCGCTCAAACACAAACTCTGAGAAGATTCACTCTTCTTGTACTTAGGTCGGCACTGTGCCTTTTATATTCAATTCCGATGCGATTTCTGTGTTTCATCGTCAATGTGAAGGTCCAAGGGATACAGTAAACCTGCACTGGTGCATCGGAATCCAATACTGGTCTCCCAGGAGCCGCTCAAACCACAAACTCTTAGGAGACTCACTCTTCTTGTACTTAAGTCGGCACTGTGTCTTTTATATTCAATTCCGATGCGATTCCTGCGTTTCATTGTCAATGTGAAGGTCCAAGGGATACAGTAAACCTGCACTGGTGCATCGGAATCTAATACTGGTCTCCCAGGAGCCGCTCAAACCACAAACTCTTAGGAGACTCACTCTTCTTGTACTTAAGTCTGCATTGTGCCTTTTATATTCAATTCCGATGCGATTTCTGTGTTTCATTGTCAATGTGAAGGTCCAAGGGATACAGTAAACCTGCACTGGTGCATGGGAATCCAATACTGGTCTCCCAGGAGCCGCTCAAACCACAAACTCTTAGGAGACTCACTCTTCTTGTACTTAAGTCGGCACTGTGTCTTTTATATTCAATTCCGATGCGATTTCTGTGTTTCATTGTCAATGTGAAGGTCCAAGTGATACAGTAAATTTGCACTGGTGCATCGGAATCCAATACTGGTCTCCCAGGAGCCGCTCAAACCACAAAATCTTAGGAGACCCACTCTTCTGGTACTTAAGTCGGCACTGTGTCTTTTATATTCAATTCCGATGCGATTTCTGTGTTTCATTGTCAATGTGAAGGTCCAAGGGATACAATAAACCTGCACTGGTGCATCGGAATCCAATACTGGTCTCCCAGGAGCCGCTCAAAGCACAAACTCTTAGGAGACTCACTCTTCTTGTACTTAAGTCGGCACTGTGTCTTTTATATTCAATTCCGATGCGATTTCTGTGTTTCATTGTCAATGTGAAGAACCAACGGATACAGTAAACCTGCACTGGAGCATCGGAATCCAATACTGGTCTCCCAGGATCCGCTCAAAACACAAACTCTTAGGAGACTCACTCTTCTTGTACTTAAGTCGGCATTGTGCCTTTTATATTCAATTCCGATGCGATATCTGTGTTTCATTGTCAATGTGAACGTCCAAGGGATACAGTAAACCTGCACTGGTGCATCGGAATCCAATACTGGTCTCCCAGGATCCGCTCAAAGCACAAACTCTTAGGAGACTCACTCTTCTTGTACTTCAGTCGGCATTGTGCCTTTTATATTCAATTCCGATGCGATTTCTGTGTTTCATCGTCAATTTGAAGGTCCAAGGGATACAGTAAACCTGCACTGGTGCATCGGAATCCAATACTGGCCTCCCAGGATCCGCTCAAAGCACAAACTCTTAGGAGACTCACTCTTCTTATACTTAAGTCGGCATTGTGCCTTTTATATTCAATTCCGATGCGATTTCTGTGTTTCATCGTCAATTTGAAGGTCCAAGGGATACAGTAAACCTCCACTGGTGCATCGGAATCCAATACTGGTCTCCCAGGAGCCGCTCAAACCACAAACTCTTAGGAGACTCACTCTTCTTGTACTTAAGTCGGCACTGTATCTTTTATATTCAATTCCTATGCGATTTCTGTGTTTCATTGTCAATGTGAAGGTCCAAGGGATACAGTAAACCTGCACTGGTGCATCGGAATCTAATACTGGTCTCCCAGGAGCCGCCCAAAGCACAAACTCTGAGAAGATTCACTCTTCTTGTACTTAAGTCGGCATTGTGCCTTTTATATTCAATTCCGATGCGATTTCTGTATTTCATCGTCAATGTGAAGGTACAAGGGATACAGCAAACCTGCACTGGTGCATCGGAATCCAATACTGGTCTCCCAGGTGCCGCTCAAAGCACAAAACCATAGAAGATTCACTCTTCTTGTACTTAAGTCTGCACTGTGCCTTTTATATTCAATTCCGATGCGATTTCTGTGTTTCATCGTTAATGTGAATTGCCAAGGGATACAGTAAACCTGCACTGGTGCATCGGAATCCAATACTGGTCTCCCAGGAGACGCCCAAAGCACAAACTCTGAGAAGATTCACTCTTCTTGTACTTAAGTCGGCACTGTGCCTTTTATATTCAATTCCGATGCGATTTCTGTGTTTCATCGTTAATGTGAATTGCCAAGGGATACAGTAAACCTGCACTGGTGCATCGGAATCCAATACTGGTCTCCCAGGAGCCGCCCAAAGCACAAACTCTGAGAAGATTCACTCTTCTTGTACTTAAGTTGGCACTGTGCCTTTTATATTCAATTCCGATGCGATTTCTGTGTTTCATCGTCAATGTTAAGGTCCAAGGGATACAGTAAGCCTGCACTGGTGCATCGGAATCCAATACTGGTCTCCCAGGAGCCGCCCAAAGCACAAACTCTGAGAAGATTCACTCTTCTTGTACTTAAGTCGGCACTGTGCCTTTTATATTCAATTCCGATGCGATTTCTGTGTTTCATCGTCAATGTGAAGGTCCAAGGGATACAGTAAGCCTGCACTGGTGCATCGGAATCCAATACTGGTCTCCCAGGAGCCGCTCAAACCACAAACTCTTAGGAGACTCTCTCTTCTTGTACTTAAGTCGGCACTGTGCCGTTTATATTCAATTCCGAAGCGATTTCTTTATTTCATCGTCAATGTGAAGGTCCAAGGGATACAGTAAACCTGCACTGGTGCATCGGAATCCAATACTGGTCTCCCAGGAGCCGCTCATACCAAAAACTCTTAGGAGACTCACTCTTCTTGTACTTAAGTCGGCATTGTGCCTTTGATATTCAATTCCTATGCGATTTCTGTGTTTCATTGTCAATGTGAAGGTCCAAGGGATACAGTAAACCTGCACTGGTGCATCGGAATCTAATACTGGCCTCCCAGGAGCCGCTCAAACCACAAACTCTTAGGAGACTCACTCTTCTTGTACTTACGTCAGCATTGTGCCTTTTATATTCAATTCCGATGCGATTTCTGTGTTTCATCTTCAATGTGAAGGTCCAAGGGATACAGTAAACCTGCACTGGTGCATCGGAATCCAATACTGGTCTCCCAGGATCCGCTCAAAGCACAAACTCTGAGAAGATTCACTCTTCTTGGACTTAAGTCGGCACTGTGCCTTTTATATTCAATTCCGATGCGATTTCTGTGTTTCATCGTCAATGTGAAGGTCCAAGGGATACAATAAACCTGCGCTGGTGCATCGGAATCCAATACTGGTGTCCCAGGATCCGCTCAAAGCACAAACTCTGAGAAGATTCACTCTTCTTGTACTTCAGTCGGCACTGTGCCTTTTATATTCAATTCCGATGCGATTTCTGTGTTTCATCGTCAATGTGAAGGTCCAAGGGATACGGTAAACCTGCACTGGTGCATCGGAAACCAATACTGGTCTCCCAGGAGCCGCCCAAAGCACAAACTCTGAGAAGATTCACTCTTCTTGTACTTAAGTCGGCACTGTGCCTTTTATATTCAATTCCGATGCGATTTCTGTGTTTCATCGTCAATGTGAAGATCCAAGGGATACAGTAAACCTGCACTGGTGCATCGGAATCCAATACTGGTCTCCCAGGAGCCGCCCAAAGCACAAACTCTGAAAAGATTCACTCTTCTTGTACTTAAGTCGGCACTGTGCCTTTTATATTCAATTCCGATGCCATTTCTGTGTTTCATCGTCAATTTGAAGGTCCAAGGGATACAGTAAACCTGCACTGGTGCATCGGAATCCAATACTGGTCTCCCAGGAGCCGCCCAAAGCACAAACTCTGAGAAGATTCACTCTTCTTGTACTTAAGTCGGCACTGTGCCTTTTATATTCAATTCCGATGCGATTTCTGTGTTTCATCGTCAATGTGAAGGTCCAAGGGATACAGTAAACCTCCACTGGTGCATCGAATTCCAATACTGGTCTCCCAGGAGCGCCCAAAGCACAAACTCTGAGAAGATTCACTATTCTTGTACTTAAGTCGGCATTGTGCCTTTTATATTCAATTCCGATGCGATTTCTGTGTTTCATCGTCAATGTGAAGGTCCAAGGGATACAGTAAACCTGCACTGGTGCATCGGAATCCAATACTGGTCTCCCAGGAGCCGCCCAAAGCACAAACTCTGAGAAGATTCACTCTTCTTGTACTTAAGTCGGCACTGTGCCTTTTATATTCAATTCCGATGCGATTTCTGTGTTTCATCGTCAATGTGAAGGTGCAAGGGATACAGTAAACCTGCACTGGTGCATCGGAATCCAATACTGGTATCCCAGGAGCCGCCCAAAGCACAAACTCTGAGAAGATACACTCTTCTTGTACTTAAGTCGGCACTGTGCCTTTTATATTCAATTCCGATGCGATTTCTGTGTTTCATCGTCAATGTGAATGTCCAAGGGATACAGTAAACCTGCACTGGTGCATCGGAATCCAATACTGGTCTCCCAGGAGCCGCCCAAATCACAAACTCTGAGAAGATTCACTCTTCTTGTACTTAAGTCGGCACTGTGTCTTTTATATTCAATTCCGATGCGATTTCTGTGTTTCATTGTCAATGTGAAGGTCCAAGGGATACAGTAAACCTGCACTGGTCCATCGGAATCCAATACTGGTCTCCCTGGATCCGCTCAAAGCACAAACTCTTAGGAGACTCACTCTTCTTGTACTTAAGTCGGCATTGTGCCTTTTATATTCAATTCCGATGCGATTTCTGTGTTTCATTGTCAATGTGAAGGTCCAAGGGATACAGTAAATCTGCACTGGTGCATCGGAATCCAATACTGGTCTCCCAGGAGCCGCTCAAACCACAAACTCTTAGGAGACTCAACCTTCTTGTACTTAAGTCAGCATTGTGCCTTTTATATTCAATTCCGATGCGATTTCTGTGTTTCATCGTCAATGTGAAGGTCCAAGGGATACAGTAAACCTGCACTGGTGCATCGGAATCCAATACTGGTCTCCCAGGATCCGCTCAAAGCACAAACTCTGGGAAGATTCACTCTTCTTGTACTTAAGTCGGCACTGTGTCTTTTATATTCAATTCCGATGCGATTTCTGTGTTTCATCGTCAATGTGAAGGTCCAAGGGATACAATAAACCTGCACTGGTGCATCGGAATCCAATACTGGTCTCCCAGGATCCGCTCAAAGCACAAACTCTGAGAAGATTCACTCTTCTTGTACTTAAGTCGGCACTGTGCATTTTATATTCAATTCCGATGCGATTTCTGTGTTTCATCGTCAATGTGAAGGTCCAAGGAATACAGTAAACCTGCACTGGTGCATCGGAATCCAATACTGGTCTCCCAGGAGCCGCCCAAAGCACAAACTCTGAGAAGATTCACTCTTCTTGTACTTAAGTCGGCACTGTGACTTTTATATTCAATTCCGATGCGATGTCTGTGATTCATCGTCAATGTGAAGGACCAAGGGATACAGTAAACCTGCACTGGTGCATCGGAATACAATAGTGGTCTCCCAGGATCCGCTCAAAGCACAAACTCTGAGAAGATTCACTCTTCTTGTACTTAAGTCGGCACTGTGCCTTTTATATTCAATTCCGATGCGATTTCTGTGTTTCATCGTCAATGTGAAGGTCCAAGGGATACAGTAAACCTGCACTGGTGGATCGGAATCCAATACTGGTCTCCCAGGAGCCACTCAAACCACAAACTCTTAGGAGGCTCACTCTTCTTATACTTAAGTCTGCACTGTGTCTTTTATATTCAATTCCGATGCGATTTCTGTTCTTCATTGTCAATGTGAAGGTCCAAGTGATACAGTAAATTTTGCACTGGTGCATCGGAATCCAATACTGGTCTCCCAGGAGCCGCACAAACCACAAACTCTTAGGAGACTCACTCTTCTGGTACTTAAGTCGGCACTGTGTCTTTTATATTCAATTCCGATGCGATTTTTGTGTTTCATTGTCAATGTGAAGGTCCAAGGGATACAGTAAACCTGCACTGGTGCACCGGAATCCAATACTGGTCTCCCAGGAGCCGCTCAAACCACAAACTCTTAGGAGACTCACTCTTCTTGTACTTAAGCCGGCATTGTGCCTTTTATATTCAATTCCGATGCGATTTCTGTGTTTCATCGTCAATTTGAAGGTCCAAGGGATACAGTAAACCTGCACTGGTGCATCGGAATCCAATACTGGCCTCCCAGGATCCGCTCAAAGCACAAACTCTTAGGAGACTCACTCTTCTTGTACTTAAGTCGGCATTGTGCCTTTTATATTCAATTCCGATGCGATTTCTGTGTTTCATCGTCAATTTGAAGGTCCAAGGGATACAGTAAATTTGCACTGGTGTATCGGAATCCAATACTGGTCTCCCAGAAGCCGCTCAAAGCACAAATTCGTAGAAGATTCACTCTTCTTGTACTTAAGTCTGCACTGTGGCTTTTATATTCAATTCCGATGCGATTTCTGTGTTTCATTGTCAATATGAAGGTCCAAGGGATACAGTAAACCTGCACTGGTGCATCGGAATCTAATACTGGTCTCCCAGGAGCCGCTCAAACCACAAACTCTTAGGAGACTCACTCTTCTTGTACTTAAGTCAGCATTGTGCCTTTTATATTCAATTCCGATGCGATTTCTGTGTTTCATTGTCAATGTGAAGGTCCAAGGGATACAGTAAACCTGCACTGGTGCATCGGAATCCAATACTGGTCTCCCAGGAGCCGCTCAAACCACAAACCCTTAGGAGACTCACTGTTCTTGTACTTAAGTCGGCACTGTGCCTTTTATATTCAATTCCGATGCGATTTCTGTGTTTCATCGTCAATGTGAAGGTCCAAGGGATACAGTAAACCTGCACTGGTGCATCGGAATCCAATACTGGTCTCCCAGGAGCCGCTCAAACCACAAACTCTTAGGAGACTCACTCTTCTTGTACTTAAGTCGGCACTGTGTCTTTTATATTCAATTCCGATGCGATTCCTGCGTTTCATTGTCAATGTGAAGGTCCAAGGGATACAGTAACCCTGCACTGTTGCATCGGAATCCAATACTGGTCTCCCAGGAGCTGCCCAAACACAAACGCTGAGAAGATTCACTCTTCTTGTACTTACGTCGGCACTGTGCCTTTTATATTCAATTCCGATGCGATTTCTGTGTTTCATTGTCAATGTGAAGGTCCAAGGGATACAGTAAACCTGCACTGGAGCATCGGAATCCAATACTGGTCTCCCAGGAGCCACTCAAACCACAAACTCTTAGGAGGCTCACTCTTCTTATACTTATGTCGGCACTGTGTCTTTTATATTCAATTCCGATGCGATTTCTGTGTTTCATTGTCAATGTGAAGGTCCAAGTGATACAGTAAATTTGCACTGGTGCATCGGAAACCAATACTGGTCTCCCAGGAGCCGCTCAAACCACAAAATCTTAGGAGACCCACTCTTCTGGTACTTAAGTCGGCACTGTGTCTTTTATATTCAATTCCGATGCGATTTCTGTGTTTCATTGTCAATGTGAAGGTCCAAGGGATACAATAAACATGCACTGGTGCATCGGAATCCAATACTGGTCTCCCAGGAGCCGCTCAAAGTACAAATTCTTAGGAGACTCACTCTTCTTGTACTAAAGTCGGCACTGTGTCTTTTATATTCAATTCCGATGCGATTTCTGTGTTTCATTGTCAATGTGAAGGTCCAAGGGATACAGTAAACCTGCACTGGTGCATCGGAATCCAATACTGGTCTCCCAGGATCCGCTCAAAACACAAACTCTTAGGAGACTCACTCTTCTTGTACTTAAGTCGGCATTGTGCCTTTTATATTCAATTCCGATGCGATATCTGTGTTTCATTGTCAATGTGAACGTCCAAGGGATACAGTAAACCTGCACTGGTGCATCGGAATCCAATACTGGTCTCCCAGGATCCGCTCAAAGCACAAACTCTTAGGAGACTCACTCTTCTTGTACTTAAGTCGGCATTGTGAATTTTATATTCAATTCCGATGCGATTTCTGTGTTTCATCGTCAATTTGAAGGTCCAAGGGATACAGTAAACCTGCACTGGTGCATCGGAATCCAATACTGGCCTCCCAGGATCCGCTCAAAGCACAAACTCTTAGGAGACTCACTCTTCTTGTACTTAAGTCGGCATTGTGCCTTTTATATTCAATTCCGATGCGATTTCTGTGTTTCATCGTCAATTTGAAGGTCCAAGGGATACAGTAAACCTCCACTGGTGCATCGGAATCCAATACTGGTCTCCCAGGAGCCGCTCAAACCACAAACTCTTAGGAGACTCACTCTTCTTGTACTTAAGTCGGCACTGTATCTTTTATATTCAATTCCGATGCGATATCTGTGTTTCATTGTCAATGTGAAGGTCCAAGGGATACAGTAAACCTGCACTGGTGCATCGGAATCCCATACTGGTCTCCCAGGAGCCGCCCAAAGCACAAACTCTGAGAAGATTCACTCTTCTTGTACTTACGTCGGCACTGTGCCTTTTATTTTAAATTCCGATGCGATTTCTGTATTTCATCGTCAATGAGAAGGTACAAGGGATACAGCAAACCTGCACTGGTGCATCGGAATCCAATACTGGTCTCCCAGCAGCCGCCCAAAGCACAAACTCTGAGAAGATCACTCTTCGTGTACTTAAGTCGGCACTGTGTCTTTTATATTCAATTCCGATGTGATTTCTGTGTTTCATCGTCAATATGAAGGTCCAAGGGATACAGTAAACCTGCACTGGTGTATCGGAATCCAATACAGGTCTCCCAGGAGCCGCTCAAACCACAAACTCTGAGAAGATTCACTCTTCTTGTACTTAAGTCGGCACTGTGCCTTTTATATTCAATTCCGATGCGATTTCTGTGTTTCATCGTCAATGTGAAGGTCCAAGGGATACAGTAAACCTGCACTGGTGCATCGGAATCTAATACTGGTCTCCCAGAAGCCGCTCAAAGCACAAATTCGTAGAAGATTCACTCTTCTTGTACTTATGTCGGCACTGTGCCTTTTATATTCAATTCCGATGCGATTTCTGTGTTTCATTGTCAATGTGAAGGTCCAAGGGATACAGTAAACCTGCACTGGTGCATCGGAATCTATTACTGGTCTCCCAGGAGCCGCTCAAACCACAAACTCTTAGGAAACTCACTCTTCTTGTACTTAAGTCGGCATTGTGCCTTTTATATTCAATTCCGATGCGATTTCTGTGTTTCATCGTCAATGTGAAGGTCCAAGGGATACAGTAAACCTGCACTGGTGCATCGGAATCCAATACTGGTCTCCCAGGATCCGCTCAAAGCACAAACTCTTAGGAGACTCACTCTTCTTGTCCTTAAGTCGGCATTGTGCCTTTTATATTCAATTCCGATGCGATTTCTGTGTTTCATCGTCAATTTGAAGGTCCAAGGGATACAGTAAACCTGCACTGGTGCATCGGAATCCAATACTGGCCTCCCAGGATCCGCTCAAAGCATAAACTCTTAGGAGACTCACTCTTCTTGTACTTAAGTCGGCATTGTGCCTTTTATATTCAATTCCGATGCGATTTCTGTGTTTCATCGTCAATTTGAAGGTCCAAGGGATACAGTAAACCTCCACTGGTGCATCGGAATCCAATACTGGTCTCCCAGGAGCCGCTCAAACCACAAACTCTTAGGAGACTCACTCTTCTTGTACTTAAGTCGGCACTGTATCTTTTATATTCAATTCCGATGCGATATCTGTGTTTCATTGTCAATGTGAAGGTCCAAGGGATACAGTAAACCTGCACTGGTGCATCGGAATCCCATACTGGTCTCCCAGGAGCCGCCCAAAGCACAAACTCTGAGAAGATTCACTCTTCTTGTACTTACGTCGGCACTGTGCCTTTCATATTAAATTCCGATGCGATTTCTGTATTTCATAGTCAATGTGAAGGTACAAGGGATACAGCAAACCTGCACTGGTGCATCGGAATCCAATACTGGTCTCCCAGCAGCCGCCCAAAGCACAATCTCTGAGAAGATCACTCTTCGTGTACTTAAGTCGGCACTGTGTCTTTTATATTCAATTCCGATGCGATTTCTGTGTTTCATCGTCAATGTGAAGGTCCAAGGGATACAGTAAACCTGCACTGGTGCATCGGAATCCAATACTGGTCTCCCAGGAGCCGCTCAAACCACAAACTCTGAGAAGATTCACTCCTCTTGTACTTAAGTCGGCACTGTGCCTTTTATATTCAATTCCGATGCGATTTCTGTGTTTCATCGTCAATGTGAAGGTCCAAGGGATACAGTAAACCTGCACTGGTGCATCGGAATCTAATACTGGTCTCCCAGAAGCCGCTCAAAGCACAAATTCGTAGAAGATTCACTCTTCTTGTACTTATGTCGGCACTGTGCCTTTTATATTCAATTCCGATGCGATTTCTGTGTTTCATTGTCAATGTGAAGGTCCAAGGGATACAGTAAACCTGCACTGGTGCATCGGAATCTATTACTGGTCTCCCAGGAGCCGCTCAAACCACAAACTCTTAGGAAACTCACTCTTCTTGTACTTAAGTCGGCATTGTGCCTTTTATATTCAATTCCGATGCGATTTCTGTGTTTCATCGTCAATGTGAAGGTCCAAGGGATACAGTAAACCTGCACTGGTGCATCGGAATCCAATACTGGTCTCCCAGGATCCGCTCAAAGCACAAACTCTGAGAAGATTCACTCTTCTTGTACTTAAGTCTGCTCTGTGCCTTTTATATTCAATTCCGATGCGATTTCTGTGTTTCATCGTCAATGTGAAGGTCCAAGGGATACAGTAAACCTGCACTGGTGAATCGGAATCCAATACTGGTCTCCCAGGAGCCGCTCAAACCACAAACTCTTAGGAGACTCTCTCTTCTTGTACTTAAGTCGGCACTGTGCCGTTTATATTCGATTCCGATGCGATTTCTTTATTTCATCGTCAATGTGAAGGTCCAAGGGATACAGTAAACCTGCACTGGTGCATCGGAATCCAATACTGGTCTCCCAGGAGCCGCTCATACCAAAAACTCTTAGGAGACTCACTCTTCTTGTACTTAAGTCGGCATTGTGCCTTTGATATTCAATTCCTACGCGATTTCTGTGTTTCATTGTCAATGTGAAGGTCCAAGGGATACAGTAAACCTGCACTGGTGCATCGGAATCTAATACTGGTCTCCCAGGAGCCGCCCAAAGCACAAACTCTGAGAAGATTCACTCTTCTTGTACTTAAGTCGGCATTGTGCCTTTGATATTCAATTCCGATGCGATTTCTGTGTTTCATCGTCAATGTGAAGGTCCAAGGGATACAGTAAACCTGCACTGGTGCATCGGAATCCAATACTGGTCTCCCAGGAGCCGCTCATACCAAAAACTCTTAGGAGACTCACTCTTCTTGTACTTAAGTCGGCATTGTGCCTTTGATATTCAATTCCTATGCGATTTCTGTGTTTCATTGTCAATGTGAAGGTCCAAGGGATACAGTAAACCTGCACTGGTGCATCGGAATCTAATACTGGTCTCCCAGGAGCCGCCCAAAGCACAAACTCTGAGAAGATTCACTCTTCTTGTACTTAAGTCGGCATTGTGCCTTTGATATTCAATTCCGATGCGATTTCTGTGTTTCATCGTCAATGTGAAGGTCCAAGGGATACAATAAACCTGCGCTGGTGTATCGGAATCCAATACTGGTGTCCCAGGATCCGCTCAAAGCACAAACTCTGAGAAGATTCACTCTTCTTGTACTTCAGTCGGCACTGTGCCTTTTATATTCAATTCCGATGCGATTTCTGTGTTTCATCGTCAATGTGAAGGTCCAAGGGATACGGTAAACCTGCACTGGTGCATCGGAAACCAATACTGGTCTCCCAGGAGCCGCCCAAAGCACAAACTCTGAGAAGATTCACTCTTCTTGTACTTAAGTCGGCACTGTGCCTTTTATATTCAATTCCGATGCGATTTCTATGTTTCATCGTCAATGTGAAGATCCAAGGGATACAGTAAACCTGCACTGGTGCATCGGAATCCAATACTGGTCTCCCAGGAGCCGCCCAAAGCACAAACTCTGAGAAGATTCACTCTTCTTGTACTTAAGTCGGCACTGTGCCTTTTATATTCAATTCCGATGCCATTTCTGTGTTTCATCGTCAATGTGAAGGTCCAAGGGATACAGTAAATCTGCACTGGTGCATCGGAATCCAATACTGGTCTCCCAGGAGCCGCCCAAAGCACAAACTCTGAGAAGATTCGCTCTTGTTGTACTTAAGTCGGCACTGTGCCTTTTATATTCAATTCCGATGCGATTTCTGTGTTTCATCGTCAATGTGAAGGTCCAAGGGATACAGTAAACCTGCATTGGTGCATCGGAATCCAATACTGGTCTCCCAGGATCCGCTCAAAGCACAAACTCTGGGAAGATTCACTCTTCTTGTACTTAAGTCGTCACTGTGTCTTTTATATTCAATTCCGATGCGATTTCTGGGTTTCATCGTCAATGTGAAGGTCCAAGGGATACAATAAACCTGCACTGGTGCATCGGAATCCAATACTGGTCTCCCAGGATCCGCTCAAAGCACAAACTCTGAGAAGATTCACTCTTCTTGTACTTAAGTCGGCACTGTGCCTTTTATATTCAATTCCGATGCGATTTCTGTGTTTCATCGTCAATGTGAAGGTCCAAGGAATACAGTAAACCTGCACTGGTGCATCGGAATCCAATACTGGTCTCCCAGGAGCCGCCCAAAGCACAAACTCTGAGAAGATTCACTCTTCTTGTACTTAAGTCAGCACTGTGACTTTTATATTCAATTCCGATGCGTTGTCTGTGTTTCATCGTCAATGTGAAGGACCAAGGGATACAGTAAACCTGCACTGGTGCATCGGAATACAATACTGGTCTCCCAGGATCCGCTCAAAGCACAAACTCTGAGAAGATTCACTCTTCTTGTACTTAAGTCGGCACTGTGCCTTTTATATTCAATTCCGATGCGATTTCTGTGTTTCATCGTCAATGTGAAGGTCCAAGGGATACAGTAAACCTGCACTGGTGCATCGGAATCTAATACTGGTCTCCCAGAAGCCGCTCAAAGCACAAATTCGTAGAAGATTCACTCTTCTTGTACTTATGTCGGCACTGTGCCTTTTATATTCAATTCCGATGCGTTTTCTGTGTTTCATTGTCAATGTGAAGGTCCAAGGGATACAGTAAACCTGCACTGGTGCATCGGAATCTATTACTGGTCTCCCAGGAGCCGCTCAAACCACAAACTCTTAGGAAACTCACTCTTCTTGTACTTAAGTCGGCATTGTGCCTTTTATATTCAATTCCGATGCGATTTCTGTGTTTCATCGTCAATGTGAAGGTCCAAGGGATACAGTAAACCTGCACTGGTGCATCGGAATCCAATACTGGTCTCCCAGGATCCGCTCAAAGCACAAACTCTTAGGAGACTCACTCTTCTTGTCCTTAAGTCGGCATTGTGCCTTTTATATTCAATTCCGATGCGATTTCTGTGTTTCATCGTCAATTTGAAGGTCCAAGGGATACAGTAAACCTGCACTGGTGCATCGGAATCCAATACTGGCCTCCCAGGATCCGCTCAAAGCACAAACTCTTAGGAGACTCACTCTTCTTGTACTTAAGTCGGCATTGTGCCTTTTATATTCAATTCCGATGCGATTTCTGTGTTTCATCGTCAATTTGAAGGTCCAAGGGATACAGTAAACCTCCACTGGTGCATCGGAATCCAATACTGGTCTCCCAGGAGCCGCTCAAACCACAAACTCTTAGGAGACTCACTCTTCTTGTACTTAAGTCGGCACTGTATCTTTTATATTCAATTCCGATGCGATATCTGTGTTTCATTGTCAATGTGAAGGTCCAAGGGATACAGTAAACCTGCACTGGTGCATCGGAATCCCATACTGGTCTCCCAGGAGCCGCCCAAAGCACAAACTCTGAGAAGATTCACTCTTCTTGTACTTACGTCGGCACTGTGCCTTTTATATTAAATTCCGATGCGATTTCTGTATTTCATCGTCAATGTGAAGGTACAAGGGATACAGCAAACCTGCACTGGTGCATCGGAATCCAATACTGGTCTCCCAGCAGCCGCCCAAAGCACAAACTCTGAGAAGATCACTCTTCGTGTACTTAAGTCGGCACTGTGTCTTTTATATTCAATTCCGATGCGATTTCTGTGTTTCATCGTCAATGTGAAGGTCCAAGGGATACAGTAAACCTGCACTGGTGCATCGGAATCCAATACTGGTCTCCCAGGAGCCGCTCAAACCACAAACTCTGAGAAGATTCACTCTTCTTGTACTTAAGTCGGCACTGTGCCTTTTATATTCAATTCCGATGCGATTTCTGTGTTTCATCGTCAATGTGAAGGTCCAAGGGATACAGTAAACCTGCACTGGTGCATCGGAATCTAATACTGGTCTCCCAGAAGCCGCTCAAAGCACAAATTCGTAGAAGATTCACTCTTCTTGTACTTATGTCGGCACTGTGCCTTTTATATTCAATTCCGATGCGATTTCTGTGTTTCATTGTCAATGTGAAGGTCCAAGGGATACAGTAAACCTGCACTGGTGCATCGGAATCTATTACTGGTCTCCCAGGAGCCGCTCAAACCACAAACTCTTAGGAAACTAACTCTTCTTGTACTTAAGTCGGCATTGTGCCTTTTATATTCAATTCCGATGCGATTTCTGTGTTTCATCGTCAATGTGAAGGTCCAAGGGATACAGTAAACCTGCACTGGTGCATCGGAATCCAATACTGGTCTCCCAGGATCCGCTCAAAGCACAAACTCTGAGAAGATTCACTCTTCTTGTACTTAAGTCGGCTCTGTGCCTTTTATATTCAATTCCGATGCGATTTCTGTGTTTCATCGTCAATGTGAAGGTCCAAGGGATACAGTAAACCTGCACTGGTGAATCGGAATCCAATACTGGTCTCCCAGGAGCCGCTCAAACCACAAACTCTTAGGAGACTCTCTCTTCTTGTACTTAAGTCGGCACTGTGCCGTTTATATTCAATTCCGATGCGATTTCTTTATTTCATCGTCAATGTGAAGGTCCAAGGGATACAGTAAACCTGCACTGGTGCATCGGAATCCAATACTGGTCTCCCAGGAGCCGCTCATACCAAAAACTCTTAGGAGACTCACTCTTCTTGTACTTAAGTCGGCATTGTGCCTTTGATATTCAATTCCTATGCGATTTCTGTGTTTCATTGTCAATGTGAAGGTCCAAGGGATACAGTAAACCTGCACTGGTGCATCGGAATCTAATACTGGTCTCCCAGGAGCCGCCCAAAGCACAAACTCTGAGAAGATTCACTCTTCTTGTACTTAAGTCGGCATTGTGCCTTTGATATTCAATTCCGATGCGATTTCTGTGTTTCATCGTCAATGTGAAGGTCCAAGGGATACAGTAAACCTGCACTGGTGCATCGGTATCCAATACTGGTCTCCCAGGAGCCGCTCATACCAAAAACTCTTAGGAGACTCACTCTTCTTGTACTTAAGTCGGCATTGTGCCTTTGATATTCAATTCCTATGCGATTTCTGTGTTTCATTGTCAATGTGAAGGTCCAAGGGATACAGTAAACCTGCACTGGTGCATCGGAATCTAATACTGGTCTCCCAGGAGCCGCCCAAAGCACAAACTCTGAGAAGATTCACTCTTCTTGTACTTAAGTCGGCATTGTGCCTTTGATATTCAATTCCGATGCGATTTCTGTGTTTCATCGTCAATGTGAAGGTCCAAGGGATACAATAAACCTGCGCTGGTGCATCGGAATCCAATACTGGTGTCCCAGGATCCGCTCAAAGCACAAACTCTGAGAAGATTCACTCTTCTTGTACTTCAGTCGGCACTGTGCCTTTTATATTCAATTCCGTTGCGATTTCTGTGTTTCATCGTCAATGTGAAGGTCCAAGGGATACGGTAAACCTGCACTGGTGCATCGGAAACCAATACTGGTCTCCCAGGAGCCGCCCAAAGCACAAACTCTGAGAAGATTCACTCTTCTTGTACTTAAGTCGGCACTGTGCCTTTTATATCCAATTCCGATGCGATTTCTATGTTTCATCGTCAATGTGAAGATCCAAGGGATACAGTAAACCTGCACTGGTGCATCGGAATCCAATACTGGTCTCCCAGGAGCCGCCCAAAGCACAAACTCTGAGAAGATTCACTCTTCTTGTACTTAAGTCGGCACTGTGCCTTTTATATTCAATTCCGATGCAATTTCTGTGTTTCATCGTCAATGTGAAGGTCCAAGGGATACAGTAAACCTGCACTGGTGCATCGGAATCCAATACTGGTCTCCCAGGAGCCGCCCAAAGCACAAACTCTGAGAAGATTCACTCTTCTTGTACTTAAGTCGGCACTGTGCCTTTTATATTCAATTCCGATGCGATTTCTGTGTTTCATCGTCAATGTGAAGGTCCAAGGGATACAGTAAACCTGCACTGGTGCATCGGAATCCAATACTGGTCTCCCAGGAGCCGCCCAAAGCACAAACTCTGAGAAGATTCACTCTTCTTGTACTTAAGTCGGCACTGTGCCTTTTATATTCAATTCCGATGCGATTTCTGTGTTTCATCGTCAATGTGAAGGTGCAAGGGATACAGTAAACCTGCACTGGTCCATCGGAATCCAATACTGGTCTCCCTGGATCCGCTCAAAGCACAAACTCTTAGGAGACTCACTCTTCTTGTACTTAAGTCGGCATTGTGCCTTTTATATTCAATTCCGATGCGATTTCTGTGTTTCATTGTCAATGTGAAGGTCCAAGGGATACAGTAAATCTGCACTGGTGCATCGGAATCCAATACTGGTCTCCCAGGAGCCGCCCAAAGCATAAACTCTGAGAAGATTCGCTCTTGTTGTACTTAAGTCGGCACTGTGCGTTTTATATTCAATTCCGATGCGATTTCTGTGTTTCATCGTCAATGTGAAGGTCCAAGGGATACAGTAAACCTGCACTGGTGCATCGGAATCCAATACTGGTCTCCCAGGATCCGCTCAAAGCACAAACTCTGGGAAGATTCACTCTTCTTGTACTTAAGTCGGCACTGTGTCTTTTATATTCAATTCCGATGCGATTTCTGGGTTTCATCGTCAATGTGAAGGTCCAAGGGATACAATAAACCTGCACTGGTGCATCGGAATCCAATACTGGTCTCCCAGGATCCGCTCAAAGCACAAACTCTGAGAAGATTCACTCTTCTTGTACTTAAGTCGGCACTGTGCCTTTTATATTCAATTCCGATGCGATTTCTGTGTTTCATCGTCAATGTGAAGGTCCAAGGAATACAGTAAACCTGCACTGGTGCATCGGAATCCAATACTGGTCTCCCAGGAGCCGCCCAAAGCACAAACTCTGAGAAGATTCACTCTTCTTGTACTTAAGTCGGCACTGTGCCTTTTATATTCAATTCCGATGCGATTTCTGTGTTTCATCGTCAATGTGAAGGTCCAAGGGATACAGTAAACCTGCACTGGTGCATCGGAATCCAATACTGGTCTCCCAGGAGCCACTCAAACCACAAACTCTTAGGAGGCTCACTCTTCTTATACTTAAGTCTGCACTGTGTCTTTTATATTCAATTCCGATGCGATTTCTGTTTTTCATTGTCAATGTGAAGGTCCAAGTGATACAGTAAATTTTGCACTGGTGCATCGGAATCCAATACTGGTCTCCCAGGAGCCGCTCAAACCACAAACTCTTAGGAGACTCACTCTTCTGGTATTTAAGTCGGCACTGTGTCTTTTATATTCAATTCCGATGCGATTTCTGTGTTTCATTGTCAATGTGAAGGTCCAAGGGATACAGTAAACCTGCACTGGTGCATCGGAATCCAATACTGGTCTCCCAGGAGCCGCTCAAACCACAAACTCTTAGGAGACTCACTCTTCTTGTACTTAAGTCGGCACTGTGTCTTTTATATTCAATTCCGATGCGATTTGTGTGTGTCATTGTCAATGTGAAGGTCCAAGGGATACAGTAAACCTGCACTGGTGCATCGGAATCCAATACTGGTCTCCCAGGATCCGCTCAAAGCACAAACTCTTAGGAGACTCACTCTTCTTGTACTTAAGCCTGCATTGTGCCTTTTATATTCAATTCCGATGCGATTTCTGTGTTTCATCGTCAATTTGAAGGTCCAAGGGATACAGTAAACCTGCACTGGTGCATCGGAATCCAATACTGGCCTCCCAGGATCCGCTCAAAGCACAAACTCTTAGGAGACTCACTCTTCTTGTACTTAAGTCGGCATTGTGCCTTTTATATTCAATTCCGATGCGATTTCTGTGTTTCATCGTCAATTTGAAGGTCCAAGGGATACAGTAAACCTGCACTGGTGCATCGGAATCCAATACTGGTCTCCCAGGAGCCGGTCAAACCACAAACTCTTAGGAGACTCACTCTTCTTGTACTTAAGTCGGCATTGTATCTTTTATATTCAATTCCGATGCGATTTCTGTGTTTCATTGTCAATGTGAAGGTCCAAGGGATACAGTAAACCTGCACTGGTCCATCGGAATCCCATACTGGCCTCCCAGGAGCCGCCCAAAGCACAAACTCTGAGAAGATTCACCCTTCTTGTACTTACGTCGGCACTGTGCCTTTTATATTAAATTCCGATGCGATTTCTGTGTTTCATCGTCAATGTGAAGGTCCAAGGGATACAGCAAACCTGCACTGGTGCATCGGAATCCAATACTGGTCTCCCAGGAGCCGCCCAAAGCACAAACTCTGAGAAGATCACTCTTCTTGTACTTAAGTCGGCACTGTGTCTTTTATATTCAATTCCGATGCGATTTCTGTGTTTCATCGTCAATGTGAAGGTCCATGGGATACAGTAAACCTGCACTGGTGCATCGGAATCCAATACTGGTCTCCCAGGAGAAGCTCAAACCTCAAACTCTGAGAAGATTCACTCTTCTAGTACTTAAGTCGGCACTGTGCCTTTTATATTCAATTCCGATGCGATTTCTGTGTTTCATCGTTAATGTGAAGGTCCAAGGGATACAGTAAACCTGCACTGGTGCATCGGAATCCAATACTGGTCTCCCAGGAGCCGCCCAAAGCACAAACTCTGAGAAGATTCACTCTTCTTGTTCTTAAGTCGGCACTGTGCCTTTTATATTCAATTCCGATGCGATTTCTGTGTTTCATCGTCAATGTGAAGGTCCAAGGGATACAGTAAGCCTGCACTGGTGCATCGGAATCCAATACTGGTCTCCCAGGAGCCGCCCAAGGCACAAACTCTGAGAAGATTCACTCTTCTTGTACTTAAGTCGGCACTGTGCCTTTTATATTCAATTCCGATGCGATTTCTGTGTTTCATCGTCAATGTGAAGGTCCAAGGGATACAGTAAACCTGCACTGGTGCATCGGAATCCAATACTGGTCTCCCAGGAGCCGCCCAAAGCACAAACTCTGAGAAGATTCACTCTTCTTGTACTTAAGTCGGCACTGTGCCTTTTATATTCAATTCCGATGCGATTTCTGTGTTTCATCGTCAATGTGAAGGTCCAAGGGATACAGTAAACCTGCACTGGTCCATCGGAATCCAATACTGGTCTCCCAGGATCCGCTCAAAGCACAAACGCTGAGAAGATTCACTCTTCTTGTACTTAAGTCGGCACTGTGCCTTTTATATTCAATTCCGATGCGATTTCTGTGTTTCATCGTCAATGTGAAGGTCCAAGGGATACAGTAAACCTGCACTGGTGCATCGGAATCTAATACTGGTCTCCCAGAAGCCGCTCAAAGCACAAATTCGTAGAAGATTCACTCTTCTTGTACTTATGTCGGTACTGTGCCTTTTATATTCAATTCCGATGCGATTTCTGTGTTTCATTGTCAATGTGACGGTCCAAGGGATACAGTAAACCCGCACTGGTGCATCGGAATCTAATACTGGTCTCCCAGGAGCCGCTCAAACCACAAACTCTTAGGAGACTCTTCCTTCTTTTACTTAAGTCGGCACTGTGCCGTTTATATTCAATTCCGATGCGATTACTGTGTTTCATCGTCAATGTGAAGATCCAAGGGATACAGTAAACCTGCACTGGTGCATCGGAATCCAATACTGGTCTCCCAGGAGCCGCTCAAACCAAAAACTCTTAGGAGACTCACTCTTCTTGTACTTAAGTCAGCATTGTGCCTTTTATATTCAATTCCGATGCGATTTCTGTGTTTCATCGTCAATGTGAAGGTCCAAGGGATACAGTAAACCTGCACTGGTGCATCGGAATCCAATACTGGTCTCCCAGGTGAGGCTCAAAGCACAAACCCATAGAAGATTCACTCCTCTTGTACATAAGTCATCATTGTGCCTTTTATATTCAATTCCGATGCGATTTCTGTGTTTCATTGTCAATGTGACGGTCCAAGGGATACAGTAAACCTGCACTGGTGCATCGGAATCTAATACTGGTCTCCCAGGAGCCGCTCAAACACAAACTCTGAGAAGATTCACTCTTCTTGTACTTAGGTCGGCACTGTGCCTTTTATATTCAATTCCGATGCGATTTCTGTGTTTCATCGTCAATGTGAAGGTCCAAGGGATACAGTAAACCTGCACTGGTTCATCGGAATCTAATACTGGTCTCCCAGAAGCCGCTCAAAGCACAAATTCGTAGAAGATTCACTCTTCTTGTACTTAAGTCTGCACTGTGACTTTTATATTCAATTCCCGATGCGATTTCTGTGTTTCATTGTCAATGTGAAGGTCAAGGGATACAGTAAACCTGCACTGGTGCATCGGAATCTAATACTGGTCTCCCAGGAGCCGCTCAAACCACAAACTCTTAGGAGACTCACTCTTCTTGTACTTAAGTCAGCATTGTGCCTTTTATATACAATTCCGATGCGATTTCTGTGTTTCATCGTCAATGTGAAGGTCCAAGGGATACTGTAAACCTGCACTGGTGCATCGGAATCCAATACTGGTCTCCCAGGTAGACGCTCAAACCACAAACTCTTAGGAGACTCACTCTTCTTGTACTTAAGTCGGCACTGTGCCTTTTATATTCAATTCCGATGCGATTTCTGTGTTTCATCGTGAATGTGAAGGTCCAAGGGATACAGTAAACCTGCACTGGTGCATCGGAATCCAATACTGGTCTCCCAGGAGCCGCTCAAACCACAAACTCTTAGGAGACTCACTCTTCTTGTACTTAAGTCGGCACTGTGCCTTTTATATTCAATTCCGATGCGATTTCTGTGTTTTATCGTGAATGTGAAGGTCCAAGGGATACAGTAAACCTGCACTGGTGCATCAGAATCCAATACTGGTCTCCCAGGAGCCGCTCAAACCTTAAACTCTTAGGAGACTCACTCTTCTTGTACTTAAGTCGGCACTGTGTCTTTTATATTCAATTCCGATGCGATTTCTGTGTTTCATCGTCAATGTGAAGGTCCAAGGGATACAGTAAACCTGCACTGGTGCATCGGAATCCAATACTGGTCTCCCAGGATCCGCTCAAGCACAAACTCTTAGGAGACTCACTCTTCTTGTACTTAAGTCGGCATTTTACCTTTTATATTCAATTCCGATGCGATATCTGTGTTTCATTGTCAATGTGAAGGTCCAAGGGATACAGTAAACCTGCACTGGTGCATCGGAATCCAATACTGGTCTCCCAGGATCCGCTCAAAGCACAAACTCTTAGGAGACTCACTCTTCTTGTACTTAAGTCGGCATTGTGCCTTTTATATTCAATTCCGATGCGATTTCTGTGTTTCATCGTCAATTTGAAGGTCCAAGGGATACAGTAAACCTGCACCGGTGCATCGGAATCCAATACTGGCCTCCCAGGATCCGCTCACACCACAAACTCTTAGGAGACTCACTCTTCTTGTACTTAAGTCGGCATTGTGCCTTTTATATTCAATTCCGATGCGATTTCTGTGTTTCATCGTCAATTTGAAGGTCCATGGGATACAGTAAACCTGCACTGGTGCATCGGAATCCAATACTGGTCTCCCAGGAGCCGCTCAAACCACAATCTCTTAGGAGACTCACTCTTCTTGTACTTAAGTCGGCATTGTGCCTTTTACATTCAATTCCGATGCGATTTCTGTGTTTCTTCGTCAATGTGATAGTCCAAGGGATACAGTAAACCTGCACTGGTGCATCGGAATCCAATACTGGTCTCCCAGGAGCCGCCCAAAGCACAAACTCTTAGGAGACTCACTCTTCTTGTACTTAAGTCGGCACTGTGCGTTTTATATTCAATTCTGATGCGATTTCTGTGTTTCATCGTCAATGTGAAGGTCCAAGGGATACAGTAAACCTGCACTGGTGCATCGGAATCCAATACTGGTCTCCCAGGAGCCGCCCAAAGCACAAACTCTGAGAAGATTCACTCTTCTTGTACTTAAGTCGGCACTGTGACTTTTATATTCAATTCCGATGCGATTTCTGTGTTTCATCGTCAATGTGAAGGACCAAGGGATACAGTAAAGCTGCACTGGTGCATCGGAATCCAGTACTGGTCTCCCAGGATCCGCTCAAAGCACAAACTCTGAGAAGATTCACTCTTCTTGTACTTAAGTCGGCACTGTGCCTTTTATATTCAATTCCGATGCGATTTCTGTGTTTCATCGTCAATGTGAAGGTCCAAGGGATACAGTAAGCCTGCACTGGTGCATCGGAATCCAATACTGGTCTCCCAGGAGCCGCCCAAGGCACAAACTCTGAGAAGATTCACTCTTCTTGTACTTAAGTCGGCACTGTGCCTTTTATATTCAATTCCGATGCGATTTCTGTGTTTCATCGTCAATGTGAAGGTCCAAGGGATACAGTAAACCTGCACTGGTGCATCGGAATCCAATACTGGTCTCCCAGGAGCCGCCCAAAGCACAAACTCTGAGAAGATTCACTCTTCTTGTACTTAAGTCGGCACTGTGCCTTTTATATTCAATTCCGATGCGATTTCTGTGTTTCATCGTCAATGTGAAGGTCCAAGGGATACAGTAAACCTGCACTGGTCCATCGGAATCCAATACTGGTCTCCCAGGATCCGCTCAAAGCACAAACGCTGAGAAGATTCACTCTTCTTGTACTTAAGTCGGCACTGTGCCTTTTATATTCAATTCCGATGCGATTTCTGTGTTTCATCGTCAATGTGAAGGTCCAAGGGATACAGTAAACCTGCACTGGTGCATCGGAATCTAATACTGGTCTCCCAGAAGCCGCTCAAAGCACAAATTCGTAGAAGATTCACTCTTCTTGTACTTATGTCGGTACTGTGCCTTTTATATTCAATTCCGATGCGATTTCTGTGTTTCATTGTCAATGTGATGGTCCAAGGGATACAGTAAACCCGCACTGGTGCATCGGAATCTAATACTGGTCTCCCAGGAGCCGCTCAAACCACAAACTCTTAGGAGACTCTTCCTTCTTTTACTTAAGTCGGCACTGTGCCGTTTATATTCAATTCCGATCCGATTACTGTGTTTCATCGTCAATGTGAAGGTCCAAGGGATACAGTAAACCTGCACTGGTGCATCGGAATCCAATACTGGTCTCCCAGGAGCCGCTCAAACCAAAAACTCTTAGGAGACTCACTCTTCTTGTACTTAAGTCAGCATTGTGCCTTTTATATTCAATTCCGATGCGATTTCTGTGTTTCATCGTCAATGTGAAGGTCCAAGGGATACAGTAAACCTGCACTGGTGCATCGGAATCCAATACTGGTCTCCCAGGTGAGGCTCAAAGCACAAACCCATAGAAGATTCACTCCTCTTGTACATAAGTCATCATTGTGCCTTTTATATTCAATTCAGATGCGATTTCTGTGTTTCATTGTCAATGTGACGGTCCAAGGGATACAGTAAACCTGCACTGGTGCATCGGAATCTAATACTGGTCTCCCAGGAGCCGCTCAAACACAAACTCTGAGAAGATTCACTCTTCTTGTACTTAGGTCGGCACTGTGCCTTTTATATTCAATTCCGATGCGATTTCTGTGTTTGATCGTCAATGTGAAGGTCCAAGGGATACAGTAAACCTGCACTGGTTCATCGGAATCTAATACTGGTCTCCCAGAAGCCGCTCAAAGCACAAATTCGTAGAAGATTCACTCTTCTTGTACTTAAGTCTGCACTGTGACGTTTATATTCAATTCCCGATGCGATTTCTGTGTTTCATTGTCAATGTGAAGGTCAAGGGATACAGTAAACCTGCACTGGTGCATCGGAATCTAATACTGGTCTCCCAGGAGCCGCTCAAACCACAAACTCTTAGGAGACTCACTCTTCTTGTACTTAAGTCAGCATTGTGCCTTTTATATTCAATTCCGATGCGATTTCTGTGTTTCATCGTCAATGTGAAGGTCCAAGGGATACTGTAAACCTGCACTGGTGCATCGGAATCCAATACTGGTCTCCCAGGTAGCCGCTCAAACCACAAACTCTTAGGAGACTCACTCTTCTTGTACTTATGTCGGCACTGTGCCTTTTATATTCAATTCCGATGCGATTTCTGTGTTTCATCGTGAATGTGAAGGTCCAAGGGATACAGTAAACCTGCACTGGTGCATCGGAATCCAATACTGGTCTCCCAGGAGCCGCTCAAACCACAAACTCTTAGGAGACTCACTCTTCTTGTACTTAAGTCGGCACTGTGCCTTTTATATTCAATTCCGATGCGATTTCTGTGTTTCATCGTGAATGTGAAGGTCCAAGGGATACAGTAAACCTGCACTGGTGCATCGATATCCAATACTGGTCTCCCAGGAGCCGCTCAAACCTTAAACTCTTAGGAGACTCACTCTTCTTGTACTTAAGTCGGCACTGTGTCTTTTATATTCAATTCCGATGCGATTTCTGTGTTTCATGGTCAATGTGAAGGTCCAAGGGATACAGTAAACCTGCACTGGTGCATCGGAATCCAATACTGGTCTCCCAGGATCCGCTCAAGCACAAACTCTTAGGAGACTCACTCTTCTTGTACTTAAGTCGGCATTGTGCCTTTTATATTCAATTCCGATGCGATATCTGTGTTTCATTGTCAATGTGAAGGTCCAAGGGATACAGTAAACCTGCACTGGTGCATCGGAATCCAATACTGGTCTCCCAGGATCCGCTCAAAGCACAAACTCTTAGGAGACTCACTCTTCTTGTACTTAAGTCGGCATTGTGCCTTTTATATTCAATTCCGATGCGATTTCTGTGTTTCATCGTCAATTTGAAGGTCCAAGGGATACAGTAAACCTGCACTGGTGCATCGGAATCCAATACTGGCCTCCCAGGATCCGCTCACACCACAAACTCTTAGGAGACTCACTCTTCTTGTACTTAAGTCGGCATTGTGCCTTTTATATTCAATTCCGATGCGATTTCTGTGTTTCATCGTCAATTTGAAGGTCCAAGGGATACAGTAAACCTGCACTGGTGCATCGGAATCCAATACTGGTCTCCCAGGAGCCGCTCAAACCACAAACTCTTAGGAGACTCACTCTTCTTGTACTTAAGTCGGCATTGTGCCTTTTACATTCAATTCCGATGCGATTTCTGTGTTTCATCGTCAATGTGATAGTCCAAGGGATACAGTAAACCTGCACTGGTGCATCGGAATCCAATACTGGTCTCCCAGGAGCCGCCCAAAGCACAAACTCTTAGGAGACTCACTCTTCTTGTACTTAAGTCGGTACTGTGCCTTTTATATTCAATTCTGATGCGATTTCTGTGTTTCATCGTCAATGTGAAGGTCCAAGGGATACAGTAAACCTGCACTGGTGCATCGGAATCCAATACTGGTCTCCCAGGAGCCGCCCAAAGCACAAACTCTGAGAAGATTCACTCTTCTTGTACTTAAGTCGGCACTGTGACTTTTATATTCAATTCCGATGCGATTTCTGATTTTCATCGTCAATGTGAAGGACCAAGGGATACAGTAAACCTGCACTGGTGCATCGGAATCCAGTACTGGTCTCCCAGGATCCGCTCAAAGCACAAACTCTGAGAAGATTCACTCTTCTTGTACTTAAGACGGCACTGTGCCTTTTATATTCAATTCCGATGCGATTTCTGTGTTTCATCGTCAATGTGAAGGTCCAAGGGATACAATAAACCTGCACTGGTGCATCGGAATCCAATACTGGTCTCCCAGGATCCGCTCAAAGCACAAACTCTGAGAAGATTTACTCTTCGTGTACTTAAGTCGGCACTGTGTCTTTTATATTCAATTCCGATGCGATTTCTGTGTTTCATTGTCAATGTGAAGGTACAAGGGATACAGTAAACCTGCACTGGTGCATCGGAAACCAATACTGGTCTCCCAGGAGCCGCTCAAAGCACAAACTCTGAGAAGATTCACTCTTCTTGTACTTAAGTCGGCACTGTGTCTTTTATATTCAATCCCGATTCGATTTCTGTGTTTCATTGTCAATGTGAAGGTCCAAGGGATACAGTAAACCTGCACTGGTGCATCGGAATCCAATACTGGTCTCCCAGGAGCCGCTCAAACCACAAACTCTTAGGAGACTCACTCTTCTTGTACTTAAGTCGGCATTGTGCCTTTTATATTCAATTCCGATGCGATTTCTGTGTTTCATCGTCAATGTGAAGGTCCAAGGGATACAGCAAACCTGCACTGGTGCATCGGAATCGAATGCTGGTCTAGCAGGAGCCGCCCAAAGCACAAACTCTTAGGAGACTCACTCTTCTTGTACTTAAGTCGGCACTGTGCCTTTTATATTCAATTCTGATGCGATTTCTGTGTTTCATCGTCAATGTGAAGGTCCAAGGGATACAGTAAACCTGCACTGGTGCATCGGAATCCAATACTGGTCTCCCAGGAGCCGCCCAAAGCACAAACTCTGAGAAGATTCACTCTTCTTGTACTTAAGTCGGCACTGTGCCTTTTATATTCAATTCCGATGCGATTTCTGTGTTTCATCGTCAATGTGAAGGTCCAAGGGATACAGTAAACCTGCACTGGTGCATCGGAATCCAATACTGGTCTCCCAGGAGCCGCCCAAAGCACAAACTCTGAGAAGATTCACTCTTCTTGTACTTAAGTCGGCACTGTGTCTTTTATATTCAATTCCGATGCGATTTCTGTGTTTCATTGTCAATGTGAAGGTCCAAGGGATACAGTAAACCTGCACTGGTGCATCGGAATCCAATACTGGTCTCCCAGAATCCGCTCAAAGCACAAACTCTTAGGAGACTCACTCTTCTTGTACTTAAGTCGGCATTGTGCCTTTTATATTCAATTCCGATGCGATTTCTGTGTTTCATCGTCAATGTGAAGGTCCAAGAGATACAGTAAACCTGCACTGGTGCATCGGAATCGAATGCTGGTCTCCCAGGAGCCGCCCAAAGCACAAGCTCTGAGAAGATTCACTCTTCTTGTACTTAAGTCGGCACTGTGCCTTTTATATTCAATTCCGATGCGATTTCTGTGTTTCATCGTCAATGTGAAGGTCCAAGGGATACAGTAAACCTGCACTGGTGCATCGGAATCCAATACTGGTCTCCCAGGAGCCGCCCAAAGCACAAACTCTGAGAAGATTCACTCTTCTTGTACTTAAGTCGGCACTGTGCCTTTTATATTCAATTACGATGCGATATCTGTGTTTCATCGTCAATGTGAAGGTCCAAGGGATACAGTAAACCTGCACTGGTGCATCGGAATCCAATACTGGTCTCCCAGGATCCGCTCAAAGCACAAACTCTTAGGAGACTCACTCTTCTTGTACTTAAGTCGGCATTGTGCCTTTTATATTCAATTCCGATGCGATTTCTGTGTTTCATCGTCAATTTGAAGGTCCAAGGGATACAGTAAACCTGCACTGGTGCATCGGAATCCAATACTGGCCTCCCAGGATCCGCTCACACCACAAACTCTTAGGAGACTCACTCTTCTTGTACTTAAGTCGGCATTGTGCCTTTTATATTCAATTCCGATGCGATTTCTGTGTTTCATCGTCAATTTGAAGGTCCAAGGGATACAGTAAACCTGCACTGGTGCATCGGAATCCAATACTGGTCTCCCAGGAGCCGCTCAAACCACAAACTCTTAGGAGACTCACTCTTCTTGTACTTAAGTCGGCATTGTGCCTTTTACATTCAATTCCGATGCGATTTCCGTGTTTCATCGTCAATGTGATAGTCCAAGGGATACAGTAAACCTGCACTGGTGCATCGGAATCCAATACTGGTCTCCCAGGAGCCGCCCAAAGCACAAACTCTTAGGAGACTCACTCTTCTTGTACTTAAGTCGGCACTGTGCCTTTTATATTCAATTCTGATGCGATTTCTGTATTTCATCGTCAATGTGAAGGTCCAAGGGATACAGTAAACCTGCACTGGTGCATCGGAATCCAATACTGGTCTCCCAGGAGCCGCCCAAAGCACAAACTCTGAGAAGATTCACTCTTCTTGTACTTAAGTCGGCACTGTGACTTTTATATTCAATTCCGATGCGATTTCTGTGTTTCATCGTCAATGTGAAGGACCAAGGGATACAGTAAACCTGCACTGGTGCATCGGAATCCAGTACTGGTCTCCCAGGATCCGCTCAAAGCACAAACTCTGAGAAGATTCACTCTTCTTGTACTTAAGTCGGCACTGTGCCTTTTATATTCAATTCCGATGCGATTTCTGTGCTTCATCGTCAATGTGAAGGTCCAAGGGATACAATAAATCTGCAGTGGTGCATCGGAATCCAATACTGGTCTCCCAGGATCCGCTCAAAGCACAAACTCTGAGAAGATTTACTCTTCGTGTACTTAAGTCGGCACTGTGTCTTTTATATTCAATTCCGATGCGATTTCTGTGTTTCATTGTCAATGTGAAGGTCCAAGGGATACAGTAAACCTGCACTGGTGCATCGGAAACCAATACTGGTCTCCCAGGAGCCGCTCAAAGCACAAACTCTGAGAAGATTCACTCTTCTTGTACTTAAGTCGGCACTGTGTCTTTTATATTCAATCCCGATTCGATTTCTGTGTTTCATTGTCAATGTGAAGGTCCAAGGGATACAGTAAACCTGCACTGGTGCATCGGAATCCAATACTGGTCTCCCAGGAGCCGCTCAAACCACAAACTCTTAGGAGACTCACTCTTCTTGTACTTAAGTCGGCATTGTGCCTTTTATATTCAATTCCGATGCGATTTCTGTGTTTCATCGTCAATGTGAAGGTCCAAGGGATACAGTAAACCTGCACTGGTGCATCGGAATCGAATGCTGGTCTAGCAGGAGCCGCCCAAAGCACAAACTCTTAGGAGACTCACTCTTCTTGTACTTAAGTCGGCACTGTGCCTTTTATATTCAATTCTGATGCGATTTCTGTGTTTCATCGTCAATGTGAAGGTCCAAGGGATACAGTAAACCTGCACTGGTGCATCGGAATCCAATACTGGTCTCCCAGGAGCCGCCCAAAGCACAAACTCTGAGAAGATTCACTCTTCTTGTACTTAAGTCGGCACTGTGCCTTTTATATTCAATTCCGATGCGATTTCTGTGTTTCATCGTCAATGTGAAGGTCCAAGGGATACAGTAAACCTGCACTGGTGCATCGGAATCCAATACTGGTCTCCCAGGAGCCGCCCAAAGCACAAACTCTGAGTAGATTCACTCTTCTTGTACTTAAGTCGGCACTGTGTCTTTTATATTCAATTCCGATGCGATTTCTGTGTTTCATTGTCAATGTGAAGGTCCAAGGGATACAGTAAACCTGCACTGGTGCATCGGAATCCAATACTGGTCTCCCAGGATCCGCTCAAAGCACAAACTCTTAGGAGACTCACTCTTCTTGTACTTAAGTCGGCATTGTGCCTTTTAAATTCAATTCCGATGCGATTTCTGTGTTTCATCGTCAATGTGAAGGTCCAAGAGATACAGTAAACCTGCACTGGTGCATCGGAATCGAATGCTGGTCTCCCAGGAGCCGCCCAAAGCACAAACTCTGAGAAGATTCACTCTTCTTGTACTTAAGTCGGCACTGTGCCTTTTATATTCAATTCCGATGCGATTTCTGTGTTTCATCGTCAATGTGAAGGTCCAAGGGATACAGTAAACCTGCACTGGTGCATCGGAATCCAATACTGGTCTCCCAGGAGCCGCCCAAAGCACAAACTCTGAGAAGATTCACTCTTCTTGTACTTAAGTCGGCACTGTGCCTTTTATATTCAATTACGATGCGATATCTGTGTTTCATCGTCAATGTGAAGGTCCAAGGGATACAGTAAACCTGCACTGGTGCATCGGAATCCAATACTGGTCTCCCAGGATCCGCTCAAAGCACAAACTCTTAGGAGACTCACTCTTCTTGTACTTAAGTCGGCATTGTGCCTTTTATATTCAATTCCGATGCGATTTCTGTGTTTCATTGTCAATGTGAAGGTCCAAGGGATACAGTAAACCTGCACTGGTGCATCGGAATCCAATACTGGTCTCCCAGGAGCCGCCCAAAGCACAAACTCTGAGAAGATTCGCTCTTCTTGTACTTAAGTCGGCACTGTGCCTTTTATATTCAATTCCGATGCGATTTCTGTGTTTCATTGTCAATGTGAAGGTCCAAGGGATACAGTAAACCTGCACTGGTGCACCGGAATCCAATACTGGTCTCCCAGGAGCCGCTCAAACCACAAACTCTTAGGAGACTCACTCTTCTTGTACTTAAGTCGGCATTGTGCCTTTTAAATTCAATTCCGATGCGATTTCTGTGTTTCATCGTCAATGTGAAGGTCCAAGAGATACAGTAAACCTGCACTGGTGCATCGGAATCGAATGCTGGTCTCCCAGGAGCCGCCCAAAGCACAAACTCTGAGAAGATTCACTCTTCTTGTACTTAAGTCGGCACTGTGCCTTTTATATTCAATTCCGATGCGATTTCTGTGTTTCATCGTCAATGTGAAGGTCCAAGGGATACAGTAAACCTGCACTGGTGCATCGGAATCCAATACTGGTCTCCCAGGAGCCGCCCAAAGCACAAACTCTGAGAAGATTCACTCTTCTTGTACTTAAGTCGGCATTGTGCCTTTTATATTCAATTACGATGCGATATCTGTGTTTCATCGTCAATGTGAAGGTCCAAGGGATACAGTAAACCTGCACTGGTGCATCGGAATCCAATACTGGTCTCCCAGGATCCGCTCAAAGCACAAACTCTTAGGAGACTCACTCTTCTTGTACTTAAGTCGGCATTGTGCCTTTTATATTCAATTCCGATGCGATTTCTGTGTTTCATTGTCAATGTGAAGGTCCAAGGGATACAGTAAACCTGCACTGGTGCATCGGAATCCAATACTGGTCTCCCAGGAGCCGCCCAAAGCACAAACTCTGAGAAGATTCGCTCTTCTTGTACTTAAGTCGGCACTGTGCCTTTTATATTCAATTCCGATGCGATTTCTGTGTTTCATTGTCAATGTGAAGGTCCAAGGGATACAGTAAACCTGCACTGGTGCATCGGAATCCAATACTGGTCTCCCAGGAGCCGCCCAAAACACAAACTCTGAGAAGATTCACTCTTCTTGTACTTAAGTCGGCACTGTGCCTTTTATATTCAATTCCGATGCGATTTCTGTGTTTCATCGTCAATGTGAAGGTCCAAGGGATACAGTAAACCTGCACTGGTTCATCGGAATCTAATACTGGTCTCCCAGAAGCCGCTCAAAGCACAAATTCGTAGAAGATTCACTCTTCTTGTACTTAAGTCTGCACTGTGACTTTTATATTCAATTCCCGATGCGATTTCTGTGTTTCATTGTCAATGTGAAGGTCCAAGGGATACAGTAAACCTGCACTGGTGCATCGGAATCCAATACTGGTCTCCCTAGATCCGCTCAAAGCACAAACTCTTAGGAGACTCACTCTTCTTGTACTTAAGTCGGCATTGTGCCTTTTATATTCAATTCCGATGCGATTTCTGTGTTTCATCGTCAATTTGAAGGTCCAAGGGATACAGTAAACCTGCACTGGTGCATCGGAATCCAATACTGGCCTCCCAGGATCCGCTCACACCACAAACTCTTAGGAGACTCACTCTTCTTGTACTTAAGTCGGCATTGTGCTATTTATATTCAATTCCGATGCGATTTCTGTGTTTCATCGTCAATTTGAAGGTCCAAGGGATACAGTAAACCTGCACTGGTGCATCGGAATCCAATACTGGTCTCCCAGGAGCCACTCAAACCACAAACTCTTAGGAGACTCACTCTTCTTGTACTTAAGTCGGCATTGTGCCTTTTACATTCAATTCCGATGCGATTTCTGTGTTTCATCGTCAATGTGATAGTCCAAGGGATACAGTAAACCTGCACTGGTGCATCGGAATCCAATACTGGTCTCCCAGGAGCCGCCCAAAGCACAAACTCTTAGGAGACTCACTCTTCTTGTACTTAAGTCGGCACTGTGCCTTTTATATTCAATTCTGATGCGATTTCTGTGTTTCATCGTCAATGTGAAGGTCCAAGGGATACAGTAAACCTGCACTGGTGCATCGCAATCCAATACTGGTCTCCCAGGAGCCGCCCAAAGCACAAACTCTGAGAAGATTCACTCTTCTTGTACTTAAGACGGCACTGTGACTTTTATATTCAATTCCGATGCGATTTCTGTGTTTCATCGTCAATGTGAAGGACCAAGGGATACAGTAAACCTGCACTGGTGCATCGGAATCCAGTACTGGTCTCCCAGGATCCGCTCAAAGCACAAACTCTGAGAAGATTCACTCTTCTTGTACTTAAGTCGGCACTGTGCCTTTTATATTCAATTCCGATGCGATTTCTGTGTTTCATCGTCAATGTGAAGGTCCAAGGGATACAATAAACCTGCACTGGTGCATCGGAATCCAATACTGGTCTCCCAGGATCCGCTCAAAGCACAAACTCCGAGAAGATTTACTCTTCGTGTACTTAAGTCGGCACTGTGTCTTTTATATTCAATTCCGATGCGATTTCTGTGTTTCATTGTCAATGTGAAGGTCCAAGGGATACAGTAAACCTGCACTGGTGCATCGGAAACCAATACTGGTCTCCCAGGAGCCGCTCAAAGCACAAACTCTGAGAAGATTCACTCTTCTTGTACTTAAGTCGGCACTGTTTCTTTTATATTCAATCCCGATTCGATTTCTGTGTTTCATTGTCAATGTGAAGGTCCAAGGGATACAGTAAACCTGCACTGGTGCATCGGAATCCAATACTGGTCTCCCAGGAGCCGCTCAAACCACAAACTCTTAGGAGACTCACTCTTCTTGTACTTAAGTCGGCATTGTGCCTTTTATATTCAATTCCGATGCGATTTCTGTGTTTCATCGTCAATGTGAAGGTCCAAGGGATACAGTAAACCTGCACTGGTGCATCGGAATCGAATGCTGGTCTAGCAGGAGCCGCCCAAAGCACAAACTCTTAGGAGACTCACTCTTCTTGTACTTAAGTCGGCACTGTGCCTTTTATATTCAATTCTGATGCGATTTCTGTGTTTCATCGTCAATGTGAAGGTCCAAGGGATACAGTAAACCTGCACTGGTGCATCGGAATCCAATACTGGTCTCCCAGGAGCCGCCCAAAGCACAAACTCTGAGAAGATTCACTCTTCTTGTACTTAAGTCGGCACTGTGCCTTTTATATTCAATTCCGATGCGATTTCTGTGTTTCATCGTCAATGTGAAGGTCCAAGGGATACAGTAAACCTGCACTGGTGCATCGGAATCCAATACTGGTCTCCCAGGAGCCGCCCAAAGCACAAACTCTGAGAAGATTCACTCTTCTTGTACTTAAGTCGGCACTGTGTCTTTTATATTCAATTCCGATGCGATTTCTGTGTTTCATTGTCAATGTGAAGGTCCAAGGGATACAGTAAACCTGCACTGGTGCATCGGAATCCAATACTGGTCTCCCAGGATCCGCTCAAAGCACAAACTCTTAGGAGACTCACTCTTCTTGTACTTAAGTCGGCATTGTGCCTTTTATATTCAATTCCGATGCGATTTCTGTGTTTCATCGACAATGTGAAGGTCCAAGAGATACAGTAAACCTGCACTGGTGCATCGGAATCGAATGCTGGTCTCCCAGGAGCCGCCCAAAGCACAAACTCTGAGAAGATTCACTCTTCTTGTACTTCAGTCGGCACTGTGCCTTTTATATTCAATTCCGATGCGATTTCTGTGTTTCATCGTCAATGTGAAGGTCCAAGGGATACAGTAAACCTGCACTGGTGCATCGGAATCCAATACTGGTCTCCCAGGAGCCGCCCAAAGCACAAACTCTGAGAAGATTCACTCTTCTTGTACTTAAGTCGGCACTGTGCCTTTTATATTCAATTCCGATGCGATATCTGTGTTTCATCGTCAATGTGAAGGTCCAAGGGATACAGTAAACCTGCACTGGTGCATCGGAATCCAATACTGGTCTCCCAGGATCCGCTCAAAGCACAAACTCTTAGGAGACTCACTCTTCTTGTACATAAGTCGGCATTGTGCCTTTTATATTCAATTCCGATGCGATTTCTGTGTTTCATTGTCAATGTGAAGGTCCAAGGGATACAGTAAACCTGCACTGGTGCATCGGAATCCAATACTGGTCTCCCAGGAGCCGCCCAAAGCACAAACTCTGAGAAGATTCGCTCTTCTTGTACTTAAGTCGGCACTGTGCCTTTTATATTCAATTCCGATGCGATTTCTGTGTTTCATTGTCAATGTGAAGGTCCAAGGGATACAGTAAACCTGCACTGGTGCATCGGAATCCAATACTGGTCTCCCAGGAGCCGCCCAAAACACAAACTCTGAGAAGATTCACTCTTCTTGTACTTAAGTCGGCACTGTGACTTTTATATTCAATTCCGATGCGATTTCTGTGTTTCATCGTCAATGTGAAGGTCCAAGGGATACAATAAACCTGCACTGGTGCATCGGAATCCAATACTGGTCTCCCAGGATCCGCTCAAAGCACAAACTCTGAGAAGATTTACTCTTCGTGTACTTAAGTCGGCACTGTGTCTTTTATATTCAATTCCGATGCGATTTCTGTGTTTCATTGTCAATGTGAAGGTCCAAGGGATACAGTAAACCTGCACTGGTGCATCGGAAACCAATACTGGTCTCCCAGGAGCCGCTCAATGCACAAACTCTGAGAAGATTCACTCTTCTTGTACTTAAGTCGGCACTGTGTCTTTTATATTCAATCCCGATTCGATTTCTGTGTTTCATTGTCAATGTGAAGGTCCAAGGGATACAGTAAACCTGCACTGGTGCATCGGAATCCAATACTGGTCTCCCAGGAGCCGCTCAAACCACAAACTCTTAGGAGACTCACTCTTCTTGTACTTAAGTCGGCATTGTGCCTTTTATATTCAATTCCGATGCGATTTCTGTGTTTCATCGTCAATGTGAAGGTCCAAGGGATACAGTAAACCTGCACTGGTGAATCGGAATCGAATGCTGGTCTCGCAGGAGCCGCCCAAAGCACAAACTCTTAGGAGACTCACTCTTCTTGTACTTAAGTCGGCACTGTGCCTTTTATATTCAATTCTGATGCGATTTCTGTGTTTCATCGTCAATGTGAAGGTCCAAGGGATACAGTAAACCTGCACTGGTGCATCGGAATCCAATACTGGTCTCCCAGGAGCCGCCCAAAGCACAAACTCTGAGAAGATTCACTCTTCTTGTACTTAAGTCAGCACTGTGCCTTTTATATTCAATTCCGATGCGATTTCTGTGTTTCATCGTCAATGTGAAGGTCCAAGGGATACAGTAAACCTGCACTGGTGCATCGGAATCCAATACTGGTCTCCCAGGAGCCGCCCAAAACACAAACTCTGAGAAGATTCACTCTTCTTGTACTTAAGTCGGCACTGTGTCTTTTATATTCAATTCCGATGCGATTTCTGTGTTTCATTGTCAATGTGAAGGTCCAAGGGATACAGTAAACCTGCACTGGTGCATCGGAATCCAATACTGGTCTCCCAGGATCCGCTCAAAGCACAAACTCTTAGGAGACTCACTCTTCTTGTACTTAAGTCGGCATTGTGCCTTTTATATTCAATTCCGATGCGAATTCTGTGTTTCATCGACAATGTGAAGGTCCAAGAGATACAGTAAACCTGCACTGGTGCATCGGAATCGAATGCTGGTCTCCCAGGAGCCGCCCAAAGCACAAACTCTGAGAAGATTCACTCTTCTTGTACTTAAGTCGGCACTGTGCCTTTTATATTCAATTCCGATGCGATTTCTGTGTTTCATCGTCAATGTGAAGGTCCAAGGGATACAGTAAACCTGCACTGGTGCATCGGAATCCAATACTGGTCTCCCAGGAGCCGCCCAAAGCACAAACTCTGAGAAGATTCACTCTTCTTGTACTTAAGTCGGCACTGTGCCTTTTATATTCAATTCCGATGCGATATCTGTGTTTCATCGTCAATGTGAAGGTCCAAGGGATACAGTAAACCTGCACTGGTGAATCGGAATCCAATACTGGTCTCCCAGGATCCGCTCAAAGCACAAACTCTTAGGAGACTCACTCTTCTTGTACTTAAGTCGGCATTGTGCCTTTTATATTCAATTCCGATGCGATTTCTGTGTTTCATTGTCAATGTGAAGGTCCAAGGGATACAGTAAACCTGCACTGGTGCATCGGAATCCAATACTGGTCTCCCAGGAGCCGCCCAAAGCACAAACTCTAAGAAGATTCGCTCTTCTTGTACTTAAGTCGGCACTGTGCCTTTTATAGTCAATTCCGATGCGATTTCTGTGTTTCATTGTCAATGTGAAGGTCCAAGGGATACAGTAAACCTGCACTGGTGCATCGGAATCCAATACTGGTCTCCCAGGAGCCGCCCAAAACACAAACTCTGAGAAGATTCACTCTTCTTGTACTTAAGTCGGCACTGTGCCTTTTATATTCAATTCCGATGCGATTTCTGTGTTTTATCGTCAATGTGAAGGTCCAAGGGATACAGTAAACCTGCACTGGTGCATCGGAATCCAATACTGGTATCCCAGGAGCCGCCCAAAGCACAAACTCTAAGAAGATTCACTCTTCTTGTACTTAAGTCGGCACTGTGACTTTTATATTCAATTCCGATGCGATTTCTTTGTTTCATCGTCAATGTGAAGGTCCAAGGGATACAGTAAACCTGCACTGGTGCATCGGAATCCAATACTGGTCTCCCAGGATCCGCTCAAAGCACAAACTCTGGGAAGATTCACTCTTCTTGTACTTAAGTCGGCACTGTGCCTTTTATATTCAATTCCGATGCGATTTCTGTGTTTCATCGTCAATGTGAAGGTCCAAGGGATACAATAAACCTGCACTGGTGCATCGGAATCCAATACTGGTCTCCCAGGAAACGCTCAAAGCACAAACTCTGAGAAGATTCACTCTTCTTGTACTTAAGTCGGCACTGTGCCTTTTATATTCAATTCCGATGCGATTTCTGTGTTTCATCGTCAATGTGAAGGTCCAAGGAATACAGTAAACCTGCACTGGTGCATCGGAATCCAATACTGGTCTCCCAGGAGCCGCCCAAAGCACAAACTCTGAGAAGATTCACTCTTCTTGTACTTAAGTCGGCACTGTGACTTTTATATTCAATTCCGATGCGATGTCTGTGTTTCATCGTCAATGTGAAGGACCAAGGGATACAGTAAACCTGCACTGGTGCATCGGAATCCAGTACTGGTCTCCCAGGATCCGCTCAAAGCACAAACTCTGAGAAGATTCACTCTTCTTGTACTTAAGTCGGCACTGTGCCTTTTATATTCAATTCCGATGCGATTTCTGTGTTTCATCGTCAATGTGAAGGTCCAAGGGATACAATAAACCTGCACTGGTGCATCGGAATCCAATACTGGTCTCCCAGGATCCGCTCAAAGCACAAAATCTGAGAAGATTTACTCTTCGTGTACTTAAGTCGGCACTGTGTCTTTTATATTCAATTCCGATGCGATTTCTGTGTTTCATTGTCAATGTGAAGGTCCAAGGGATACAGTAAACCTGCACTGGTGCATCGGAAACCAATTCTGGTCTCCCAGGAGCTGCTCAAAGCACAAACTCTGAGAAGATTCACTCTTCTTGTACTTAAGTCGGCACTGTGTCTTTTATATTCAATTCCGATTCGATTTCTGTGTTTCATTGTCAATGTGAAGGTCCAAGGGATACAGTAAACCTGCACTGGTGCATCGGAATCCAATACTGGTCTCCCAGGAGCCGCTCAAACCACAAACTCTTAGGAGACTCACTCTTCTTGTACTTAAGTCGGCATTGTGCCTTTTATATTCAATTCCGATGCGATTTCTGTGTTTCATCGTCAATGTGAAGGTCCAAGGGATACAGTAAACCTGCACTGGTGGATCGGAATCGAATGCTGGTCTAGCAGGAGCCGCCCAAAGCACAAACTCTTAGGAGACTCACTCTTCTTGTACTTAAGTCGGCACTGTGCCTTTTATATTCAATTCTGATGCGATTTCTGTGTTTCATTGTCAATGTGAAGGTCCAAGGGATACAGTAAACCTGCACTGGTGCATCGGAAAGCAATACTGGTCTCCCAGGAGCCGCCCAAAGCACAAACTCTGAGAAGATTCACTCTTCTTGTACTTAAGTCGGCACTGTGCCTTTTATATTCAATTCCGATGCCATTTCTGTGTTTCATCGTCAATGTGAAGGTCCAAGGGATACAGTAAACCTGCACTGGTGCATCGGAATCCAATACTGGTCTCCCAGGAGCCGCCCAAAGCACAAACTCTGAGAAGATTCACTCTTCTTGTACTTAAGTCGGCACTGTGTCTTTTATATTCAATTCGGATGCGATTTCTGTGTTTCATTGTCAATGTGAAGGTCCAAGGGATACAGTAAACCTGCACTGGTGCATCGGAATCCAATACTGGTCTCCCAGGATCCGCTCAAAGCACAAACTCTTAGGAGACTCACTCTTCTTGTACTTAAGTCGGCATTGTGAATTTTATATTCAATTCCGATGCGATTTCTGTGTTTCATCGTCAATGTGAAGGTCCAAGAGATACAGTAAACCTGCACTGGTGCATCGGAATCGAATGCTGGTCTCCCAGGAGCCGCCCAAAGCACAAACTCTGAGAAGATTCACTCTTCTTGTACTTAAGTCGGCACTGTGCCTTTTATATTCAATTCCGATGCGATTTCTGTGTTTCATCGTCAATGTGAAGGTCCAAGGGATACAGTAAACCTGCACTGGTGCATCGGAATCGAATGCTGGTCTCCCAGGAGCCGCCCAAAGCACAAACTCTGAGAAGATTCACTCTTCTTGTACTTAAGTCGGCACTGTGCCTTTTATATTCAATTCCGATGCGATTTCTGTGTTTCATCGTCAATGTGAAGGTCCAAGGGATACAGTAAACCTGCACTGGTGCATCGGAATCCAATAATGGTCTCCCAGGAGCCGCCCAAAGCACAAACTCTGAGAAGATTCACTCTTCTTGTACTTAAGTCGGCACTGTGCCTTTTATATTCAATTCCGATGCGATTTCTGTGTTTCATCGTCAATGTGAAGGTCCAAGAGATACAGTAAACCTGCACTGGTGCATCGGAATCGAATGCTGGTCTCCCAGGAGCCGCCCAAAGCACAAACTCTGAGAAGATTCACTCTTCTTGTACTTAAGTCGGCACTGTGCCTTTTATATTCAATTCCGATGCGATTTCTGTGTTTCATCGTCAATGTGAAGGTCCAAGGGATACAGTAAACCTGCACTGGTGCATCGGAATCCAATACTGGTCTCCCAGGAGCCGCCCAAAGCACAAACTCTGAGAAGATTCACTCTTCTTGTACTTAAGTCGGCACTGTGCCTTTTATATTCAATTCCGATGCGATTTCTGTGTTTCATCGTCAATGTGAAGGTCCAAGGGATACAGTAAACCTGCACTGGTGCATCGGAATCCAATACTGGTCTCCCAGGATCCGCTCAAAGCACAAACTCTTAGGAGACTCACTCTTCTTGTACTTAAGTCGGCATTGTGCCTTTTATATTCAATTCCGATGCGATTTCTGTGTTTCATTGTCAATGTGAAGGTCCAAGGGATACAGTAAACCTGCACTGGTGCATCGGAATCCAATACTGGTCTCCCAGGAGCCGCCCAAAGCACAAACTCTGAGAAGATTCGCTCTTCTTGTACTTAAGTCGGCACTGTGCCTTTTATATTCAATTCCGATGCGATTTCTGTGTTTCATTGTCAATGTGAAGGTCCAGGGGATACAGTAAACCTTCACTGGTGCATCGGAATCCAATACTGGTCTCCCAGGAGCCGCCCAAAACACAAACTCTGAGAAGATTCACTCTTCTTGTACTTAAGTCGGCACTGTGACTTTTATATTCAATTCCGATGCGATTTCTTTGTTTCATCGTCAATGTGAAGGACCAAGGGATACAGTAAACCTGCACTGGTGCATCGGAATCCAATACTGGTCTCCCAGGAAACGCTCAAAGCACAAACTCTGAGAAGATTCACTCTTCTTGTACTTAAGTCGGCACTGTGCCTTTTATATTCAATTCCGATGCGATTTCTGTGTTTCATCGTCAATGTGAAGGTCCAAGGAATACAGTAAACCTGCACTGGTGCATCGGAATCCAATACTGGTCTCCCAGGAGCCGCCCAAAGCACAAACTCTGAGAAGATTCACTCTTCTCGTACTTAAGTCGGCACTGTGCCTTTTATATTCAATTCCGATGCGATTTCTGTGTTTCATCGTCAATGTGAAGGTCCAAGGGATACAATAAACCTGCACTGGTGCATCGGAATCCAATACTGGTCTCCCAGGAAACGCTCAAAGCACAAACTCTGAGAAGATTCACTCTTCTTGTACTTAAGTCGGCACTGTGCCTTTTATATTCAATTCCGATGCGATTTCTGTGTTTCATCGTCAATGTGAAGGTCCAAGGAATACAGTAAACCTGCACTGGTGCATCGGAATCCAATACTGGTCTCCCAGGAGCCGCCCAAAGCACAAACTCTGAGAAGATTCACTCTTCTTGTACTTAAGTCGGCACTGTGACTTTTATATTCAATTCCGATGCGATGTCTGTGTTTCATCGTCAATGTGAAGGACCAAGGGATACAGTAAACCTGCACTGGTGCATCGGAATCCAATACTGGTCTCCCAGGATCCGCTCAAAGCACAAACTCTGAGAAGATTCACTCTTCTTGTACTTAAGTCGGCACTGTGACTTTTATATTCAATTCCGATGCGATTTCTGTGTTTCATCGTTAATGTGAAGGACCAAGGGATACAGTAAACCTGCACTGGTGCATCGGAATCCAGTACTGGTCTCCCAGGATCCGCTCAAAGCACAAACTCTGAGAAGATTCACTCTTCTTGTACTTAAGTCGGCACTGTGCCTTTTATATTCAATTCCGATGCGATTTCTGTGTTTCATCGTCAATGTGAAGGTCCAAGGGATACAATAAACCTGCACTGGTGCATCGGAATCCAATACTGGTCTCCCAGGATCCGCTCAAAGCACAAACTCTGAGAAGATTTACTCTTCGTGTACTTAAGTCGGCACTGTGTCTTTTATATTCAATTCCGATGCGATTTCTGTGTTTCATTGTCAATGTGAAGGTCCAAGGGATACAGTAAACCTGCACTGGTGCATCGGAAACCAATACTGGTCTCCCAGGAGCCGCTCAAAGCACAAACTCTGAGAAGATTCACTCTTCTTGTACTTAAGTCGGCACTGTGTCTTTTATATTCAATTCCGATTCGATTTCTGTGTTTCATTGTCAATGTGAAGGTCCAAGGGATACAGTAAACCTGCACTGGTGCATCGGAATCCAATACTGGTCTCCCAGGAGCCGCTCAAACCACAAACTCTTAGGAGACTCACTCTTCTTGTACTTAAGTCGGCATTGTGCCTTTTATATTCAATTCCGATGCGATTTCTGTGTTTCATCGTCAATGTGAAGGTCCAAGGGATACAGTAAACCTGCACTGGTGCATCGGAATCGAATGCTGGTCTAGCAGGAGCCGCCCAAAGCACAAACTCTTAGGAGACTCACTCTTCTTGTACTTAAGTCGGCACTGTGCCTTTTATATTCAATTCTGATGCGATTTCTGTGTTTCATCGTCTATGTGAAGGTCCAAGGGATACAGTAGACCTGCACTGGTGCATCGGAATCCAATACTGGTCTCCCAGGAGCCGCCCAAAGCACAAACTCTGAGAAGATTCACTCTTCTTGTGCTTAAGTCGGCACTGTGCCTTTTATATTCAATTCCGATGCCATTTCTGTGTTTCATCGTCAATGTGAAGGTCCAAGGGATACAGTAAACCTGCACTGGTGCATCGGAATCCAATACTGGTCTCCCAGGAGCCGCCCAAAGCACAAACTCTGAGAAGATTCACTCTTCTTGTACTTAAGTCGGCACTGTGTCTTTTATATTCAATTCCGATGCGATTTCTGTGTTTCATTGTCAATGTGAAGGTCCAAGGGATACAGTAAACCTGCACTGGTGCATCGGAATCCAATACTGGTCTCCCAGGATCCGCTCAAAGCACAAACTCTTAGGAGACTCACTCTTCTTGTACTTAAGTCGGCATTGTGCCTTTTATATTCAATTCCGATGCGATTTCTGTGTTTCATCGTCAATGTGAAGGTCCAAGAGATACAGTAAACCTGCACTGGTGCATCGGAATCGAATGCTCGTCTCCCAGGAGCCGCCCAAAGCACAAACTCTGAGAAGATTCACTCTTCTTGTACTTAAGTCGGCACTGTGCCTTTTATATTCAATTCCGATGCGATTTCTGTGTTTCATCGTCAATGTGAAGGTCCAAGGGATACAGTAAACCTGCACTGGTGCATCGGAATCCAATACTGGTCTCCCAGGAGCCGCCCAAAGCACAAACTCTGAGAAGATTCACTCTTCTTGTACTTAAGTCGGCACTGTGCCTTTTATATTCAATTCCGATGCGATTTCTGTGTTTCATCGTCAATGTGAAGGTCCAAGGGATACAGTAAACCTGCACTGGTGCATCGGAATCCAATACTGGTCTCCCAGGATCCGCTCAAAGCACAAACTCTTAGGAGACTCACTCTTCTTGTACTTAAGTCGGCATTGTGCCTTTTATATTCAATTCCGATGCGATTTCTGTGTTTCATTGTCAATGTGAAGGTCCAAGGGATACAGTAAACCTGCACTGGTGCATCGGAATCCAATACTGGTCTCCCAGGAGCCGCCCAAAGCACAAACTCTGAGAAGATTCGCTCTTCTTGTACTTAAGTCGGCACTGTGCCTTTTATATTCAATTCCGATGCGATTTCTGTGTTTCATTGTCAATGTGAAGGTCCAAGGGATACAGTAAACCTGCACTGGTGCATCGGAATCCAATACTGGTCTCCCAGGAGCCGCCCAAAACACAAACTCTGAGAAGATTCACTCTTCTTGTACTTAAGTCGGCACTGTGCCTTTTATATTCAATTCCGATGCGATTTCTGTGTTTCATCGTCAATGTGAAGGTCCAAGGGATACAGTAAACCTGCACTGGTGCATCGGAATCCAATACTGGTATCCCAGGAGCCTCCCAAAGCACAAACTCTAAGAAGATTCACTCTTCTTGTACTTAAGTCGGCACTGTGACTTTTATATTCAATTCCGATGCGATTTCTTTGTTTCATCGTCAATGTGAAGGACCAAGGGATACAGTAAACCTGCACTGGTGCATCGGAATCCAATACTGGTCTCCCAGGATCCGCTCAAAGCACAAACTCTGGGAAGATTCACTCTTCTTGTACTTAAGTCGGCACTGTGCCTTTTATATTCAATTCCGATGCGATTTCTGTGTTTCATCGTCAATGTGAAGGTCCAAGGGATACAATAAACCTGCACTGGTGCATCGGAATCCAATACTGGTCTCCCAGGAAACGCTCAAAGCACAAACTCTGAGAAGATTCACTCTTCTTGTACTTAAGTCGGCACTGTGCCTTTTATATTCAATTCCGATGCGATTTCTGTGTTTCATCGTCAATGTGAAGGTCCAAGGAATACAGTAAACCTGCACTGGTGCATCGGAATCCAATACTGGTCTCCCAGGAGCCGCCCAAAGCACAAACTCTGAGAAGATTCACTCTTCTTGTACTTAAGTCGGCACTGTGACTTTTATATTCAATTCCGATGCGATGTCTGTGTTTCATCGTCAATGTGAAGGACCAAGGGATACAGTAAACCTGCACTGGTGCATCGGAATCCAATACTGGTCTCCCAGGATCCGCTCAAAGCACAATCTCTGAGAAGATTCACTCTTCTTGTACTTAAATCGGCACTGTGCCTTTTATATTCAATTCCGATGCGATTTCTGTGTTTCATCGTCAATGTGAAGGTCCAAGGGATACAATAAACCTGCACTGGTGCATCGGAATCCAATACTGGTCTCCCAGGATCCGCTCAAAGCACAAACTCTGAGAAGATTCACTCTTCTTGTACTTAAGTCGGCACTGTGAATTTTATATTCAATTCCGATGCGATTTCTGTGCTTCATCGTCAATGTGAAGGTCCAAGGGATACAGTAAACCTGCACTGGTGCATCGGAATCCAATACTGGTCTCCCAGTAGCCGCCCAAAGCACAAACTCTTAGGTGACTCACTCTTCTTGTACTTAAGTCGGCATTGTGCCTTTTATATTCAATTCCGATGTGATTTCTGTGTTTCATTGTCAATGTGAAGGTCCAAGGGATACAGTAAACCTGCACTGGTGCATCGGAATCCAATACTGGTCTCCCAGGAGCCGCTCAAAGCTCAAACTCTGAGAAGATTCACTCTTCTTGTACTTACGTCGGCACTGTGTCTTTTATATTCAATTCCGATGCGATTTCTGTGTTTCATTGTCAATGTGAAGGTCCAAGGGATACAGTAAACCTGCACTGGTGCATCGGAAACCAATACTGGTCTCCCAGGAGCCGCTCAAAGCACAAACTCTGAGAAGATTCACTCTTCTTGTACTTAAGTCGGCACTGTGTCTTTTATATTCAGTTCCGATGCGATTCCTGTGTTTCATTGTCAATGTGAAGGCCCAAGGGATACAGTAAACCTGCACTGGTGCATCGGAAACCAATACTGGTCTCCCAGGAGCCGCCCAAAGCACAAACTCTGAGAAGATTCACTCTTCTTGTACTTAAGTCGGCACTGTGCCTTTTATATTCAATTCCGATGCGATTTCTGTGTTTCATCGTCAATGTGAAGGTCCAAGGGATACAGTAAACCTGCACTGGTGCATCGGAATCCAATACTGGTCTCCCAGGAGCCACTCAAACCACAAACTCTTAGGAGGCTCACTCTTCTTATACTTAAGTCGGCACTGTGTCTTTTATATTCAATTCCGATGCGATTTCTGTGTTTCATTGTCAATGTGAAGGTCCAAGTGATACAGTAAATTTGCACTGGTGCATCGGAATCCAATACTGGTCTCCCAGGAGCCGTTCAAACCACAAACTCTTAGGAGACTCACTCTTCTGGTACTTAAGTCGCCACTGTGTCTTTTATATTCAATTCCGATGCGATTTCTGTGTTTCATTGTGAATGTGAAGGTCCAAGGGATACAGTAAACCTGCACTGGTGCATCGGAATCCAATACTGGTCTCCCAGGAGCCGCTCAAACCACAAACTCTTAGGAGACTCACTCTTCTTGTACTTAAGTCGGCACTGTGTCTTTTATATTCAATTCCGATGCGATTTCTGTGTGTCATTGTCAATGTGAAGGTCCAAGGGATACAGTAAACCTGCACTGGTGCATCGGAATCCAATACTGGTCTCCCAGGATCCGCTCAAAGCACAAACTCTTAGGAGACTCACTCTTCTTGTACTTAAGTCGGCATTGTGCCTTTTATATTCAATTCCGATGCGATATCTGTGTTTCATTGTCAATGTGAAGGTCCAAGGGATACAGTAAACCTGCACTGGTGCATCGGAATCCAATACTGGTCTCCCAGGATCCGCTCAAAGCACAAACTCTTAGGAGACTCACTCTTCTTGTACTTAAGCCGGCATTGTGCCTTTTATATTCAATTCCGATGCGATTTCTGTGTTCCATCGTCAATTTGAAGGTCCAAGGGATACAGTAAACCTGCACTGGTGCATCGGAATCCAATACTGGCCTCCCAGGATCCGCTCAAAGCACAAACTCTTAGGAGACTCACTCTTCTTGTACTTAAGTCGGCATTGTGCCTTTTATATTCAATTCCGATGCGATTTCTGTGTTTCATCGTCAATTTGAAGGACCAAGGGATACAGTAAACCTGCACTGGTGCATCGGAATCCAATACTGGTCTCCGAGGAGCCGCTCAAACCACAAACTCTTAGGAGACTCACTCTTCTTGTACTTAAGTCGGCATTGTATCTTTTATATTCAATTCCGATGCGATTTCTGTGTTTGATTGTCAATGTGAAGGTCCAAGGGATACAGTAAACCTGCACTGGTCCATCGGAATCCCATACTGGTCTCCCAGGAGCCGCCCAAAGCACAAACTCTGAGAAGATTCACTCTTCTTGTACTTACGTCGGCACTGTGCCTTTTATATTAAATTCCGATGCTATTTCTGTGTTTCATCGCCAATGTGAAGGTCCAAGGGATACAGCAAACCTGCATTGGTGCATCGGAATCCAATACTGGTCTCCCAGGAGCCGCCCAAAGCACAAACTCTGAGAAGATCACTCTTCTTGTACTTAAGTCGGCACTGTGTCTTTTATATTCAATTCCGATGCGATTTCTGTGTTTCATCGTCAATGTGAAGGTCCAAGGGATACAGTAAACCTGCACTGGTGCATCGCAATCCAATACTGGTCTCCCAGGAGCCGCTCAAACCTCAGACTCTGAGAAGATTCACTCTTCTTGTACTTAAGTCGGCACTGTGCCTTTTATATTCAATTCCGATGCGATTTCTGTGTTTCATCGTTAATGTGAAGGTCCAAGGGATACAGTAAACCTGCACTGGTGCATCGGAATCCAATACTGGTCTCCCAGGAGCCGCCCAAAGCACAAACTCTGAGAAGATTCACTCTTCTTGTACTTAAGTCGGCACTGTGCCTTTTATATTCAATTCCGATGCGATTTCTGTGTTTCATCGTCAATGTGAAGGTCCAAGGGATACAGTAAGCCTGCACTGGTGCATCGGAATCCAATACTGGACTCCCAGGAGCCGCCCAAGGCACAAACTCTGAGAAGATTCACTCTTCTTGTACTTAAGTCGGCACTGTGCCTTTTATATTCAATTCCGATGCGATTTCTGTGTTTCATCGTCAATGTGAAGGTCCGAGGGATACAGTAAACCTGCACTGGTGCATCGGAATCCAATACTGGTCTCCCAGGAGCCGCCCAAAGCACAAACACTGAGAAGATTCACTCTTCTTGTACTTAAGTCGGCACTGTGCCTTTTATATTCAATTCCGATGCGATTTCTGTGTTTCATCGTCAATGTGAAGGTCCAAGGGATACAGTAAACCTTCACTGGTGCATCGGAATCCAATACTGGTCTCCCAGGATCCGCTCAAAGCACAAACGCTGAGAAGATTCACTCTTCTTGTACTTAAGTCGGCACTGTGCCTTTTATATTCAATTCCGATGCGATATCTGTGTTTCATCGTCAATGTGAAGGTCCAAGGGATACAGTAAACCTGCACTGGTGCATCGGAATCTAATACTGGTCTCCCAGAAGCCGCTCAAAGCACAAATTCGTAGAAGATTCACTCTTCTTGTACTTATGTCGGCACTGTGCCTTTTATATTCAATTCCGATGCGATTTCTGTGTTTCATCGTCAATGTGAAGGTCCAAGGGATACAGTAAGCCTGCACTGGTGCATCGGAATCCAATACTGGTCTCCCAGGAGCCGCTTAAACCACAAACTCTTAAGAGACTCACTCTTCTTGTACTTAAGTCGGCACTGTGTCTTTTATATTCAATTCCGATGCGATTTCTGTGTTTCATTGTCAATGTGAAGGTCCAAGGGATACAGTAAATTTGCACTGGTGCATCGGAATCCAATACTGGTCTCCCAGGAGCCGCTCAAACCACAAACTCTTAGGAGACTCACTCTTCAGGTACTTAAGTCGGCACTGTGTCTTTTATATTCAATTCCGATGCGATTTCTGTGTTTCATTGTCAATGTGAAGGTCCAAGGGATACAGTAAACCTGCACTGGTGCATCGGAATCCAATACTGGTCTCCCAGGAGCCGCTCAAACCACTAACTCTTAGGAGACTCACTCTTCTTATACTTAAGTCGGCACTGTGTCTTTTATATTCAATTCCGGTGCGATTTCTGTGTTTCATCGTTAATGTGAAGGTCCAAGGGATACAGTAAACCTGCACTGGTGCATCGGAATCCAATACTGGTCTCCCAGGAGCGGCCCAAAGCACAAACTCTGAGAAGATTAACTCTTCTTGTACTTAAGTCGGCACTGTGCCTTTTATATTCAATTCCGATGCGATTTCTGTGTTTCATCGTCAATGTGTAGGTCCAAGGGATACAGTAAGCTTGCACTGGTGCATCGGAATCCAATACTGGTCTCCCATGAGCCGCCCAAGGACAAACTCTGAGAAGATTCACTCTTCTTGTACTTAAGTCGGCACTGTGCCTTTTATATTCAATTCCGATGCGATTTCTGTGTTTCATCGTCAATGTGAAGGTCCGAGGGATACAGTAAACCTGCGCTGGTGCATCGGAATCCAATACTGGTCTCCCAGGAGCCGCCCAAAGCACAAACTCTGAGAAGATTCACTCTTCTTGTACTTAAGTCGGCACTGTGCCTTTTATATTCAATTCCGATTCGATTTCTGTGTTTCATCGTCAATGTGAAGGTCCAAGGGATACAGTAAGCCGGCACTGGTGCATCGGAATCCAATACTGGCCTCCCAGGAGCCGCTCAAACCACAAACTCTTAGGAGACTCACTCTTCTTGTACTTAAGTCGGCACTGTGTCTTTTATATTCAATTCCGATGCGATTTCTGTGTTTCATTGTCAATGTGAAGGTCCAAGGGATACAGTAAACCTGCACTGGTGCATCGGAATCCAATACTGGTCTCCCAGGAGCCGCCCAAAGCACAAACTCTGAGAAGATTCGCTCTTCTTGTACTTAAGTCGGCACTGTGCCTTTTATATTCAATTCCGATGCCATTTCTGTGTTTCATCGTCAATGTGAAGGTCCAAGGCATACAGTAAACCTGCACTGGTGCATCGGAATCCAATACTGGTCTCCCAGGAGCCGCCCAAAGCACAAACTCTGAGAAGATTCACTCTTCTTGTACTTAAGTCGGCACTGTGCCTTTTATATTCAATTCCGATGCGATTTCTGTGTTTCATCGTCAATGTGAAGGTCCAAGGGATACAGTAAACCTGCACTGGTGCATCGGAATCCAATACTGGTCTCCCAGGATCAGCTCAAAGCACAAACTCTTAGGAGACTCACTCTTCTTGTACTTAAGTCGGCATTGTGCCTTTTATATTCAATTCCGATGCGATTTCTGTGTTTCATTGTCAATGTGAAGGTCCAAGGGATACAGTAAACCTGCACTGGTGCATCGGAATCCAATACTGGTCTCCCAGGAGCCGCCCAAAGCACAAACTCTGAGAAGATTCGCTCTTCTTGTACTTAAGTCGGCACTGTGCCTTTTATATTCAATTCCGATGCCATTTCTGTGTTTCATCGTCAATGTGAAGGTCCAAGGCATACAGTAAACCTGCACTGGTGCATCGGAATCCAATACTGGTCTCCCAGGAGCCGCCCAAAGCACAAACTCTGAGAAGATTCACTCTTCTTGTACTTAAGTCGGCACTGTGCCTTTTATATTCAATTCCGATGCGATTTCTGTGTTTCATCGTCAATGTGAAGGTCCAAGGGATACAGTAAACCTGCACTGGTGCATCGGAATCCAATACTGGTCTCCCAGGATCCGCTCAAAGCACAAACTCTTAGGAGACTCACTCTTCTTGTACTTAAGTCGGCATTGTGCCATTTATATTCAATTCCGATGCGATTTCTGTGTTTCATCGTCAATTTGAAGGTCCAAGGGATACAGTAAACCTGCACTGGTGCATCGGAATCCAATACTGGTCTCCCAGGAGCCGCTCAAACCACAAACTCTTAGGAGACTCACTCTTCTTGTACTTAAGTCGGCACTGTGTCTTTTATATTCAATTCCGATGCGATTTCTGTGTTTCATCGTCAATGTGAAGGTCCAAGGGATACAGTAAGCCTGCACTGGTGCATCGGAATCCAATACTGGTCTCCCAGGAGCCGCTTAAACCACAAACTCTTAAGAGACTCACTCTTCTTGTACTTAAGTCGGCACTGTGTCTTTTATATTCAATTCCGATGCGATTTCTGTGTTTCATTGTCAATGTGAAGGTCCAAGGGATACAGTAAATTTGCACTGGTGCATCGGAATCCAATACTGGTCTCCCAGGAGCCGCTCAAACCACAAACTCTTAGGAGACTCACTCTTCAGGTACTTAAGTCGGCACTGTGTCTTTTATATTCAATTCCGATGCGATTTCTGTGTTTCATTGTCAATGTGAAGGTCCAAGGGATACAGTAAACCTGCACTGGTGCATCGGAATCCAATACTGGTCTCCCAGGAGCCGCTCAAACCACTAACTCTTAGGAGACTCACTCTTCTTATACTTAAGTCGGCACTGTGTCTTTTATATTCAATTCCGGTGCGATTTCTGTGTTTCATCGTTAATGTGAAGGTCCAAGGGATACAGTAAACCTGCACTGGTGCATCGGAATCCAATACTGGTCTCCCAGGAGCGGCCCAAAGCACAAACTCTGAGAAGATTAACTCTTCTTGTACTTAAGTCGGCACTGTGCCTTTTATATTCAATTCCGATGCGATTTCTGTGTTTCATCGTCAATGTGAAGGTCCAAGGGATACAGTAAGCTTGCACCGGTGCATCGGAATCCAATACTGGTCTCCCATGAGCCGCCCAAGGACAAACTCTGAGAAGATTCACTCTTCTTGTACTTAAGTCGGCACTGTGCCTTTTATATTCAATTCCGATGCGATTTCTGTGTTTCATCGTCAATGTGAAGGTCCGAGGGATACAGTAAACCTGCACTGGTGCATCGGAATCCAATACTGGTCTCCCAGGAGCCGCCCAAAGCACAAAATCTGAGAAGATTCACTCTTCTTGTACTTAAGTCGGCACTGTGCCTTTTATATTCAATTCCGATGCGATTTCTGTGTTTCATCGTCAATGTGAAGGTCCAAGGGATACAGTAAACCTGCACTGGTGCATCGGAATCCAATACTGGTCTCCCAGGATCCGCTCAAAGCACAAACGCTGAGAAGATTCACTCTTCTTGTACTTAAGTCGGCACTGTGCCTTTTATATTCAATTCCGATGCGATTTCTGTGTTTCATCGTCAATGTGAAGGTCCAAGGGATACAGTAAACCTGCACTGGTGCATCGGAATCTAATACTGGTCTCCCAGAAGCCGCTCAAAGCACAAATTCGTAGAAGATTCACTCTTCTTGTACTTATGTCGGCACTGTGCCTTTTATATTCAATTCCGATGCGATATCTGTGTTTCATCGTCAATGTGAAGGTCCAAGGGATACAGTAAGCCGGCACTGGTGCATCGGAATCCAATACTGGCCTCCCAGGAGCCGCTCAAACCACAAACTCTTAGGAGACTCACTCTTCTTGTACTTAAGTCGGCACTGTGTCTTTTATATTCAATTCCGATGCGATTTCTGTGTTTCATTGTCAATGTGAAGGTCCAAGGGATACAGTAAACCTGCACTGGTGCATCGGAATCCAATACTGGTCTCCCAGGAGCCGCCCAAAGCACAAACTCTGAGAAGATTCGCTCTTCTTGTACTTAAGTCGGCACTGTGCCTTTTATATTCAATTCCGATGCCATTTCTGTGTTTCATCGTCAATGTGAAGGTCCAAGGCATACAGTAAACCTGCACTGGTGCATCGGAATCCAATACTGGTCTCCCAGGAGCCGCCCAAAGCACAAACTCTGAGAAGATTCACTCTTCTTGTACTTAAGTCGGCACTGTGCCTTTTATATTCAATTCCGATGCGATTTCTGTGTTTCATCGTCAATGTGAAAGTCCAAGGGATACAGTAAACCTGCACTGGTGCATCGGAATCCAATACTGGTCTCCCAGGATCAGCTCAAAGCACAAACTCTTAGGAGACTCACTCTTCTTGTACTTAAGTCGGCATTGTGCCTTTTATATTCAATTCCGATGCGATTTCTGTGTTTCATTGTCAATGTGAAGGTCCAAGGGATACAGTAAACCTGCACTGGTGCATCGGAATCCAATACTGGTCTCCCAGGAGCCGCCCAAAGCACAAACTCTGAGAAGATTCGCTCTTCTTCTACTTAAGTCGGCACTGTGCCTTTTATATTCAATTCCGATGCGATTTCTGTGTTTCATTGTGAATGTGAAGGTCCAAGGGATACAGTAAACCTGCACTGGTGCATCGGAATCCAATACTGGTCTCCCAGGAGCCGCCCAAAACACAAACTCTGAGAAGATTCACTCTTCTTGTACTTAAGTCGGCACTGTGCCTTTTATATTCAATTCCGATGCGATTTCTGTGTTTCATCGTCAATGTGAAGGTCCAAGGGATACAGTAAACCTGCACTGGTGCATCGGAATCCAATACTGGTATCCCAGGAGCCTCCCAAAGCACAAACTCTAAGAAGATTCACTCTTCTTGTACTTAAGTCGGCACTGTGACTTTTATATTCAATTCCGATGCGATTTCTTTGTTTCATCGTCAATGTGAAGGACCAAGGGCTACAGTAAACCTGCACTGGTGCATCGGAATCCAATACTGGTCTCCCAGGATCCGCTCAAAGCACAAACTCTGGGAAGATTCACTCTTCTTGTACTTAAGTCGGCACTGTGCCTTTTATATTCAATTCCGATGCGATTTCTGTGTTTCATCGTCAATGTGAAGGTCCAAGGGATACAATAAACCTGCACTGGTGCATCGGAATCCAATACTGGTCTCCCAGGAAACGCTCAAAGCACAAACTCTGAGAAGATTCACTCTTCTTGTACTTAAGTCGGCACTGTGCCTTTTATATTCAATTCCGATGCGATTTCTGTGTTTCATCGTCAATGTGAAGGTCCAAGGAATACAGTAAACCTGCACTGGTGCATCGGAATCCAATACTGGTCTCCCAGGAGCCGCCCAAAGCACAAACTCTGAGAAGATTCACTCTTTTTGTACTTAAGTCGGCACTGTGCCTTTTATATTCAATTCCGATGCGATTTCTGTGTTTCATCGTCAATGTGAAGGTCCAAGGGATACAGTAAACCTGCACTGGTGCATCGGAATCCAATACTGGTCTCCCAGGATCCGCTCAAAGCACAAACTCTTAGGAGACTCACTCTTCTTGTACTTAAGTCGGCATTGTATCTTTTATATTCAATTCCGATGCGATTTCTGTGTTTGATTGTCAATGTGAAGGTCCAAGGGATACAGTAAACCTGCACTGGTCCATCGGAATCCCATACTGGTCTCCCAGGAGCCGCCCAAAGCACAAACTCTGAGAAGATTCACTCTTCTTGTACTTACGTCGGCACTGTGCCTTTTATATTAAATTCCGATGCTATTTCTGTGTTTCATCGCCAATGTGAAGGTCCAAGGGATACAGCAAACCTGCACTGGTGCATCGGAATCCAATACTGGTCTCCCAGGAGCCGCCCAAAGCACAAACTCTGAGAAGATCACTCTTCTTGTACTTAAGTCGGCACTGTGTCTTTTATATTCAATTCCGATGCGATTTCTGTGTTTCATCGTCAATGTGAAGGTCCAAGGGATACAGTAAACCTGCACTGGTGCATCGGAATCCAATACTGGTCTCCCAGGAGCCGCTCAAACCTCAGACTCTGAGAAGATTCACTCTTCTTGTACTTAAGTCTGCACTGTGCCTTTTATATTCAATTCCGATGCGATTTCTGTGTTTCATCGTTAATGTGAAGGTCCAAGGGATACAGTAAACCTGCACTGGTGCATCGGAATCCAATACTGGTCTCCCAGGAGCCGCCCAAAGCACAAACTCTGAGAAGATTCACTCTTCTTGTACTTAAGTCGGCACTGTGCCTTTTATATTCAATTCCGATGCGATTTCTGTGTTTCATCGTCAATGTGAAGGTCCAAGGGATACAGTAAGCCTGCACTGGTGCATCGGAATCCAATATTGGACTCCCAGGAGCCGCCCAAGGCACAAACTCTGAGAAGATTCACTCTTCTTGTACTTAAGTCGGCACTGTGCCTTTTATATTCAATTCCGATGCGATTTCTGTGTTTCATCGTCAATGTGAAGGTCCGAGGGATACAGTAAACCTGCACTGGTGCATCGGAATCCAATACTGGTCTCCCAGGAGCCGCCCAAAGCACAAACTCTGAGAAGATTCACTCTTCTTGTACTTAAGTCGGCACTGTGCCTTTTATATTCAATTCCGATGCGATTTCTGTGTTTCATCGTCAATGTGAAGGTCCAAGGGATACAGTAAACCTGCACTGGTGCATCGGAATCCAATACTGGTCTCCCAGGAGCCGCTTAAACCACAAACTCTTAGGAGACTCACTCTTCTTGTACTTAAGTCGGCACTGTGTCTTTTATATTCAATTCCGATGCGATTTCTGTGTTTCATTGTCAATGTGAAGGTCCAAGGGATACAGTAAATTTGCACTGGTGCATCGGAATCCAATACTGGTCTCCCAGGAGCCGCTCAAACCACAAACTCTTAGGAGACTCACTCTTCAGGTACTTAAGTCGGCACTGTGTCTTTTATATTCAATTCCGATGCGATTTCTGTGTTTCATTGTCAATGTGAAGGTCCAAGGGATACAGTAAACCTGCACTGGTGCATCGGAATCCAATACTGGTCTCCCAGGAGCCGCTCAAACCACTAACTCTTAGGAGACTCACTCTTCTTGTACTTAAGTCGGCACTGTGTCTTTTATATTCAATTCCGGTGCGATTTCTGTGTTTCATCGTTAATGTGAAGGTCCAAGGGATACAGTAAACCTGCACTGGTGCATCAGAATCCAATACTGGTCTCCCAGGAGCGGCCCAAAGCACAAAATCTGAGAAGATTAGCTCTTCTTGTACTTAAGACGGCACTGTGCCTTTTATATTCAATTCCGATGCGATTTCTGTGTTTCATCGTCAATGTGAAGGTCCAAGGGATACAGTAAGCCTGCACTGGTGCATCGGAATCCAATACTGGTCTCCCATGAGCCGCCCAAGGACAAACTCTGAGAAGATTCACTCTTCTTGTACTTAAGTCGGCACTGTGCCTTTTATATTCAATTCCGATGCGATTTCTGTGTTTCATCGTCAATGTGAAGGTCCGAGGGATACAGTAAACCTGCACTGGTGCATCGGAATCCAATACTGGTCTCCCAGCAGCCGCCCAAAGCACAAACTCTGAGAAGATTCACTCTTCTTGTACTTAAGTCGGCACTGTGCCTTTTATATTCAATTCCGATGCGATTTCTGTGTTTCATCGTCAATGTGAAGGTCCAAGGGATACAGTAAACCTGCACTGGTGCATCGGAATCCAATACTGGTCTCCCAGGATCCGCTCAAAGCACAAACGCTGAGAAGATTCACTCTTCTTGTACTTAAGTCGGCACTGTGCCTTTTATATTCAATTCCGATGCGATTTCTGTGTTTCATCGTCAATGTGAAGGTCCAAGGGATACAGTAAACCTGCACTGGTGCATCGGAATCTAATACTGGTCTCCCAGAAGCCGCTCAAAGCACAAATTCGTAGAAGATTCACTCTTCTTGTACTTATGTCGGCACTGTGCCTTTTATATTCAATTCCGATGCGATTTCTGTGTTTCATCGTCAATGTGAAGGTCCAAGGGATACAGTAAGCCGGCACTGGTGCATCGGAATCCAATACTGGCCTCCCAGGAGCCGCTCAAACCACAACCTCTTAGGAGACTCACTCTTCTTGTACTTAAGTCGGCAGTGTGTCTTTTATATTCAATTCCGATGCGATTTCTGTGTTTCATTGTCAATGTGAAGGTCCAAGGGATACAGTAAACCTGCACTGGTGCATCGGAATCCAATACTGGTCTCCCAGGAGCCGCCCAAAGCACAAACTCTGAGAAGATTCGCTCTTCTTGTACTTAAGTCGGCACTGTGCCTTTTATATTCAATTCCGATGCGATTTCTGTGTTTCATCGTCAATGTGAAGGTCCAAGGGATACAGTAAACCTGCACTGGTGCATCGGAATCCAATACTGGTCTCCCAGGAGCCGCCCAAAGCACAAACTCTGAGAAGATTCACTCTTCTTGTACTTAAGTCGGCACTGTGCCTTTTATATTCAATTCCGATGCGATTTCTGTGTTTCATCGTCAATGTGAAGGTCCAAGGGATACAGTAAACCTGCACTGGTGCATCGGAATCCAATACTGGTCTCCCAGGATCCGCTCAAAGCACAAACTCTTAGGAGACTCACTCTTCTTGTACTTAAGTCGGCATTGTGCCTTTTATATTCAATTCCGATGCGATTTCTGTGTTTCATCGTCAATGTGAAGGTCCAAGGGATACAGTAAACCTGCACTGGTGCATCGGAATCCAATACTGGTATCCCAGGAGCCTCCCAAAGCACAAACTCTAAGAAGATTCTCTCTTCTTGTACTTAAGTCGGCACTGTGACTTTTATATTCAATTCCGATGCGATTTCTTTGTTTCATCGTCAATGTGAAGGACCAAGGGATACAGTAAACCTGCACTGGTGCATCGGAATCCAATACTGGTCTCCCAGGATCCGCTCAAAGCACAAACTCTGGGAAGATTCACTCTTCTTGTACTTAAGTCGGCACTGTGCCTTTTATATTCAATTCCGATGCGATTTCTGTGTTTCATCGTCAATGTGAAGGTCCAAGGGATACAATAAACCTGCACTGGTGCATCGGAATCCAATACTGGTCTCCCAGGAAACGCTCAAAGCACAAACTCTGAGAAGATTCACTCTTCTTGTACTTAAGTCGGCACTGTGCCTTTTATATTCAATTCCGATGCGATTTCTGTGTTTCATCGTCAATGTGAAGGTCCAAGGAATACAGTAAACCTGCACTGGTGCATCGGAATTCAATACTGGTCTCCCAGGAGCCGCCCAAAGCACAAACTCTGAGAAGATTCACTCTTCTTGTACTTAAGTCGGCACTGTGACTTTTATATTCAATTCCGATGCGATGTCTGTGTTTCATCGTCAATGTGAAGGACCAAGGGATACAGTAAACCTGCACTGGTGCATCGGAATCCAATACTGCTCTCCCAGGATCCGCTCAAAGCACAAACTCTGAGAAGATTCACTCTTCTTGTACTTAAGTCGGCACTGTGCCTTTTATATTCAATTCCGATGCGATTTCTGTGTTTCATCGTCAATGTGAAGGTCCAAGGGATACAATAAACCTGCACTGGTGCATCGGAATCCAATACTGGTCTCCCAGGATCCGCTCAAAGCACAAACTCTGAGAAGATTCACTCTTCTTGTACTTAAGTCGGCACTGTGAATTTTATATTCAATTCCGATGCGATTTCTGTGCTTCATCGTCAATGTGAAGGTCCAAGGGATACAGTAAACCTGCACTGGTGCATCGGAATCCAATACTGGTCTCCCAGTAGCCGCCCAAAGCACAAACTCTTAGGTGACTCACTCTTCTTGTACTTAAGTCGGCATTGTGCCTTTTATATTCAATTCCGATGTGATTTCTGTGTTTCATTGTCAATGTGAAGGTCCAAGGGATACAGTAAACCTGCACTGGTGCATCGGAATCCAATACTGGTCTCCCAGGAGCCGCTCAAAGCTCAAACTCTGAGAAGATTCACTCTTCTTGTACTTATGTCGGCACTGTGTCTTTTATATTTAATTCCGATGCGATTTCTGTGTTTCATCGTCAATGTGAAGGTCCAAGGGATACAGTAAGCCTGCACTGGTGCATCGGAATCCAATACTGGTCTCCCATGAGCCGCCCAAGGACAAACTCTGAGAAGATTCACTCTTCTTGTACTTAAGTCGGCACTGTGCCTTTTATATTCAATTCCGATGCGATTTCTGTGTTTCATCGTCAATGTGAAGGTCCGAGGGATACAGTAAACCTGCACTGGTGCATCGGAATCCAATACTGGTCTCCCAGGAGCCGCCCAAAGCACAAACTCTGAGAAGATTCACTCTTCTTGTACTTAAGTCGGCACTGTGCCTTTTATATTCAATTCCGATGCGATTTCTGTGTTTCATCGTCAATGTGAAGGTCCAAGGGATACAGTAAACCTGCACTGGTGCATCGGAATCCAATACTGGTCTCCCAGGATCCGCTCAAAGCACAAACGCTGAGAAGATTCACTCTTCTTGTACTTAAGTAGGCACTGTGCCTTTTATATTCAATTCCGATGCGATTTCTGTGTTTCATCGTCAATGTGAAGGTCCAAGGGATACAGTAAACCTGCACTGGTGCATCGGAATCTAATACTGGTCTCCCAGAAGCCGCTCAAAGCACAAATTCGTAGAAGATTCACTCTTCTTGTACTTATGTCGGCACTGTGCCTTTTATATTCAATTCCGATGCGATTTCTGTGTTTCATCGTCAATGTGAAGGTCCAAGGGATACAGTAAACCTGCACTGGTGCATCGGAATCCAATACTGGTATCCCAGGAGCCTCCCAAAGCACAAACTCTAAGAAGATTCACTCTTCTTGTACTTAAGTCGGCACTGTGACTTTTATATTCAATTCCGATGCGATTTCTTTGTTTCATCGTCAATGTGAAGGACCAAGGGATACAGTAAACCTGCACTGGTGCATCGGAATCCAATACTGGTCTCCCAGGATCCGCTCAAAGCACAAACTCTGGGAAGATTCACTCTTCTTGTACTTAAGTCGGCACTGTGCCTTTTATATTCAATTCCGATGCGATTTCTGTGTTTCATCGTCAATGTGAAGGTCCAAGGGATACAATAAACCTGCACTGGTGCATCGGAATCCAATACTGGTCTCCCAGGAAACGCTCAAAGCACAAACTCTGAGAAGATTCACTCTTCTTGTACTTAAGTCGGCACTGTGCCTTTTATATTCAATTCCGATGCGATTTCTGTGATTCATCGTCAATGTGAAGGTCCAAGGAATACAGTAAACCTGCACTGGTGCATCGGAATTCAATACTGGTCTCCCAGGAGCCGCCCAAAGCACAAACTCTGAGAAGATTCACTCTTCTTGTACTTAAGTCGGCACTGTGACTTTTATATTCAATTCCGATGCGATGTCTGTGTTTCATCGTCAATGTGAAGGACCAAGGGATACAGTAAACCTGCACTGGTGCATCGGAATCCAATACTGGTCTCCCATGAGCCGCCCAAGGACAAACTCTGAGAAGATTCACTCTTCTTGTACTTAAGTCGGCACTGTGCCTTTTATATTCAATTCCGATGCGATTTCTGTGTTTCATCGTCAATGTGAAGGTCCGAGGGATACAGTAAACCTGCACTGGTGCATCGGAATCCAATACTGGTCTCCCAGGAGCCGCCCAAAGCACAAACTCTGAGAAGATTCACTCTTCTTGTACTTAAGTCGGCACTGTGCCTTTTATATTCAATTCCGATGCGATTTCTGTGTTTCATCGTCAATGTGAAGGTCCAAGGTATACAGTAAACCTGCACTGGTGCATCGGAATCCAATACTGGTCTCCCAGGATCCGCTCAAAGCACAAACGCTGAGAAGATTCACTCTTCTTGTACTTAAGTAGGCACTGTGCCTTTTATATTCAATTCCGATGCGATTTCTGTGTTTCATCGTCAATGTGAAGGTCCAAGGGATACAGTAAACCTGCACTGGTGCATCGGAATCTAATACTGGTCTCCCAGAAGCCGCTCAAAGCACAAATTCGTAGAAGATTCACTCTTCTTGTACTTATGTCGGCACTGTGCCTTTTATATTCAATTCCGATGCGATTTCTGTGTTTCATCGTCAATGTGAAGGTCCAAGGGATACAGTAAGCCGGCACTGGTGCATCGGAATCCAATACTGGCCTCCTAGGAGCCGCTCAAACCACAAACTCTTAGGGGACTCACTCTTCTTGTACTTAAGTCGGCACTGTGTCTTTTATATTCAATTCCGATGCGATTTCTGTGTTTCATTGTCAATGTGAAGGTCCAAGGGATACAGTAAACCTGCACTGGTGCATCGGAATCCAATACTGGTCTCCCAGGAGCCGCCCAAACACAAACTCTGAGAAGATTCACTCTTCTTGTACTTACGTCGGCACTGTGCCTTTTATATTCAATTCCGATGCGATTTCTGTGTTTCATTGTCAATGTGAAGGTCCAAGGGATACAGTAAACCTGCACTGGTGCATCGGAATCCAATACTGGTATCCCAGGAGCCACTCAAACCACAAACTCTTAGGAGGCTCACTCTTCTTATACTTAAGTCAGCACTGTGTCTTTTATATTCAATTCCGATGCGATTTCTGTGTTTCATTGTCAATGTGGAGCTCCAAGGGATACAGTAAATTAGCACTGGTGCATCGGAATCCAATACTGGTCTCCCAGGAGCCGCTCAAACCACAAACTCTTAGGAGACTCACTCTTCTGGTACTTAAGTCGGCACTGTGTCTTTTATATTCAATTCCGATGCGATTTCTGTGTTTCATTGTCAATGTGAAGGTCCAAGGGATACAGTAAACCTGCACTGGTGCATCGGAATCCAATATTGGTCTCCCAGGAGCCGCTCAAACCACAAACTCTTAGGAGACTCACTCTTCTTGTACTTAAGTCGGCACTGTGGCTTTTATATTCAATTCCGATGCGATTTCTGTGTTTCATCGTCAATGTGAAGGTCCAAGGGATACAGTAAACCTGCACTGGAGCATCGGAATCCAATACTGGTCTCCCAGGATCCGCTCAAGCACAAACTCTTAGGAGACTCACTCTTCTTGTACTTAAGTCGGCATTGTGCCTTTTATATTCAATTCCGATGCGATTTCTGTGTTTCATTGTCAATGTGAAGGTCCAAGGGATACAGTAAACCTGCACTGGTGCATCGGAATCCAATACTGGTCTCCCAGGAGCCGCCCAAACACAAACTCTGAGAAGATTCACTCTTCTTGTACTTACGTCGGCACTGTGCCTTTTATATTCAATTCCGATGCGATTTCTGTGTTTCATTGTCAATGTGAAGGTCCAAGGGATACAGTAAACCTGCACTGGTGCATCGGAATCCAATACTGGTCTCCCAGGAGCCACTCAAACCACAAACTCTTAGGAGGCTCACTCTTCTTATACTTAAGTCAGCACTGTGTCTTTTATATTCAATTCCGATGCGATTTCTGTGTTTCATTGTCAATGTGAAGCTCCAAGGGATACAGTAAATTTGCACTGGTGCATCGGAATCCAATACTGGTCTCCCAGGAGCCGCTCAAACCACAAACTCTTAGGAGACTCACTCTTCTGGTACTTAAGTCGGCACTGTGTCTTTTATATTCAATTCCGATGCGATTTCTGTGTTTCATTGTCAATGTGAAGGTCCAAGGGATACAGTAAACCTGCACTGGTGCATCGGAATCCAATACTGGTCTCCCAGGAGCCGCTCAAACCACAAACTCTTAGGAGACTCACTCTTCTTGTACTTAAGTCGGCACTGTGTCTTTTATATTCAATTCCGATGCGATTTCTGTGTTTCATCGTCAATGTGAAGGTCCAAGGGATACAGTAAACCTGCACTGGTGCATCGGAATCCAATACTGGTCTCCCAGGATCCGCTCAAGCACAAACTCTTAGGAGACTCACTCTTCTTGTACTTAAGTCGGCACTGTGTCTTTTATATTCAATTCCGATGCGATTTCTGTGTTTCATTGTCAATGTGAAGGTCCAAGGGATACAGTAAATCTGCACTGGTGCATCGGAATCCAATACTGGTCTCCCAGGAGCCGCCCAAACACAAACTCTGAGAAGATTCACTCTTCTTGTACTTACGTCGGCACTGTGCCTTTTATATTCAATTCCGATGCGATTTCTGTGTTTCATTGTCAATGTGAAGGTCCAAGGGATACAGTAAACCTGCACTGGTGCATCGGAATCCAATACTGGTCTCCCAGGAGCCACTCAAACCACAAACTCTTAGGAGGCTCACTCTTCTTATACTTAAGTCAGCACTGTGTCTTTTATATTCAATTCCGATGCGATTTCTGTGTTTCATTGTCAATGTGAAGCCCCAAGGGATACAGTAAACCTGCACTGGTGCATCGGAATCCAAAACTGGTCTCCCAGGATCCGCCCAAGCACAAACTCTTAGGAGACTCACTCTTCTTGTACTTAAGTCGGCATTGTGCCTTTTATATTCAATTCCGATGCGATATCTGTGTTTCATTGTCAATGTGAAGGTCCAAGGGATACAGTAAACCTGCACTGGTGCATCGGAATCCAATACTGGTCTCCCAGGAGCCGCTCAAACCACAAACTCTTAGGAGACTCACTCTTCTGGTACTGAAGTCGGCACTGTGTCCTTTATATTCAATTCCGATGCGATTTCCGTGTTTCATTGTCAATGTGAAAGTCCAAGGGATACAGTAAACCTGCACTGGTGCACCGGAATCCAATACTGGTCTCCCAGGAGCCGCTCAAACCACAAACTCTTAGGAGACTCACTCTTCTTGTACTTAAGTCGGCACTGTGTCTTTTATATTCAATTCCGATGCGATTACTGTGTTTCATTGTCAATGTGAAGGTCCAAGGGATACAGTAAACCTGCACTGGTGCATCGGAATCCAATACTGGTCTCCCAGGATCCGCTCAAACCACAAACTCTTAGGAGACTCACTCTTCTTGTACTTAAGTCGGCATTGTGCCTTTTATATTCAATTCCGATGCGACTTTTGTGTTTCATCGTCAATGTGAAGGTCCAAGGGATACAGTAAACCTGCACTGGTGCATCGGAATCCAATACTGGTCTCCCAGGATCCGCTCAAAGCACAAACGCTGAGAAGATTCACTCTTCTTGTACTTAAGTAGGCACTGTGCCTTTTATATTCAATTCCGATGCGATTTCTGTGTTTCATCGTCAATTTGAAGGTCCAAGGGATACAGTAAACCTGCACTGGTGCATCGGACTCCAATACTGGCCTCCCAGGATCCGCTCAAAGCACAAACTCTTAGGAGACTCACTCTTCTTGTACTTAAGTCGGCATTGTGCGTTTTATATTCAATTCCGATGCGATTTCTGTGTTTCATCGTCAATTTGAAGGTCCAAGGGATACAGTAAAACTGCACTGGTGCATCGGAATCCAATACTGGTCTCCCAGGAGCCGCTCAAACCACAAACTCTTAGGAGACTCACTCTTCTTGTACTTAAGTCGGCATTGTGCCTTTTATATTCAATTCCGATGCGATTTCTGTGTTTCATCGTCAATGTGATAGTCCAAGGGATACAGTAAACCTGCACTGGTGCATCGGAATCCAATACTGGTCTCCCAGGAGCCGCCCAAAGCACAAACTCTTAGGAGACTCACTCTTCTTGTACTTAAGTCGGCACTGTGCCTTTTATATTCAATTCTGATGCGATTTCTGTGTTTCATCGTCAATGTGAAGGTCCAAGGGATACAGTAAACCTGCACTGGTGCATCGGAATCCAATACTGGTCTCCCAGGAGCCGCCCAAAGCACAAACTCTGAGAAGATTCACTCATCTTGTACTTAAGTCGGCACTGTGACTTTTATATTTAATTCCGATGCGATTTCTGTGTTTCATCGTCAATGTGAAGGACCAAGGGATACAGTAAACCTGCACTGGTGCATCGGAATCCAGTACTGGTCTCCCAGGATCCGCTCAAAGCACAAACTCTGAGAAGATTCACTCTTCTTGTACTTAAGTCGGCACTGTGCCTTTTATATTCAATTCCGATGCGATTTCTGTGTTTCATCGTCAATGTGAAGGTCCAAGGGATACAATAAACCTGCACTGGTGCATCGGAATCCAATACTGGTCTCCCAGGATCCGCTCAAAGCACAAACTCTGAGAAGATTTACTCTTCGTGTACTTAAGTCGGCACTGTGTCTTTTATATTCAATTCCGATGCGATTTCTGTGTTTCATTGTCAATGTGAAGGTCCAAGGGATACAGTAAACCTGCACTGGTGCATCGGAAACCAATACTGGTCTCCCAGGAGCCGCTCAAAGCACAAACTCTGAGAAGATTCACTCTTCTTGTACTTAAGTCGGCACTGTGTCTTTTATATTCAATTCCGATTCGATTTCTGTGTTTCATTGTCAATGTGAAGGTCCAAGGGATACAGTAAACCTGCACTGGTGCATCGGAATCCAATACTGGTCTCCCAGGAGCCGCTCAAACCACAAACTCTTAGGAGACTCACTCTTCTTGTACTTAAGTCGGCATTGTGCCTTTTATATTCAATTCCGATGCGATTTCTGTGTTTCATCGTCAATGTGAAGGTCCAAGGGATACAGTAAACCTGCACTGGTGCATCGGAATCGAATGCTGGTCTCCCAGGAGCCGCCCAAAGCACAAACTCTTAGGAGACTCACTCTTCTTGTACTTAAGTCGGCACTGTGCCTTTTATATTCAATTCTGATGCGATTTCTGTGTTTCATCGTCAATGTGAAGGTCCAAGGGATACAGTAAACCTGCACTGGTGGATCGGAATCCAATACTGCTCTCCCAGGAGCCGCCTAAAGCACAAACTCTGAGAAGATTCACTCTTCTTGTACTTAAGTCGGCACTGTGACTTTTATATTCAATTCCGATGCGATTTCTGTGTTTCATCGTCAATGTGAAGGACCAAGGGATACAGTAAACCTGCACTGGTGCATCGGAATCCAATACTGGTGTCCCAGGATCCGCTCAAAGCACAAACTCTGAGAAGATTCACTCTTCTTGTACTTAAGTCGGCACTGTGCCTTTTATATTCAATTCCGATGCGATTTCTGTGTTTCATCGTCAATGTGAAGGTCCAAGGGATACAATAAAACTGCACTGGTGCATCGGAATCCAATACTGGTCTCCCAGGATCCGCTCAAAGCACAAACTCTGAGAAGATTCACTCTTCTTGTACTTAAGTCGGCACTGTGCCTTTTATATTCAATTCCGATGCGATTTCTGTGTTTCATCGTCAATGTGAAGGTCCAAGGGATACAATAAACCTGCACTGGTGCATCGGAATCCAATACTGGTCTCCCAGGATCCGCTCAAAGCACAAACTCTGAGAAGATTCACTCTTCTTGTACTTAAGTCGGCACTGTGCCTTTTATATTCAATTCCGATGCGATTTCTGTGTTTCATCGTCAATGTGAAGGTCCAAGGGATACAGTAAACCTGCACTGGTGCATCGGAATCCAATACTGGTCTCCCAGGAGCCGCCCAAAGCACAAACTCTTAGGTGACTCACTCTTCTTGTAGTTAAGTCGTCATTGTGCCTTTTATATTCAATTCCGATGTGATTTCTGTGTTTCATTGTCAATGTGAATGTCCAAGGGATACAGTAAACCTGCACTGGTGCATCGGAATCCAATACTGGTCTCCCAGGAGCCGCTCAAAGCACAAACTCTGAGAAGATTCTCTCTTCTTGTACTTAAGTCGGCACTGTGTCTTTTATATTCAATTCCGATGCGATTTCTGTGTTTCATTGTCAATGTGAACGTCCAAGGGATACAGTAAACCTGCACTGGTGCATCGGAAACCAATACTGGTCTCCCAGGAGCCGCTCAAAGCACAAATTCTGCGAAGATTCACTCTTCTTGTACTTAAGTCGGCACTGTGTCTTTTATATTCAATTCCGATGCGATTTCTGTGTTTCATTGTCAATGTGAAGGTCCAAGGGATACAGTAAACCTGCACTGGTGCATCGGAAAGCAATACTGGTCTCCCAGGAGCCGCCCAAAGCACAAACTCTGAGAAGATTCACTCTTCTTGTACTTAAGTCGGCACTGTGCTTTTTATATTCAATTCCGATGCGATTTCTGTGTTTCATCGTCAATGTGAAGGTCCAAGGGATACAGTAAACCTGCACTGGTGCATCGGAATCCAATACTGGTCTCCCAGGAGCCGCCCAAAGCACAAACTCTGGGAAGATTCACTCTTCTTGTACTTAAGTCGGCATTGTGCCTTTTATATTCAATTCCGATGCGATTTCTGTGTTTCATCGTCAATGTGAAGGTCCAAGGGATACAGTAAACCTGCACTGGTTCATCGGAATCCAATACTGGTCTCCCAGGAGCCGCTCAAAGCACAAACTCTTAGAAGATTCAATCTTCTTGTACTTAAGTCGGCATTGTGCCTTTTATATTCAATTCCGATGCGATTTCTGTGTTTCATTGTCAATGTGAAGGTCCAAGGGATACAGTAAACCTGCACTGGTGCATCGGAATCCAATACTGGTCTCCCAGGAGCCGCCCAAAGCACAAACTCTGAGAAGATTCACTCATCTTGTACTGAAGTCGGCACTTTGCCTTTTATACTCAATTCCGATGCGATTTCTGTGTTTCATCGTCAATGTGAAGGTCCAAGGGATACAGTAAACCTGCACTGGTGCATCGAATTCCAGTACTGGGCTCCCAGGAGCCGCCCAAAGCACAAACTCTGAGAAGATTCACTATTCTTGTACTTAAGTCGGCATTGTGCCTTTTATATTCAATTCCGATGCGATTTCTGTGTTTCATCGTCAATGTGAAGGTCCAAGGGATACAGTAAACCTGCACTGGTGCATCGGAATCCAATACTGGTCTCCCAGGAGTCGCCCAAAGCACAAAGTCTGAGAAGTTTCACTCTTCTTGTACTTAAGTCGGCACTGTGCCTTTTAAATTCAATTCCGATGCGATTTCTGTGTTTCATCGTCAATGTGAAGGTCCAAGGGATACAGTACACCTGCAATGGTGCATCGGAATCCAATACTGGTCTCCCAGGAGCCGGCCAAAGCACAAACTCTGAGAAGATTCACTCTTCTTGTACTTAAGTCGGCACTGTGCCTTTTATATTCAATTCCGATGCGATTTCTGTGTTTCATCGTCAATGTGAAGGTCCAAGGGAGACAGTAAACCTGCACTGGTGCATCGGAATCCAATACTGGTCTCCCAGGAGCCGCCCAAAGCACAAACTCTGAGAAGATTCACTCTTCTTGTACTTAAGTCGGCACTGTGCCTTTTATATTCAATTCCGATGCGATTTCTGTGTTTCATCGTCAATGTGAAGGTCCAAGGGATACAGTAAACCTACACTGGTGCATCGGAATCTAATACTGGTCTCCCAGGAGCCGCTCAAAGCACAAACTCAGAGAAGATTCACTCTTCTTGTACTTAAGTCGGCACTGTGCCTTTTATATTCAATTCCGATGCGATTTCTGTGTTTCATCGTCAATGTGAAGGTCCAAGGGATACAGTAAACCTGGACTGGTGCATCGGAAACCAATACTGGTCTCCCAGGAGACGCTCAAAGCAGTAACTCTTAGAAGATTCAATCTTCTTGTACTTAAGTCGGCATTGTGCCTTTTATATTCAATTCCGATGCGATTTCTGTGTTTCATTGTCAATGTGAAGGTCCAAGGGATACAGTAAACCTGCACTGGTGCATCGGAATCCAATACTGGTCTCCCAGGAGCCGCCCAAAGCACAAACTCTGAGAAGATTCACTCTTCTTGTACTTAAGTCGGCACTGTGCCTTTTATATTCAATTCCGATGCGATTTCTGTGTTTCATCGTCAATGTGAAGGTCCAAGGGATACAGTAAACCTACACTGGTGCATCGGTATCCAATACTGGTCTCCCAGGAGCCGCCCAAAACACAAACTCTGAGAAGATTCACTCTTCTTGTACTTAAGTCGGCACTGTGCCTTTTATATTCAATTCCGATGCGATTTCTGTGTTTAATCGTCAATGTGAAGGTCCAAGGGATACAGTAAACCTGCACTGGTGCATCGGAATCCAATACTGGTCTCCCAGGAGCCGCCCAAAGCACAAACTCTGAGAAGATTCACTCTTCTTGTACTTAAGTCGGCATTGTGCCTTTTATATTCAATTCCGATGCGATTTCTGTGTTTCATCGTCAATGTGAAGGTACAAGGGATACAGTAAACCTGCACTGGTGCATCGGAATCCAATACTGGTCTCCCAGGAGCCGCCCAAAGCACAAACTCTGAGAAGATTCACTCTTTTTGTACTTAAGTCGGCACTGTGCCTTTTATATTCAATTCCGATGCGATTTCTGTGTTTCATCGTCAATCTGAAGGTCCAAGGGATACAGTAAACCTGCACTGGTGCATCGGAATCCAATACTGGTCTCCCAGGAGCCGCTCAAACAACAAACTCTTAGGAGACTCACTCTTCTTGTACTTAAGTCGGCATTGTGCCTTTGATATTCAATTCCGATGCGATTTCTGTGATTCATCGTCAATGTGAAGGTCCAAGGGATAGAGTAAACCTGCACTGGTGCATCGGAATCTAATACTGGTCTCCCAGGAGCCGCTCAAAGCACAAACTCTGAGAAGATTCACTCTTCTTGTACTTAAGTCGGCACTGTGCCTTTTATATTCAATTCCGATGCGATTTCTGTGTTTCATCGTCAATGTGAAGGTCCAAGGGATACAGTAAACCTGCACTGGTGCATCGGAATCCAATACTGGTCTCCCAGGAGCCGCTCAATGCACAAACACTTAGAAGATTCAATCTTCTTGTACTTAAGTCGGTATTGTGCCTTTTATATTCAATTCCAATGCGATTTCTGTGTTTCATTGTCAATGTGAAGGTCCAAGGGATACAGTAAACCTGCACTGGTGCATCGGAATCTAATACTGGTCACCCAGGAGCCGCTCAAAGCACGAACTCTTAGAAAATTCACTCTTCTTGTACTTAAGTCGGCATTGTGCCTTTGATATTCAATACCTATGCGATTTCTGTGTTTCATCGTCAATGTGAAGGTCCAAGGGATACAGTACACCTGCACTGGTGCATCTGAATCTAATACTGGTCTCCCAGGAGCCGCTCAAACACAAACTCTGAGAAGATTCACTCTTCTTGTACTTAGGTCGGCACTGGGCCTTTTATATTCAATTCCGATGCGATTTCTGTGTTTCATCGTCAATGTGAAGGTCCAAGGGATACAGTAAACCTGCACTGGTTCATCGGAATCTAATACTGGTCTCCCAGAAGCCGCTCAAAGCACAAACTCTGAGAAGATTCACTCTTCTTGTACTTAAGTCTGCACTGTGCCTTTATATTCAATTCCGATGCGATTTCTGTGTTTCATTGTCAATGTGAAGGTCCAAGGGATACAGTACATTTGCACTGGTGCATCGGAATCCAATACTGGTCTCCCAGGAGCCGCCCAAACACAAACTCTGAGAAGATTCACTCTTCTTGTACTTAAGTCGGTATTGTGCCTTTCATATTCAATTCCAATGCGATTTCTGTGTTTCATTGTCAATGTGAAGGTCCAAGGGATACAGTAAACCTGCACTGGTGCACCGGAATCCAATACTGGTCTCCCAGGAGCCGCCATAACAAAAACTCTGAGAAGATTCACTCTTCTTGTACTTACGTCGGCACTGTGCCTTTTATAATCAATTCCGATGCGATTTCTGTGTTTCATTGTCAATGTGAAGGTCCAAGGGATACAGTAAACCTGCACTGGTGCATCGGAATCCTATACTGGTCTCCCAGGAGCCACCCAAACCACAAACTCTTAGGAGGCTCACTCTTCTTATACTTAAGTCGGCACTGTGTCTTTTATATTCAATTCCGATGCGATTTCTGTGTTTCATTGTCAATGTGAAGGTCCAAGGGATACAGTACATTTGCACTGGTGCATCGGAATCCAATACTGGTCTCCCAGGAGCCGCTCAAACCACAAACTCTTAGGAGACTCACTCTTCTGGTACTTAAGTCGGCACTGTGTCTTTTATATTCAATTCCGATGCGATTTCCGTGTTTCATTGTCAATGTGAAAGTCCAAGGGATACAGTAAACCTGCACTGGTGCATCGGAATCCAATACTGGTCCCCCAGGAGCCGCTCAAACCACAAACTCTTAGGAGACTCACTCTTCTTGTACTTAAGTCGGCACTGTGTCTTTTATATTCAATTCCGATGCGATTTCTGTGTTTCATTGTCAATGTGAAGGTCCAAGTGATACAGTAAACCTGCACTGGTGCATCGGAATCCAATACTGGTCTCCCAGGATCCGCTCAAACCACAAACTCTTAGGAGACTCACTCTTCTTGTACTTAAGTCGGCATTGTGCCTTTTATATTCAATTCCGATGCGATATCTGTGTTTCATTGTCAATGTGAAGGTCCAAGGTATACAGTAAACCTGCACTGGTGCATCGGAATCCAATACTGGTCTCCCAGGAGCCGCTCAAAACACAAACTCTTAGGAGACTCACTCTTCTTGTACTTAAGTCGGCATTGTGCCTTTTATATTCAATTCCGATGCGATTTCTGTGTTTCATCGTCAATGTGAAGGTCCAAGGGATACAGTAAACCTGCACTGGTGCATCGGAATCTAATACTGGTCTCCCAGGAGCCGCCCAAAGCACAAACTCTTAGGTGACTCACGCTTCTTGTACTTAAGTCGGCATTGTGCCTTTTATATTCAATTCCGATGTGATTTCTGTGTTTCATTGTCAATGTGAAGGTCCAAGGGATACAGTAAACCTGCACTGGTGTATCGGAATCCAATACTGGTCTCCCAGGAGCCGCCCAAAGCACAAACTCAGAGAAGATTCACTCTTCTTGTACTTAAGTCGGCATTGTGCCTTTTATATTCAATTCCGATGCGATTTCTGTGTTTCATCGTCAATGTGAAGGTCCAAGGGATACAGTAAACCTGCACTGGTTCATCGGAATCTAATACTGGTCTCCCAGAAGCCGCTCAAAGCACAAACTCTGAGAAGATTCACTCTTCTTGTACTTAAGTCTGCACTGTGCCTTTATATTCAATTCCGATGCGATTTCTGTGTTTCATTGTCAATGTGAAGGTCCAAGGGATACAGTACATTTGCACTGGTGCATCGGAATCCAATACTGGTCTCCCAGGAGCCGCCCAAACACAAACTCTGAGAAGATTCACTCTTCTTGTACTTAAGTCGGTATTGTGCCTTTCATATTCAATTCCAATGCGATTTCTGTGTTTCATTGTCAATGTGAAGGTCCAAGGGATACAGTAAACCTGCACTGGTGCACCGGAATCCAATACTGGTCTCCCAGGAGCCGCCATAACAAAAACTCTGAGAAGATTCACTCTTCTTGTACTTACGTCGGCACTGTGCCTTTTATAATCAATTCCGATGCGATTTCTGTGTTTCATTGTCAATGTGAAGGTCCAAGGGATACAGTAAACCTGCACTGGTGCATCGGAATCCTATACTGGTCTCCCAGGAGCCACCCAAACCACAAACTCTTAGGAGGCTCACTCTTCTTATACTTAAGTCGGCACTGTGTCTTTTATATTCAATTCCGATGCGATTTCTGTGTTTCATTGTCAATGTGAAGGTCCAAGGGATACAGTACATTTGCACTGGTGCATCGGAATCCAATACTGGTCTCCCAGGAGCCGCTCAAACCACAAACTCTTAGGAGACTCACTCTTCTGGTACTTAAGTCGGCACTGTGTCTTTTATATTCAATTCCGATGCGATTTCCGTGTTTCATTGTCAATGTGAAAGTCCAAGGGATACAGTAAACCTGCACTGGTGCATCGGAATCCAATACTGGTCCCCCAGGAGCCGCTCAAACCACAAACTCTTAGGAGACTCACTCTTCTTGTACTTAAGTCGGCACTGTGTCTTTTATATTCAATTCCGATGCGATTTCTGTGTTTCATTGTCAATGTGAAGGTCCAAGTGATACAGTAAACCTGCACTGGTGCATCGGAATCCAATACTGGTCTCCCAGGATCCGCTCAAACCACAAACTCTTAGGAGACTCACTCTTCTTGTACTTAAGTCGGCATTGTGCCTTTTATATTCAATTCCGATGCGATATCTGTGTTTCATTGTCAATGTGAAGGTCCAAGGTATACAGTAAACCTGCACTGGTGCATCGGAATCCAATACTGGTCTCCCAGGAGCCGCTCAAAACACAAACTCTTAGGAGACTCACTCTTCTTGTACTTAAGTCGGCATTGTGCCTTTTATATTCAATTCCGATGCGATTTCTGTGTTTCATCGTCAATGTGAAGGTCCAAGGGATACAGTAAACCTGCACTGGTGCATCGGAATCTAATACTGGTCTCCCAGGAGCCGCCCAAAGCACAAACTCTTAGGTGACTCACGCTTCTTGTACTTAAGTCGGCATTGTGCCTTTTATATTCAATTCCGATGTGATTTCTGTGTTTCATTGTCAATGTGAAGGTCCAAGGGATACAGTAAACCTGCACTGGTGTATCGGAATCCAATACTGGTCTCCCAGGAGCCGCCCAAAGCACAAACTCAGAGAAGATTCACTCTTCTTGTACTTAAGTCGGCATTGTGCCTTTTATATTCAATTCCGATGCGATTTCTGTGTTTCATCGTCAATGTGAAGGTCCAAGGGATACAGTAAACCTGCACTGGTGCATCGGAATCCAATACTGGTCTCCCAGGAGCCGCCCAAAGCACAAACTCAGAGAAGATTCACTCTTCTTGTACTTAAGTCGGCACTGTGCCTTTTATATTCAATGCCGATGCGATTTCTGTGTTTCATCGTCAATCTGAAGGTCTAAGGGATACAGTAAACCTGCACTGGTGCATCGGAATCCAATACTGGTCTCCCAGGAGCCGCTCAAAGCACAAACTCTTAGGAGACTCACTCTTCTTGTACTTAAGTCGGCATTGTGCCTTTGATATTCAATTCCGATGCGATTTCTGTGATTCATCGTCAATGTGAAGGTCCAAGGGATAGAGTTAACCTGCACTGGTGCATCGGAATCTAATACTGGTCTCCCAGGAGCCGCTCAAAGCACAAACACTGAGAAGATTCACTCTTCTTGTACTTAAGTCGGCACTGTGCCTTTTATATTCAATTCCGATGCGATTTCTGTGTTTCTTCGTCAATGTGGAGGTCCAAGGGATACAGTAAACCTGCACTGGTGCATCGGAATCCAATACTGGTCTCCCAGCAGCCGCTCAAAGGCACAAACTCTTAGAAGATTCAATCTTCTTGTACTTAAGTCGGTATTGTGCCTTTTATATTCAATTCCAATGCGATTTCTGTGTTTCATTGTCAATGTGAAGGTCCAAGGGATACAGTAAACCTGTACTGGTGCATCGGAATCTAATACTGGTCTCCCAGGAGCCGCTCAAAGCACGAACTCTTAGAAAATTCACTCTTCTTGTACTTAAGTCGGCATTGTGCCTTTGATATTCAATTCCTATGCGATTTCTGTGTTTCATCGTCAATGTGAAGGTCCAAGGGATACAGTACACCTGCACTGGTGTATCTGAATCTAATACTGGTCTCCCAGGAGCCGCTCAAACACAAACTCTGAGAAGATTCACTCTTCTTGTACTTAGGTCGGCACTGTGCTTTTTATATTCAATTCCGATGCGATTTCTGTGTTTCATCGTCAATGTGAAGGTCCAAGGGATACAGTAAACCTGCACTGGTTCATCGGAATCTAATACTGGTCTCCCAGAAGCCGCTCAAAGCACAAACTCTGAGAAGATTCACTCTTCTTGTACTTAAGTCTGCACTGTGCCTTTTATATTCAATTCCGATGCGATTTCTGTGTTTCATTGTCAATGTGAAGGTCCAAGGGATACAGTACATTTGCACTGGTGCATCGGAATCCAATACTGGTCTCCCAGGAGCCGCCCAAACACAAACTCTGAGAAGATTCACTCTTCTTGTACTTAAGTCGGTATTGTGCCTTTTATATTCAATTCCAATGCGATTTCTGTGTTTCATTGTCAATGTGAAGGTCCAAGGGATACAGCAAACCTGCACTGGTGCATCGGAATCCAACACTGGTCTCCCAGGAGCCGCCCAAACACAAACTCTGAGAAGATTCACTCTTCTTGTACTTACGTCGGCACTGTGCCTTTTATAATCAATTCCGATGCGATTTCTGTGTTTCATTGTCAATGTGAAGGTCCAAGGGATACAGTAAACCTGCACTGGTGCATCGGAATCCAATACTGGTCTCCCAGGAGCCACCCAAACCACAAACTCTTAGGAGGCTCACTCTTCTTGTACTTAAGTCGGCACTGTGTCTTTTATATTCAATTCCGATGCGATTTCCGTGTTTCATTGTCAATGTGAAAGTCCAAGGGATACAGTAAACCTGCACTGGTGCATCGGAATCCAATACTGGTCTCCCAGGAGCCGCCCAAAGCACAAACTCAGAGAAGATTCACTCTTCTTGTACTTAAGTCGGCATTGTGCCTTTTATATTCAATTCCGATGCGATTTCTGTGTTTCATTGTCAATGTGAAGGTCCAAGGGATACAGTAAACCTGCACTGGTGCATCGGAATCTAATACTGGTCTCCCAGGAGCCGCCCAAAGCACAAACTCTTAGGTGACTCACGCTTCTTGTACTTAAGTCGGCATTGTGCCTTTTATATTCAATTCCGATGTGATTTCTGTGTTTCATTGTCAATGTGAAGGTCCAAGGGATACAGTAAACCTGCACTGGTGTATCGGAATCCAATACTGGTCTCCCAGGAGCCGCCCAAAGCACAAACTCAGAGAAGATTCACTCTTCTTGTACTTAAGTCGGCATTGTGCCTTTTATATTCAATTCCGATGCGATTTCTGTGTTTCATCGTCAATGTGAAGGTCCAAGGGATACAGTAAACCTGCACTGGTGCATCGGAATCCAATACTGGTCTCCCAGGAGCCGCCCAAAGCACAAACTCTGAGAAGATTCACTCTTCTTGTACTTAAGTCGGCACTGTGCCTTTTATATTCAATGCCGATGCGATTTCTGTGTTTCATCGTCAATCTGAAGGTCCAAGGGATACAGTAAACCTGCACTGGTGCATCGGAATCCAATACTGGTCTCCCAGGAGCCGCTCAAAGCACAAACTCTTAGGAGACTCACTCTTCTTGTACTTAAGTCGGCATTGTGCCTTTGATATTCAATTCCGATGCGATTTCTGTGATTCATCGTCAATGTGAAGGTCCAAGGGATAGAGTTAACCTGCACTGGTGCATCGGAATCTAATACTGGTCTCCCAGGAGCCGCTCAAAGCACAAACACTGAGAAGATTCACTCTTCTTGTACTTAAGTCGGCACTGTGCCTTTTATATTCAATTCCGATGCGATTTCTGTGTTTCTTCGTCAATGTGGAGGTCCAAGGGATACAGTAAACCTGCACTGGTGCATCGGAATCCAATACTGGTCTCCCAGCAGCCGCTCAAAGGCACAAACTCTTAGAAGATTCAATCTTCTTGTACTTAAGTCGGTATTGTCCCTTTTATATTCAATACCAATGCGATTTCTGTGTTTCATTGTCAATGTGAAGGTCCAAGGGATACAGTAAACCTGTACTGGTGCATCGGAATCCAATACTGGTCTCCCAGGAGCCGCTCAAAGCACGAACTCTTAGAAAATTCACTCTTCTTGTACTTAAGTCGGCATTGTGCCTTTGATATTCAATTCCTATGCGATTTCTGTGTTTCATCGTCAATGTGAAGGTCCAAGGGATACAGTACACCTGCACTGGTGTATCTGAATCTAATACTGGTCTCCCAGGAGCCGCTCAAACACAAACTCTGAGAAGATTCACTCTTCTTGTACTTAGGTCGGCACTGTGCTTTTTATATTCAATTCCGATGCGATTTCTGTGTTTCATCGTCAATGTGAAGGTCCAAGGGATACAGTAAACCTGCACTGGTTCATCGGAATCTAATACTGGTCTCCCAGAAGCCGCTCAAAGCACAAACTCTGAGAAGATTCACTCTTCTTGTACTTAAGTCTGCACTGTGCCTTTTATATTCAATTCCGATGCGATTTCTGTGTTTCATTGTCAATGTGAAGGTCCAAGGGATACAGTACATTTGCACTGGTGCATCGGAATCCAATACTGGTCTCCCAGGAGCCGCTCAAACCACAAACTCTTAGGAGACTCACTCTTCTGGTACTGAAGTCGGCACTGTGTCCTTTATATTCAATTCCGATGCGATTTCCGTGTTTCATTGTCAATGTGAAAGTCCAAGGGATACAGTAAACCTGCACTGGTGCACCGGAATCCAATACTGGTCTCCCAGGAGCCGCTCAAACCACAAACTCTTAGGAGACTCACTCTTCTTGTACTTAAGTCGGCACTGTGTCTTTTATATTCAATTCCGATGCGATTACTGTGTTTCATTGTCAATGTGAAGGTCCAAGGGATACAGTAAACCTGCACTGGTGCATCGGAATCCAATACTGGTCTCCCAGGATCCGCTCAAACCACAAACTCTTAGGAGACTCACTCTTCTTGTACTTAAGTCGGCATTGTGCCTTTTATATTCAATTCCGATGCGACTTTTGTGTTTCATCGTCAATGTGAAGGTCCAAGGGATACAGTAAACCTGCACTGGTGCATCGGAATCCAATACTGGTCTCCCAGGAGCCGCCCAAAGCACAAACTCTTAGGTGACTCACTCTTCTTGTACTTAAGTCGGCATTGTGCCTTTTATATTCAATTCCGATGTGATTTCTGTGTTTCATTGTCAATGTGAAGGTCCAAGGGATACAGTAAACCTGCACAGGTGCATCGGAATCCAATACTGGTCTCCCAGGAGCCGCTCAAAGCACAAACTCTGAGAAGATTCACTCTTCTTGTACTTAAGTCGGCACTGTGTCTTTTATATTCAATTCCGATGCGATTTCTGTGTTTCATTGTCAATGTGAAGGTCCAAGGGATACAGTAAACCTGCACTGGTGCATCGGAAACCAATACTGGTCTCCCAGGAGCCGCTCAAAGTACAAACTCTGAGAAGATTCACTCTTCTTGTACTTAAGTCGGCACTGTGTCTTTTATATTCAATTCCGATGCGATTTCTGTGTTTCATTGTCAATGTGAAGGTCCAAGGGATACAGTAAACCTGCACTGGTGCATCGGAAAGCAATACTGGTCTCCCAGGAGCCGCCCAAAACACAAACTCTGAGAAGATTCACTCTACTTGTACTTAAGTCGGCACTGTGCATTTTATATTCAATTCCGATGCGATTTCTGTGTTTCATCGTCAATGTGAAGGTCCAAGGGATACAGTAAACCAGCACTGGTGCATCGGAATCCAATACTGGTCTCCCAGGAGCCGCTCAAAGCACAAACTCTTAGAAGATTCAATCTTCTTGTACTTAAGTCGGTATTGTGCCTTTTATATTCAATTCCGATGCGATATCTGTGTTTCATTGTCAATGTGAAGGTCCAAGGTATACAGTAAACCTGCACTGGTGCATCGGAATCCAATACTGGTCTCCCAGGAGCCGCTCAAAACACAAACTCTTAGGAGACTCACTCTTCTTGTACTTAAGTCGGCATTGTGCCTTTTATATTCAATTCCGATGCGATTTCTGTGTTTCATCGTCAATGTGAAGGTCCAAGGGATACAGTAAACCTGCACTGGTGCATCGGAATCCAATACTGGTCTCCCAGGAGCCGCCCAAAGCACAAACTCTTAGGTGACTCACTCTTCTTGTACTTAAGTCGGCATTGTGCCTTTTATATTCAATTCCGATGTGATTTCTGTGTTTCATTGTCAATGTGAAGGTCCAAGGGATACAGTAAACCTGCACTGGTGCATCGGAATCCAATACTGGTCTCCCAGGAGCCGCTCAAAGCACAAACTCTGAGAAGATTCACTCTTCTTGTACTTAAGTCGGCACTGTGTCTTTTATATTCAATTCCGATGCGATTTCTGTGTTTCATTGTCAATGTGAAGGTCCAAGGGATACAGTAAACCTGCACTGGTGCATCGGAAAGCAATACTGGTCTCCCAGGAGCCGCCCAAAACACAAACTCTGAGAAGATTCACTCTTCTTGTACTTAAGTCGGCACTGTGCCTTTTATATTCAATTCCGATGCGATTTCTGTGTTTCATCGTCAATGTGAAGGTCCAAGGGATACAGTAAACCTGCACTGGTGCATCGGAATCCAATACTGGTCTCCCAGGAGCCGCCCAAACACAAACTCTGAGAAGATTCACTCTTCTTGTACTTACGTCGGCACTGTGCCTTTTATATTCAATTCCGATGCGATTTCTGTGTTTCATTGTCAATGTGAAGGTCCAAGGGATACAGTAAACCTGCACTGGTGCATCGGAATCCAATACTGGTCTCCCAGGAGCCACTCAAACCACAAACTCTTAGGAGGCTCACTCTTCTTATACTTAAGTCGGCACTGTGTCTTTTATATTCAATTCCAATGCGATTTCTGTGTTTCATTGTCAATGTGAAGGTCCAAGGGATACAGTACATTTGCACTGGTGCATCAGAATCCAATACTGGTCTCCCAGGAGCCGCTCAAACCACAAACTCTTAGGAGACTCACTCTTCTGGTACTTAAGTCGGCACTGTGTCTTTTATATTCAATTCCGATGCGATTTCCGTGTTTCATTGTCAATGTGAAAGTCCAAGGGATACAGTAAACCTGCACTGGTGCATCGGAATCCAATACTGGTCTCCCAGGATCCGCTCAAACCACAAACTCTTATGAGAATCACTCTTCTTGTACTTAAGTCGGCATTGTGCCTTTTATATTCAATTCCGATGCGATATCTGTGTTTCATTGTCAATGTGAAGGTCCAAGGGATACAGTAAACCTGCACAGGTGCATCGGGATCCAATACTGGTCTCCCAGGAGCCGCTCAAAGCACAAACTCTGAGAAGATTCACTCTTCTTGTACTTAAGTCGGCACTGTGTCTTTTATATTCAATTCCGATGCGATTTCTGTGTTTCATTGTCAATGTGAAGGTCCAAGGGATACAGTAAACCTGCACTGGTGCATCGGAAACCAATACTGGTCTCCCAGGAGCCGCTCAAAGTACAAACTCTGAGAAGATTCACTCTTCTTGTACTTAAGTCGGCATTGTGCCTTTTATATTCAATTCCGATGCGATTTCTGTGTTTCATCGTCAATGTGAAGGTCCAAGGGATACAGTAAACCTGCACTGGTGCATCGGAATCCAATACTGGTCTCCCAGGAGCCGCCCAAAGCACAAACTCTTAGGTGACTCACTCTTCTTGTACTTAAGTCGGCATTGTGCCTTTTATATTCAATTCCGATGTGATTTCTGTGTTTCATTGTCAATGTGAAGGTCCAAGGGATACAGTAAACCTGCACTGGTGCATCGGAATCCAATACTGGTCTCCCAGGAGCCGCTCAAAGCACAAACTCTGAGAAGATTCACTCTTCTTGTACTTAAGTCGGCACTGTGTCTTTTATATTCAATTCCGATGCGATTTCTGTGTTTCATTGTCAATGTGAAGGTCCAAGGGATACAGTAAACCTGCACTGGTGCATCAAAAAGCAATACTGGTCTCCCAGGAGCCGCCCAAAACACAAACTCTGAGAAGATTCACTCTTCTTGTACTTAAGTCGGCACTGTGCCTTTTATATTCAATTCCGATGCGATTTCTGTGTTTCATCGTCAATGTGAAGGTCCAAGGGATACAGTAAACCTGCACTGGTGCATCGGAATCCAATACTGGTCTCCCAGGAGCCGCCCAAACACAAACTCTGAGAAGATTCACTCTTCTTGTACTTACGTCGGCACTGTGCCTTTTATATTCAATTCCGATGCGATTTCTGTGTTTCATTGTCAATGTGAAGGTCCAAGGGATACAGTAAACCAGCACTGGTGCATCGGAATCCAATACTGGTCTCCCAGAGCCACTCAAACCACAAACTCTTAGGAGGCTCACTCTTCTTATACTTAAGTCGGCACTGTGTCTTTTATATTCAACTCCGATGCGATTTCTGTGTTTCATTGTCAATGTGAAGGTCCAAGGGATACAGTACATTTGCACTGGTGCATCGGAATCCAATACTGGTCTCCCAGGAGCCGCTCAAACCACAAACTCTTAGGAGACTCACTCTTCTGGTACTTAAGTCGGCACTGTGTCTTTTATATTCAATTCCGATGCGATTTCCGTGTTTCATTGTCAATGTGAAAGTCCAAGGGATACAGTAAACCTGCACTGGTGCATCGGAATCCAATACTGGTCTCCCAGGAGCCGCTCAAACCACAAACACTTAGGAGACTCACTCTTCTTGTACTTAAGTCGGCACTGTGTCTTTTATATTCAATTCCGATGCGATTTCTGTGTTTCATTGTCAATGTGAAGGTCCAAGGGATACAGTAAACCTGCACTGGTGCATCGGAATCCAATACTGGTCTCCCAGGATCCGCTCAAACCACAAACTCTTAGGAGACTCACTCTTCTTGTACTTAAGTCGGCATTGTGCCTTTTATATTCAATTCCGATGCGATATCTGTGTTTCATTGTCAATGTGAAGGTCCAAGGTATACAGTAAACCTGCACTGGTGCATCGGAATCCAATACTGGTCTCCCAGGAGCCGCTCAAAACACAAACTCTTAGGAGACTCACTCTTCTTGTACTTAAGTCGGCATTGTGCCTTTTATATTCAATTCCGATGCGATTTCTGTGTTTCATCGTCAATGTGAAGGTCCAAGGGATACAGTAAACCTGCACTGGTGCATCGGAATCCAATACTGGTCTCCCAGGAGCCGCCCAAAGCACAAACTCTTAGGTGACTCACTCTTCTTGTACTTAAGTCGGCATTGTGCCTTTTATATTCAATTCCGATGTGATTTCTGTGTTTCATTGTCAATGTGAAGGTCCAAGGGATACAGTAAACCTGCACTGGTGCATCGGAATCCAATACTGGTCTCCCAGGAGCCGCTCAAAGCACAAACTCTGAGAAGATTCACTCTTCTTGTACTTAAGTCGGCACTGTGTCTTTTATATTCAATTCCGATGCGATTTCTGTGTTTCATTGTCAATGTGAAGGTCCAAGGGATACAGTAAACCTGCACTGGTGCATCGGAAACCAATACTGGTCTCCCAGGAGCCGCTCAAAGCACAAACTCTGAGAAGATTCACTCTTGTTGTACTTAAGTCGGCACTGTGTCTTTTATATTCAATTCCGATGCGATTTCTGTGTTTCATTGTCAATGTGAAGGTCCAAGGGATACAGTAAACCTGCACTGGTGCATCGGAAAGCAATACTGGTCTCCCAGGAGCCGCCCAAAACACAAACTCTGAGAAGATTCACTCTTCTTGTACTTAAGTCGGCACTGTGCCTTTTATATTCAATTCCGATGCGATTTCTGTGTTTCATTGTCAATGTGAAGGTCCAAGGGATACAGTAAACCTGCACTGGTGCATCGGAATCCAATACTGGTCTCCCAGGAGCCGCCCAAAGCACAAACTCTGAGAAGATTCACTCTTCTAGTACTTAAGTCGGCACTGTGCCTTTTATATTAAATTCCGATGCCATTTCTGTGTTTCATCGTCAATGTGAAGGTCCAAGGGATACAGTAAACCTGCACTGGTGCATCGGAATCCAATACTGGTCTCCCAGGAGCCGCCCAAAGCACAAACTCTGAGAAGATTCACTCTTCTTGTACTTAAGTCGGCACTGTGCCTTTTATACTCAATTCCGATGCGATTTCTGTGTTTCATCGTCATTGTGAAGGTCCAAGGGATACAGTAAACCTGCACTGGTGCATCGAATTCCAATACTGGTCTCCCAGGAGCCGCCCAAAGCACAAACTCTGAGAAGATTCACTATTCTTGTACTTAAGTCGGGATTGTGCCTTTTATATTCAATTCCGATGCGATTTCTGTGTTTCATCGTCAATGTGAAGGTCCAAGGGATACAGTAAACCTGCACTGGTGCATCGGAATCCAATACTGGTCTCCCAGGAGCCGCCCAAAGCACAAACTCTGAGAAGATTCACTCTTCTTGTACTTAAGTCAGCACTGTGCCTTTTATATTCAATTCCGATGCGATTTCTGTGTTTCATCGTCAATGTGAAGGTCCAAGGGATACAGTAAACCTGCACTGGTGCATCGGAATCCAATACTGGTCTCCCAGGAGCCGCTCAAAGCACAAACTCTTAGAAGATTCAATCTTCTTGTACTTAAGTCGGTATTGTGCCTTTTATATTCAATTCCAATGCGATTTCTGTGTTTCATTGTCAATGTGAAGGTCCAAGGGATACAGTAAACCTGCACTGGTGCATCGGAATCTAATACTGGTCTCCCAGGAGCCGCTCAAAGCACGAACTCTTAGAAAATTCACTCTTCTTGTACTTAAGTCGGCATTGTGCCTTTGATATTCAATTCCTATGCGATTTCTGTGTTTCATCGTCAATGTGAAGGTCCAAGGGATACAGTACACCTGCACTGGTGCATCTGAATCTAATACTGGTCTCCCAGGAGCCGCTCAAACACAAACTCAGAGAAGATTCATTCTTCTTGTACTTAGGTCGGCACTGTGCCTTTTATATTCAATTCCGATGCAATTTCTGTGTTTCATCGTCAATGTGAAGGTCCAAGGGATACAGTAAACCTGCACTGGTTCATCGGAATCTAATACTGGTCTCCCAGAAGCCGCTCAAAGCACAAACTCTGAGAAGATTCACTCTTCTTGTACTTAAGTCTGCACTGTGCCTTTTATATTCAATTCCGATGCGATTTCTGTGTTTCATTGTCAATGTGATGGTCCAAGGGATACAGTACATTTGCACTGGTGCATCGGAATCCAATACTGGTCTCCCAGGAGCCGCCCAAACACAAAGTCTGAGAAGATTCACTCTTCTTGTACTTAAGTCGGTATTGTGCCTTTTATATTCAATTCCAATGCGATTTCTGTGTTTCATTGTCAATGTGAAGGTCCAAGGGATACAGTAGACCTGCACTGGTGCATCGGAATCCAATACTGGTCTCCCAGGAGCCGCCCAAAGCACAAACTCTGAGAAGATTCACTCTTCTTGTACTTAAGTCGGCTCTGTGCCTTTTATATTCAATTCCGATGCGCTTTCTGTGTTTCATCGTCATTCTGAAGGTCCAAGGGATACAGTAAACCTGCACTGGTGCATCTGAATCCAATACTGGTCTCCCAGGAGCCGCTCAAACCACAAACTCTTAGGAGACTCACTCCTCTTGTACTTAAGTCGGCATTGTGCCTTTGATATTCAATTCCGATGCGATTTCTGTGATTCATCGTCAATGTGAAGGTCCAAGGGATAGAGTAAACCTGCACTGGTGCATCGGAATCTAATACTGGTCTCCCAGGAGCCGCTCAAAGCACAAACTCTGAGAAGATTCACTCTTCTTGTACTTAAGTCGGCACTGTGCCTTTTATATTCAATTCCGATGCGATTTCTGTGTTTCATCGTCAATGTGAAGGTCCAAGGGATACAGTAAACCTGCACTGGTGCATCGGAATCCAATACTGGTCTCCCAGGAGCCGCTCAAAGCACAAACTCTTAGAAGATTCAATCTTCTTGTACTTAAGTCGGTATTGTGCCTTTTATATTCAATTCCAATGCGATTTCTGTGTTTCATTGTCAATGTGAAGGTCCAAGGGATACAGTAAACCTGCACTGGTGCATCGGAATCTAATACTGGTCTCCCAGGAGCCGCTCAAAGCACGAACTCTTAGAAAATTCACTCTTCTTGTACTTAAGTCGGCATTGTGCCTTTGATATTCAATTCCTATGCGATTTCTGTGTTTCATCGTCAATGTGAAGGTCCAAGGGATACAGTACACCTGCACTGGTGCATCTGAATCTAATACTGGTCTCCCAGGAGCCGCCCAAACACAAACTCTGAGAAGATTCACTCTTCTTGTACTTACGTCGGCACAGTGCCTTTTATATTCAATTCCGATGCGATTTCTGTGTTTCATTGTCAATGTGAAGGTCCAAGGGATACAGTAAACCTGCACTGGTGCATCGGAATCCAATACTGGTCTCCCAGGAGCTACTCAAACCACAAATTCTTAGGAGGCTCACTCTTCTTATACTTAAGTCGGCACTGTGTCTTTTATATTCAATTCCGATGCGATTTCTGTGTTTCATTGTCAATGTGAAGGTCCAAGGGATACAGTAAACCTGCACTGGTGCATCGGAATCCAATACTGGTCTCCCAGGAGCCGCTCAAACCACAAACTCTTAGGAGACTCACTCTTCTTGTACTTAAGTCGGCACTGTGTCATTTATATTCAATTCCGATGCGATTTCTGTGTTTCATTGTCAATGTGAAGATCCAAGGGATACAGTAAACCTGCACTGGTGCATCGGAATCGAATACTGGTCTCCCAGGATCCGCTCAAACCACAAACTCTTAGGAGACTCACTCTTCTTGTACTTAAGTCGGCATTGTGCCTTTTATATTCAATTCCGATGCGATATCTGTGTTTCATTGTCAATGTGAAGGTCCAAGGTATACAGTAAACCTGCACTGGTGCATCGGAATCCAATACTGGTCTCCCAGCAGCCGCTCAAAGCACAAACTCTTAGGAGACTCACTCTTCTTGTACTTAAGTCGGCATTGTGCCTTTTATATTCAATTCCGATGCGATTTCTGTGTTTCATCGTCAATGTGAAGGTCCAAGGGATACAGTAGACCTGCACTGGTGCATCGGAATCCAATACTGGTCTCCCAGGAGCCGCCCAAAGCACAAACTCTTAGGTGACTCACTCTTCTTGTACTTAAGTCGGCATTGTGCCTTTTATATTCGATTCCGATTTGATTTCTGTGTTTCATTGTCAATGTGAAGGTCCAAGGGATACAGTAAACCTGCACTGGTGCATCGGAATCCAATACTGGTCTCCCAGGAGCCGCCCAAAGCACAAACTCTGAGAAGATTCACTCTTCTTGTACTTAAGTCGGCACTGTGTCTTTTATATTCAATTCCGATGCGATTTCTGTGTTTCATTGTCAATGTGTAGGTCCAAGGGATACAGTAAACCTGCACTGGTGCATCGGAATCAAATACTGGTCTCCCAGGATCCGCTCAAAGCACAAACTCTTAGGAGACTCACTCTTCTTGTACTTAAGTCGGCATTGTGCTTTTTATATTCAATTCCGATGCGATTTCTGTGTTTCATTGTCAATGTGAAGGTCCAAGGGATACAGTAAACCTGCACTGGTGCATCGGAATCCAATACTGGTCTCCCAGGAGCCGCCCAAAGCACAAACTCTGAGAAGATTCATTCTTCTTGTACTTAAGTCGGCACTGTGCCTTTTATATTCAATTCCGATGCGATTTCTGTGTTTCATCGTCAATGTGAAGGTCCAAGGGATACAGTAAACCTGCACTGGTGCATCGGAATCCAATACTGGTCTCCCAGGAGCCGCCCAAAACACAAACTCTGAGAAGATTCACTCTTCTTGTACTTAAGTCGGCACTGTGCCTTTTATATTCAATTCCGATGCGATTTCTGTGTTTCATCGTCAATGTGAAGGTCCAAGGGATACAGTAAACCTGCACTGGTGCATCGGAATCTAATACTGGTCTCCCAGGAGCCGCTCAAAGCACGAACTCTGAGAAGATTCACTCTTCTTGTACTTAAGTCGGCACTGTGCCTTTTATATTCAATTCCGATGCGATTTCTGTGTTTCATCGTCAATGTGAAGGTCCAAGGGATACAGTAAACCTGCACTGGTGCATCGGAATCCAATACTGGTCTCCCAGGAGCCGCCCAAAACACAAACTCTGAGAAGATTCACTCTTCTTGTACTTAAGTCGGCACTGTGCCTTTTATATTCAATTCCGATGCGATTTCTGTGTTTCATCGTCAATGTGAAGGTCCAAGGGATACAGTAAAACTGCACTGGTGCATCGGAATCCAATACTGGTCTCCCAGGAGCCGCCCAAAGCACAAACTCTGAGAAGAAACACTCTTCTTGTACTTAAGTCGGCACTGTGCCTTTTATATTCAATTCCGATGCGATTTCTGTGTTTCATCGTCAATGTGAAGGTCCAAGGGATACAGTAAACCTGCACTGGTGCATCGGAATCCAATACTGGTCTCCCAGGAGCCGCCCAAAGGACAAACTCTGAGAAGATTCACTCTTCCTTGTACTTAAGTCGGCATTGTGCCTTTTATATTCAATTCCGATGCGATTTCTGTGTTTCATCGTCAATGTGAAGGTCCAAGGGATACAGTAAACCTGCACTGGTGCATCGGAATCCAATACTGGTCTCCCAGGAGCCGCCCAAAGCACAAACTCTTAGGTGACTCACTCTTCTTGTACTTAAGTCGGCATTGTGCCTTTTATATTCGATTCCGATTTGATTTCTGTGTTCCATTGTCAATGTGAAGGTCCAAGGGATACAGTAAACCTGCACTGGTGCATCGGAATCCAATACTGGTCTCCCAGGAGCCGCTCAAAGCACAAACTCTGAGAAGATTCACTCTTCTTGTACTTAAGTCGGCACTGTGTCTTTTATATTCAATTCCGATGCGATTTCTGTGTTTCATCGTCAATGTGAAGGTCCAAGGGATACAGTAAACCTGCACTGGTGCATCGGAATCCAATACTGGTCTCCCAGGAGCCGCCCAAAACACAAACTCTGAGAAGATTCACTCTTCTTGTACTTAAGTCGGCACTGTGCCTTTTATATTCAATTCCGATGCGATTTCTGTGTTTCATCGTCAATGTGAAGGTCCAAGGGATACAGTAAACCTGCACTGGTGCATCGGAATCCAATACTGGTCTCCCAGGAGCCGCCCAAAGGACAAACTCTGAGAAGATTCACTCTTCCTTGTACTTAAGTCGGCATTGTGCCTTTTATATTCAATTCCGATGCGATTTCTGTGTTTCATCGTCAATGTGAAGGTCCAAGGGATACAGTAAACCTGCACTGGTGCATCGGAATCCAATACTGGTCTCCCAGGAGCCGCCCAAAGCACAAACTCTGAGAAGATTCACTCTTCTTGTACTTAAGTTGGCACTGTGCCTTTTATATTCAATTCCGATGCGATTTCTGTGTTTCATCGTCATTCTGAAGGTCCAAGGGATACAGTAAACCTGCACTGGTGCATCTGAATCCAATACTGGTCTCCCAGGAGCCGCTCAAACCACAAACTCTTAGGAGACTCACTCTTCTTGTACTTAAGTCGGCATTGTGCCTCTGATATTCAATTCCGATGCGATTTCTGTGATTCATCGTCAATGTGAAGGTCCAAGGGATAGAGTAAACCTGCACTGGTGCATCGGAATCTAATACTGGTCTCCCACGAGCCGCTCAAAGCACAAACTCTGAGAAGATTCACTCTTCTTGTACTTAAGTCGGCACTGTGCCTTTTATATTCAATTCCGATGCGATTTCTGTGTTTCATCGTCAATGTGAAGGTCCAAGGGATACAGTAAACCTGCACTGGTGCATCGGAATCCAATACTGGTCTCCCAGGAGCCGCTCAAAGCACAAACTCTTAGAAGATTCACTCTTCTTGTACTTAAGTCGGTATTGTGCCTTTTATATTCAATTCCGATGCGATTTCTGTGTTTCATTGTCAATGTGAAGGTCCAAGGGATACAGTAAACCTGCACTGGTGAATCGGAAACCAATACTGGTCTCCCAGGAGCCGCTCAAAGCACAAACTCTGAGAAGATTCACTCTTCTTGTACTTAAGTCAGCACTGTGCCTTTTATATTCAATTCCGATTTGATTTCTGTGTTTCATTGTCAATGTGAAGGTCCAAGTGATACAGTAAACCTGCACTGGTGCATCGGAATCCAATACTGGTCTCCCAGGAGCCGCTCAAAGCACAAACTCTGAGAAGATTCACTCTTCTTGTACTTAAGTCGGCACTGTGTCTTTTATATTCAATTCCGATGCGATTTCTGTGTTTCATTGTCAATGTGAAGGTCCAAGGGATACAGTAAACCTGCACTGGTGAATCGGAAACCTATACTGGTCTCCCAGGAGCCGCTCAAAGCACAAACTCTGAGAAGATTCACTCTTCTTGTACTTAAGTCGGCACTGTGTCTTTTATATTCAATTCCGATGCGATTTCTGTGTTTCATTGTCAATGTGAAGGTCCAAGGGATACAGTAAACCTGCACTGGTGCATCGGAAAGCAATACTGGTCTCCCAGGAGCCGCCCAAAACACAAACTCTGAGAAGATTCACTCTTTTTGTACTTAAGTCGGCACTGTGCCTTTTATATTCAATTCCGATGCGATTTCTGTGTTTCATCGTCAATGTGAAGGTCCAAGGGATACAGTAAACCTGCACTTGTGCATTGGAATCCAATACTGGTCTCCCAGGAGCCGCCCAAAGCACAAACTCTGAGAAGATTCACTCTTCTTGTACTTAAGTCGGCACTGTGCCTTTTATATTCAATTCCGACGCCATTTCTGTGTTTCATCGTCAATGTGAAGGTCCAAGGGATACAGTAAACCTGCACTGGTGCATCGGAATCCAATACTGGTCTCCCAGGAGCCGCCCAAAGCACAAACTCTGAGAAGATTCACTCTTCTTGTACTTAAGTCGGCACTGTGCCTTTTATACTCAATTCCGATGCGATTTCTGTGTTTCATCGTCAATGTGAAGGTCCAAGGGATACAGTAAACCTGCACTGGTGCATCGAATTCCAATACTGGTCTCCCAGGAGCCGCCCAATGCACAAACTCTGAGAAGATTCACTATTCTTGTACTTAAGTCGGCATTGTGCCTTTTATATTCAATTCCGATGCGATTTCTGTGTTTCATCGTCAATGTGAAGGTCCAAGGGATACAGTAAACCTGCACTGGTGCATCGGAATCCAATACTGGTCTCCCAGGAGCCGCCCAAAGCACAAACTCTGAGAAGATTCACTCTTCTTGTACTTAAGTCGGCACTGTGCCTTTTATATTCAATTCCGATGCGATTTCTGTGTTTCATTGTCAATGTGAAGGTCCAAGGGATACAGTAAACCTGCACTGGTGCATCGGAATCCAATACTGGTCTCCCAGGAGCCGCCCAAAGCACAAACTCTGAGAAGATTCACTCTTCTTGTACTTAAGTCGGCACTGTGCCTTTTATATTCAATTCCGATGCGATTTCTGTGTTTCATTGTCAATGTGAAGGTCCAAGGGATACAGTAAACCTGCACTAGTGCATCGGAATGAAATACTGGTCTCCCAGGATCCGCTCAAAGCACAAACTCTTAGGAGACTCACTCTTCTTGTACTTAAGTCGGCATTGTGCCTTTTATATTCAATTCCGATGCGATTTCTGTGTTTCATTGTCAATGTGAAGGTCCAAGGGATACAGTAAACCTGCACTGGTGCATCGGAATCCAATACTGGTCTCCCAGGAGCCGCCCAAAGCACAAACTCTGAGAAGATTCACTCTTCTTGTACTTAAGTCGGCACTGTGCCTTTTATATTCAATTCCGATGCGATTTCTGTGTTTCATCGTCAATGTGAAGGTCCAAGGGATAAAGTAAACCTGCACTGGTGCATCGGAATCCAATACTGGTCTCCCAGGAGCCGCCCAAAACACAAACTCTGAGAAGATTCACTCTTCTTGTACTTAAGTCGGCATTGTGCCTTTTATATTCAATTCCGATGCGATTTCTGTGTTTCATCGTCAATGTGAAGGTCCAAGGGATACAGTAAACCTGCACTGGTGCATCGGAATCTAATACTGGTCTCCCAGGAGCCGCTCAAAGCACAAACTCTGAGAAGATTCACTCTTCTTGTACTTAAGTCAGCACTGTGCCTTTTATATTCAATTCCGATTTGATTTCTGTGTTTCATTGTCAATGTGAAGGTCCAAGTGATACAGTAAACCTGCACTGGTGCATCGGAATCCAATACTGGTCTCCCAGGAGCCGCTCAAAGCACAAACTCTGAGAAGATTCACTCTTCTTGTACTTAAGTCGGCACTGTGTCTTTTATATTCAATTCCGATGCGATTTCTGTGTTTCATTGTCAATGTGAAGGTCCAAGGGATACAGTAAACCTGCACTGGTGAATCGGAAACCTATACTGGTCTCCCAGGAGCCGCTCAAAGCACAAACTCTGAGAAGATTCACTCTTCTTGTACTTAAGTCGGCACTGTGTCTTTTATATTCAATTCCGATGCGATTTCTGTGTTTCATTGTCAATGTGAAGGTCCAAGGGATACAGTAAACCTGCACTGGTGCATCGGAAAGCAATACTGGTCTCCCAGGAGCCGCCCAAAACACAAACTCTGAGAAGATTCACTCTTCTTGTACTTAAGTCGGCACTGTGCCTTTTATATTCAATTCCGATGTGATTTCTGTGTTTCATCGTCAATGTGAAGGTCCAAGGGATACAGTAAACCTGCACTTGTGCATTGGAATCCAATACTGGTCTCCCAGGAGCCGCCCAAAGCACAAACTCTGAGAAGATTCACTCTTCTTGTACTTAAGTCGGCACTGTGCCTTTTATATTCAATTCCGATGCCATTTCTGTGTTTCATCGTCAATGTGAAGGTCCAAGGGATACAGTAAACCTGCACTGGTGCATCGGAATCCAATACTGGTCTCCCAGGAGCCGCCCAAAGCACAAACTCTGAGAAGATTCACTCTTCTTGTACTTAAGTCGGCACTGTGCCTTTTATACTCAATTCCGATGCGATTTCTGTGTTTCATCGTCAATGTGAAGGTCCAAGGGATACAGTAAACCTGCACTGGTGCATCGAATTCCAATACTGGTCTCCCAGGAGCCGCCCAAAGCACAAACTCTGAGAAGATTCACTATTCTTGTACTTAAGTCGGCATTGTGCCTTTTATATTCAATTCCGATGCGATTTCTGTGTTTCATCGTCAATGTGAAGGTCCAAGGGATACAGTAAACCTGCACTGGTGCATCGGAATCCAATACTGGTCTCCCAGGAGCCGCCCAAAGCACAAACTCTGAGAAGATTCACTCTTCTTGTACTTAAGTCGGCACTGTGCCTTTTATATTCAATTCCGATGCGATTTCTGTGTTTCATCGTCAATGTGAAGGTCCAAGGGATACAGTAAACCTGCACTGGTGCATCGGTATCCAATACTGGTCTCCCAGGAGCCGCCCAAAGCACAAACTCTGAGAAGATTCACTCTTCTTGTACTTAAGTCGGCACTGTGCCTTTTATATTCAATTCCGATGCGATTTCTGTGTTTCATCGTCAATGTGAAGGTCCAAGGGATACAGTAAACCTGCACTGGTGCATCGGAATCCAATACTGGTCTCCCAGGAGCCGCCCAAAGCACAAACTCTGAGAAGATTCACTCTTCTTGTACTTAAGTCGGCACTGTGTCTTTTATATTCAATTCCGATGCGATTTCTGTGTTTCATTGTCAATGTGAAGGTCCAAGGGATACAGTAAACCTGCACTGGTGCATCGGAATGAAATACTGGTCTCCCAGGATCCGCTCAAAGCACAAACTCTTAGGAGACTCACTCTTCTTGTACTTAAGTCGGCATTGTGCCTTTTATATTCAATTCCGATGCGATTTCTGTGTTTCATTGTCAATGTGAAGGTCCAAGGGATACAGTAAACCTGCACTGGTGCATCGGAATCCAATACTGGTCTCCCAGGAGCCGCCCAAAGCACAAACTCTGAGAAGATTCACTCTTCTTGTACTTAAGTCGGCACTGTGCCTTTTATATTCAATTCCGATGCGATTTCTGTGTTTCATCGTCAATGTGAAGGTCCAAGGGATAAAGTAAACCTGCACTGGTGCATCGGAATCCAATACTGGTCTCCCAGGAGCCGCCCAAAACACAAACTCTGAGAAGATTCACTCTTCTTGTACTTAAGTCGGCATTGTGCCTTTTATATTCAATTCCGATGCGATTTCTGTGTTTCATCGTCAATGTGAAGGTCCAAGGGATACAGTAAACCTGCACTGGTGCATCGGAATCTAATACTGGTCTCCCAGGAGCCGCTCAAAGCACAAACTCTGAGAAGATTCACTCTTCTTGTACTTAAGTCGGCACTGTGCCTTTTATATTCAATTCCGATGCGATTTCTGTGTTTCATCGTCAATGTGAAGGTCCAAGGGATACAGTAAACCTGCACTGGTGCATCGGAATCCAATACTGGTGTCCCAGGAGCCTCCCAAAACACAAACTCTGAGAAGTTTCACTCTTCTTGTACTTAACTCGGCACTGTGCCTTTTATATTCAATTCCGATGCGATTTCTGTGTTTCATCGTCAATGTGAAGGTCCAAGGGATACAGTAAACCGGCACTGGTGCATCGGAATCCAATACTGGTCTCCCAGGAGCCGCCCAAGGCACAAACTCTGAGAAGATTCACTCTTCTTGTACTTAAGTCGGCACTGTGCCTTTTATATTCAATTCCGATGCGATTTCTGTGTTTCATCGTCATTCTGAAGGTCCAAGGGATACAGTAAACCTGCACTGGTGCATCTGAATCCAATACTGGTCTCCCAGGAGCCGCTCAAACCACAAACTCTTAGGAGACTCACTCTTCTTGTACTTAAGTCGGCATTGTGCCTTTGATATTCAATTCCGATGCGATTTCTGTGTTTCATCGTCAATGTGAAGGTCCAAGGGATAGAGTAAACCTGCACTGGTGCATCGGAATCTAATACTGGTCTCCCAGGAGCCGCTCAAAGCACAAACTCTGAGAAGATTCACTCTTCTTGTACTTAAGTCGGCACTGTGCCTTTTATATTCAATTCCGATGCGATTTCTGTGTTTCATCGTCAATGTGAAGGTCCAAGGGATACAGTAAACCTGCACTGGTGCATCGGAATCCAATACTGGTCTCCCAGGAGCCGCTCAAAGCACAAACTCTTAGAAGATTCAATCTTCTTGTACTTAAGTCGGTATTGTGCCTTCTATATTCAATTCCAATGCGATTTCTGTGTTTCATTGTCAATGTGAAGGTCCAAGGGATACAGTAAACCTGCACTGGTGAATCGGAAACCAATACTGGTCTCCCAGGAGCCGCTCAAAGCACAAACTCTGAGAAGATTCACTCTTCTTGTACTTAAGTCGGCACTGTGCCTTTTATATTCAATTCCGATTTGATTTCTGTGTTTCATTGTCAATGTGAAGGTCCAAGGGATACAGTAAACGTGCACTGGTGCATCGGAATCCAATACTGGTCTCCCAGGAGCCGCTCAAAGCACAAACTCTGAGAAGATTCACTCTTCTTGTACTTAAGTCGGCACTGTGTCTTTTATATTCAATTCCGATGCGATTTCTGTGTTTCATTGTCAATGTGAAGGTCCAAGGGATACAGTAAACCTGCACTGGTGAATCGGAAACCAATACTGGTCTCCCAGGAGCCGCTCAAAGCACAAACTCTGAGAAGATTCACTCTTCTTGTACTTAAGTCGGCACTGTGTCTTTTATATTCAATTCCGATGCGATTTCTGTGTTTCATCGTCAATGTGAAGGTCCAAGGGATACAGTAAACCTGCACTTGTGCATTGGAATCCAATACTGGTCTCCCAGGAGCCGCTCAAAGCACAAACTCTGAGAAGATTAGCTCTTCTTGTACTTAAGTCGGCACTGTGCCTTTTATATTCAATTCCGATGCCATTTCTGTGTTTCATCGTCAATGTGAAGGTCCAAGGGATACAGTAAACCTGCACTGGTGCATCGGAATCCAATACTGGTCTCCCAGGAGCCGCCCAAAGCACAAACTCTGAGAAGATTCACTCTTCTTGTACTTAAGTCGGCACTGTGCCTTTTATACTCAATTCCGATGCGATTTCTGTGTTTCATCGTCAATGTGAAGGTCCAAGGGATACAGTAAACCTGCACTGGTGCATCGAATTCCAATACTGGTCTCCCAGGAGCCGCCCAAAGCACAAACTCTGAGAAGATTCACTATTCTTGTACTTAAGTCGGCATTGTGCTTTTTATATTCAATTCCGATGCGATATCTGTGTTTCATCGTCAATGTGAAGGTCCAAGGGATACAGTAAACCTGCACTGGTGCATCGGAATCCAATACTGGTCTCCCAGGAGCCGCCCAAAGCACAAACTCTGAGAAGATTCACTCTTCTTGTACTTAAGTCGGCACTGTGCCTTTTATATTCAATTCCGATGCGATTTCTGTGTTTCATCGTCAATGTGAAGGTCCAAGGGATACAGTAAACCTGCACTGGTGCATCGGTATCCAATACTGGTCTCCCAGGAGCCGCCCAAAGCACAAACTCTGAGAAGATTCACTCTTCTTGTACTTAAGTCGGCACTGTGCCTTTTATATTCAATTCCGATGCGATTTCTGTGTTTCATCGTCAATGTGAAGGTCCAAGGGATACAGTAAACCTGCAATGGTGCATCGGAATCCAATACTGGTCTCCCAGGAGCCGCCCAAAGCACAAACTCTGAGAAGATTCACTCTTCTTGTACTTAAGTCGGCACTGTGCCTTTTATATTCAATTCCGATGCGATTTCTGTGTTTCATCGTCAATGTGAAGGTCCAAGGGATACAGTAAACCTGCACTGGTGCATCGGAATCCAATACTGGTCTCCCAGGAGCCGCCCAAAGCACAAACTCTGAGAAGATTCACTCTTCTTGTACTTAAGTCGGCACTGTGCCTTTTATATTCAATTCCGATGCGATTTCTGTGTTTCATCGTCAATGTGAAGGTCCAAGGGATACAGTAAACCTGCACTGGTGCATCGGAATCCAATACTGGTCTCCCAGGAGCCGCCCAAAGGACAAACTCTGAGAAGATTCACTCTTCCTTGTACTTAAGTCAGCATTGTGCCTTTTATATTCAATTCCGATGCGATTTCTGTGTTTCATCGTCAATGTGAAGGTCCAAGGGATACAGTAAACCTGCACTGGTGCATCGGAATCCAATACTGGTCTCCCAGGAGCCGCCCAAAGCACAAACTCTGAGAAGATTCACTCTTCTTGTACTTAAGTCGGCACTGTGCCTTTTATATTCAATTCCGATGCGATTTCCGTGTTTCATCGTCATTCGGAAGGTCCAAGGGATACAGTAAACCTGCACTGGTGCATCTGAATCCAATACTGGTCTCCCAGGAGCCGCTCAAACCACAAACTCTTAGGAGACTCACTCTTCTTGTACTTAAGTCGGCATTGTGCCTTTGATATTCAATTCCGATGCGATTTCTGTGATTCATCGTCAATGTGAAGGTCCAAGGGATAGAGTAAACCTGCACTGGTGCATCGGAATCTAATACTGGTCTCCCAGGAGCCGCTCAAAGTACAAACTCTGAGAAGATTCACTCTTCTTGTACTTAAGTCGGCACTGTGCCTTGTATATTCAATTCCGATGCGATTTCTGTGTTTCATCGTCAATGTGAAGGTCCAAGGGATACAGTAAACCTGCACTGGTGCATCGGAATCCAATACTGGTCTCCCAGGAGCCGCTCAAAGCACAAACTCTTAGAAGATTCAATCTTCTTGTACTTAAGTCGGTATTGTGCCTTTTATATTCAATTCCAATGCGATTTCTGTGTTTCATTGTCAATGTGAAGGTCCAAGGGATACAGTAAACCTGCACTGGTGAATCGGAAACCAATACTGGTCTCCCAGGAGCCGCTCAAAGCACAAACTCTGAGAAGATTCACTCTTCTTGTACTTAAGTCGGCACTGTGCCTTTTATATTCAATTCCGATTTGATTTCTGTGTTTCATTGTCAATGGGAAGGTCCAAGGGATACAGTAAACCTGCACTGGTGCATCGGAATCCAATACTGGTCTCCCAGGAGCCGCTCAAAGCACAAACTCTGAGAAGATTCACTCTTCTTGTACTTAAGTCGGCACTGTGTCTTTTATATTCAATTCCGATGCGATTTCTGTGTTTCATTGTCAATGTGAAGGTCCAAGGGATACAGTAAACCTGCACTGGTGAATCGGAAACCAATACTGGTCTCCCAGGAGCCGCTCAAAGCACAAACTCTGAGAAGATTCACTCTTCTTGTACTTAAGTCGGCACTGTGCCTTTTATATTCAATTCCGATGCGATTTCTGTGTTTCATCGTCAATGTGAAGGTCCAAGGGATACAGTAAACCTGCACTGGTGCATTGGAATCCAATACTGGTCTCCCAGGAGAAGCCCAAAGCACAAACTCTGAGAAGATTCACTCTTCTTGTACTTAAGTCGGCACTGTGCCTTTTATATTCAATTCCGATGCCATTTCTGTGTTTCATCGTCAATGTGAAGGTCCAAGGGATACAGTAAACCTGCACTGGTGCATCGGAATCCAATACTGGTCTCCCAGGAGCCGCCCAAAACAAAAACTCTGAGAAGATTCACTCTTCTTGTACTTCAGTCGGCACTGTGCCTTTTATACTCAATTCCGATGCGATTTCTGTGTTTCATCGTCAATGTGAAGGTCCAAGGGATACAGTAAACCTGCACTGGTGCATCGAATTCCAATACTGGTCTCCCAGGAGCCGCCCAAAGCACAAACTCTGAGAAGATTCACTATTCTTGTACTTAAGTCGGCATTGTGCCTTTTATATTCAATTCCGATGCGATTTCTGTGTTTCATCGTCAATGTGAAGGTCCAAGGGATACGGTAAACCTGCACTGGTGCATCGGAATACAATACCGGTCTCCCAGGAGCCGCCCAAAGCACAAACTCTGAGAAGATTCACTCTTCTAGTACTTAAGGCGGCACTGTGCCTTTTATATTCAATTCCGATGCGATTTCTGTGTTTCATCGTCAATGTGAAGGTCCAAGGGATACAGTAAACCTGCACTGGTGCATCGGTATCCAATACTGGTCTCCCAGGAGCCGCCCAAAGCACAAACTCTGAGAAGATTCACTCTTCTTGTACTTAAGTCGGCACTGTGCCTTTTATATTCAATTCCGATGCGATTTCTGTGTTTCATCGTCAATGTGAAGGTCCAAGGGATACAGTAAACCTGCACTGGTGCATCGGAATCCAATACTGGTCTCCCAGGAGCCGCCCAAAGCACAAACTCTGAGAAGATTCACTCTTCTTGTACTTAAGTCGGCACTGCGTCTTTTATATTCAATTCCGATCCGAGTTCTGTGTTTCATTGTCAATGTGAAGGTCCAAGGGATACAGTAAACCTGCACTGGTGCATCGGAATCAAATACTGGTCTCCCAGGATCCGCTCAAAGCACAAACTATTAGGAGACTCACTCTTCTTGTACTTAAGTCGGCATTGTGCCTTTTATATTCAATTGCGATGCGATTTCTGTGTTTCATTGTCAATGTGAAGGTCCAAGGGATACAGTAAACCTGCACTGGTGCCTCGGAATCCAATACTGGTCTCCCAGGAGCCGCCCAAAGCACAAACTCTGAGAAGATTCACTCTTCTTGTACTTAAGTCGGCACTGTGCCTTTTATATTCAATTCCGATGCGATTTCTGTGTTTCATCGTCAATGTGAAGGTCCAAGGGATACAGTAAACCTGCACTGGTGCATCGGAATCCAATACTGGTCTCCCAGGAGCCGCCCAAAACACAAACTCTGAGAAGATTCACTCTTCTTGTACTTAAGTCGGCACTGTGCCTTTTATATTCAATTCCGATGCGATTTCTGTGTTTCATCGTCAATGTGAAGGTCCAAGGGATACAGTAAACTTGCACTGGTGCATCGGAATCCAATACTGGTCTCCCAGGAGCCGCCCAAAACACAACCTCTGAGAAGATTCACTCTTCTAGTACTTAAGTCGGCACTGTGCCTCTTATATTCTTTTCCGATGCGATTTCTGTGTTTCATCGTCAATGTGAAGGTCCAAGGGATACAGTAAACCTGCACTGGTGCATCGGAATCTAATACTGGTCTCCCAGGAGCCGCTCAAAGCACAAACTCTGAGAAGATTCACTCTTCTTGTACTTAAGTCGGCACTGTGAATTTTATATTCAATTCCGATGCGATTTCTGTGTTTCATCGTCAATGTGAAGGTCCAAGGGATACAGTAAACCTGCACTGGTGCATCGGAATCCAATACTGGTCTCCCAGGAGCCGCCCAAAACACAAACTCTGAGAAGATTCACTCTTCTTGTACTTAAGTCGGCACTGTGCCTTTTATATTCAATTCCGATGCGATTTCTGTGTTTCATCGTCAATGTGAATGTCCAAGGGATACAGTAAACCTGCACTGGTGCATCGGAATCCAATACTGGTCTCCCAGGAGCCGCCCAAAGCACAAACTCTGAGAAGATTCACTCTTCTTGTACTTAAGTCGGCACTGTGCCTTTTATATTCAATTCCGATGCGATTTCCGTGTTTCATCGTCATTCGGAAGGTCCAAGGGATACAGTAAACCTGCACTGGTGCATCTGAATCCAATACTGGTCTCCCAGGAGCCGCTCAAACCACAAACTCTTAGGAGACTGACTCTTCTTGTACTTAAGTCGGCATTGTGCCTTTGATATTCAATTCCGATGCGATTTCTGTGATTCATCGTCAATGTGAAGGTCCAAGGGATAGAGTAAACCTGCACTGGTGCATCGGAATCTAATACTGGTCTCCCAGGAGCCGCTCAAAGTACAAACTCTGAGAAGATTCACTCTTCTTGTACTTAAGTCGGCACTGTGCCTTTTATATTCAATTCCGATGCGATTTCTGTGTTTCATCGTCAATGTGAAGGTCCAAGGGATACAGTAAACCTGCACTGGTGCATCGGAATCCAATACTGGTCTCCCAGGAGCCGCTCAAAGCACAAACTCTTAGAAGATTCAATCTTCTTGTACTTAAGTCGGTATTGTGCCTTTTATATTCAATTCCAATGCGTTTTCTGTGTTTCATTGTCAATGTGAAGGTCCAAGGGATACAGTAAACCTGCACTGGTGAATCGGAAACCAATACTGGTCTCCCAGGAGCCGCTCAAAGCACAAACTCTGAGAAGATTCACTCTTCTTGTACTTAAGTCGGCACTGTGCCTTTTATATTCAATTCCGATTTGATTTCTGTGTTTCATTGTCAATGGGAAGGTCCAAGGGATACAGTAAACCTGCACTGGTGCATCGGAATCCAATACTGGTCTCCCAGGAGCCGCTCAAAGCACAAACTCTGAGAAGATTCACTCTTCTTGTACTTAAGTCGGCACTGTGTCTTTTATATTCAATTCCGATGCGATTTCTGTGTTTCATTGTCAATGTGAAGGTCCAAGGGATACAGTAAACCTGCTCTGGTGAATCGGAAACCAATACTGGTCTCCCAGGAGCCGCTCAAAGCACAAACTCTGAGAAGATTCACTCTTCTTGTACTTAAGTCGGCACTGTGCCTTTTATATTCTATTCCGATGCGATTTCTGTGTTTCATCGTCAATGTGAAGGTCCAAGGGATACAGTAAACCTGCACTGGTGCATTGGAATCCAATACTGGTCTCCCAGGAGCCGCCCAAAACACAAACTCTGAGAAGATTCACTCTTCTTGTACTTAAGTCGGCACTGTGCCTTTTATACTCAATTCCGATGCCATTTCTGTGTTTCATCGTCAATGTGAAGGTCCAAGGGATACAGTAAACCTGCACTGGTGCATCGAATTCCAATACTGGTCTCCCAGGAGCCGCCCAAAGCACAAACTCTGAGAAGATTCACTCTTCTTGTACTTAAGTCGGCATTGTGCCTTTTATATTCAATTCCGATGCGATTTCTGTGTTTCATCGTCAATGTGAAGGTCCAAGGGATACAGTAAACCTGCACTGGTGCATCGGAATACAATACCGGTCTCCCAGGAGCCGCCCAAAGCACAAACTCTGAGAAGATTCACTCTTCTAGTACTTAAGGCGGCACTGTGCCTTTTATATTCAATTCCGATGCGATTTCTGTGTTTCATCGTCAATGTGAAGGTCCAAGGGATACAGTAAACCTGCACTGGTGCATCTGTATCCAATACTGGTCTCCCAGGAGCCGCCCAAAGCACAAACTCTGAGAAGATTCACTCTTCTTGTACTTAAGTCGGCACTGTGCCTTTTATATTCAATTCCGATGCGATTTCTGTGTTTCATCGTCAATGTGAAGGTCCAAGGGATACAGTAAACCTGCACTGGTGCATCGGAATCCAATACTGGTCTCCCAGGAGCCGCCCAAAGCACAAACTCTGAGAAGATTCACTCTTCTTGTACTTAAGTCGGCACTGCGTCTTTTATATTCAATTCCGATCCGATTTCTGTGTTTCATTGTCAATGTGAAGGTCCAAGGGATACAGTAAACCTGCACTGGTGCATCGGAATCAAATACTGGTCTCCCAGGATCCGCTCAAAGCACAAACTATTAGGAGACTCACTCTTCTTGTACTTAAGTCGGCATTGTGCCTTTTATATTCAATTGCGATGCGATTTCTGTGTTTCATTGTCAATGTGAAGGTCCAAGGGATACAGTAAACCTGCACTGGTGCCTCGGAATCCAATACTGGTCTCCCAGGAGCCGCCCAAAGCACAAACTCTGAGAAGATTCACTCTTCTTGTACTTAAGTCGGCACTGTGCCTTTTATATTCAATTCCGATGCGATTTCTGTGTTTCATCGTCAATGTGAAGGTCCAAGGGATACAGTAAACCTGCACTGGTGCATCGGAATCCAATACTGGTCTCCCAGGAGCCGCCCAAAACACAAACTCTGAGAAGATTCACTCTTCTTGTACTTAAGTCGGCACTGTGCCTTTTATATTCAATTCCGATGCGATTTCTGTGTTTCATCGTCAATGTGAAGGTCCAAGGGATACAGTAAACCTGCACTGGTGCATCGGAATCCAATACTGGTCTCCCAGGAGCCGCCCAAAACACAACCTCTGAGAAGATTCACTCTTCTAGTACTTAAGTCGGCACTGTGCCTCTTATATTCTTTTCCGATGCGATTTCTGTGTTTCATCGTCAATGTGAAGGTCCAAGGGATACAGTAAACCTGCACTGGTGCATCGGAATCTAATACTGGTCTCCCAGGAGCCGCTCAAAGCACAAACTCTGAGAAGATTCACTCTTCTTGTACTTAAGTCGGCACTGTGAATTTTATATTCAATTCCGATGCGATTTCTGTGTTTCATCGTCAATGTGAAGGTCCAAGGGATACAGTAAACCTGCACTGGTGCATCGGAATCCAATACTGGTCTCCCAGGAGCCGCCCAAAACACAAACTCTGAGAAGATTCACTCTTCTTGTACTTAAGTCGGCACTGTGCCTTTTATATTCAATTCCGATGCGATTTCTGTGTTTCATCGTCAATGTGAAGGTCCAAGGGATACAGTAAACCTGCACTGGTGCATCGGAATCCAATACTGGTCTCCCAGGAGCCGCCCAAAGCACAAACTCTGAGAAGATTCACTCTTCTTGTACTTAAGTCGGCACTGTGTCTTTTATATTCAATTCCGATCCGATTTCTGTGTTTCATTGTCAATGTGAAGGTCCAAGGGATACAGTAAACCTGCATTGGTGCATCGGAATCAAATACTGGTCTCCCAGGATCCGCTCAAAGCACAAACTCTTAGGAGACTCACTCTTCTTGTACTTAAGTCGGCATTGTGCCTTTTATATTCAATTCCGATGCGATTTCTGTGTTTCATTGTCAATGTGAAGGTCCAAGGGATACAGTAAACCTGCACTGGTGCATCGGAATCCAATACTGGTCTCCCAGGAGCCGCCCAAAGCACAAACTCTGAGAAGATTCACTCTTCTTGTACTTAAGTCGGCACTGTGCCTTTTATATTCAATTCCGATGCGATTTCTGTGTTTCATCGTCAATGTGAAGGTCCAAGGGATACAGTAAACCTGCACTGGTGCATCGGAATCCAATACTGGTCTCCCAGGAGCCGCCCAAAACACAAACTCTGAGAAGATTCACTCTTCTTGTACTTAAGTCGGCACTGTGCCTTTTATATTCAATTCCGATGCGATTTCTGTGTTTCATCGTCAATGTGAAGGTCCAAGGGATACAGTAAACCTGCACTGGTGCATCGGAATCTAATACTGGTCTCCCAGGAGCCGCTCAAAGCACAAACTCTGAGAAGATTCACTCTTCTTGTACTTAAGTCGGCACTGTGCCTTTTATATTCAATTCCGATGCGATTTCTGTGTTTCATCGTCAATGTGAAGGTCCAAGGGATACAGTAAACCTGCACTGGTGCATCGGAATCCAATACTGGTCTCCCAGGAGCCGCCCAAAACACAAATTCTGAGAAGATTCACTCTTCTTGTACTTAAGTCGGCACTGTGCCTTTTATATTCAATTCCGATGCGATTTCTGTGTTTCATCGTCAATGTGAAGGTCCAAGGGATACAGTAAACCTGCACTGGTGCATCGGAATCCAATACTGGTCTCCCAGGAGCCGCCCAAAGCACAAACGCTGAGAAGATTCACTCTTCTTGTACTTAAGTCGGCACTGTGCCTTTTATATTCAATTCCGATGCGATTTCTGTGTTTCATCGTCAATGAGAAGGTCCAAGGGATACAGTAAACCTGCACTTGTGCATTGGAATCCAATACTGGTCTCCCAGGAGCCGCCCAAAGCACAAACTCTGAGAAGATTCACTCTTCTTGTACTTAAGTCGGCACTGTGCCTTTTATATTCAATTCCGATGCGATTTCTGTGTTTCATCGTCAATGTGAAGGTCCAAGGGATACAGTAAACCTGCACTGGTGCATCGGAATCCAATACTGGTCTCCCAGGAGCCGCCCAAAGCACAAACTCTGAGAAGATTCACTCTTCTTGTACTTAAGTCGGCACTGTGCCTTTTATACTCAATTCCGATGCGATTTCTGTGTTTCATCGTCAATGTGAAGGTCCAAGGGATACAGTAAACCTGCACTGGTGCATCGAATTCCAATACTGGTCTCCCAGGAGCCGCCCAAAGCACAAACTCTGAGAAGATTCACTATTCTTGTACTTAAGTCGGCATTGTGCCTTTTATATTCAATTCCGATGCGATTTCTGTGTTTCATCGTCAATGTGAAGGTCCAAGGGATACAGTAAACCTGCACTGGTGCATCGGAATCCAATACAGGTCTCCCAGGAGCCGCCCAAAGCACAAACTCTGAGAAGATTCACTCTTCTTGTACTTAAGTCGGCACTGTGCCTTTTATATTCAATTCCGATGCGATTTCTGTGTTTCATCGTCAAAGTGAAGGTCCAAGGGATACAGTAAACCTGCACTGGTGCATCGGTATCCAATACTGGTCTCCCAGGAGCCGCCCAAAGCACAAACTCTGAGAAGATTCACTCTTCTTGTACTTAAGTCGGCACTGTGCCTTTTATATTCAATTCCGATGCGATTTCTGTGTTACATCGTCAATGTGAAGGTCCAAGGGATACAGTAAACCTGCACTGGTGCATCGGAATCCAATACTGGTCTCCCAGGAGCCGCCCAAAGCACAAACTCTGAGAAGATTCAGTCTTCTTGTACTTAAGTCGGCACTGTGTCTTTTATATTCAATTCCGATGCGATTTCTGTGTTTCATTGTCAATGTGAAGGTCCAAGGGATACAGTAAACCTGCACTGGTGCATCGGAATGAAATATTGGTCTCCCAGGATCTGCTCAAAGCACAAACTCTTAGGAGACTCACTCTTCTTGTACTTAAGTCGGCATTGTGCCTTTTATATTCAATTCCGATGCGATTTCTGTGTTTCATTGTCAATGTGAAGGTCCAAGGGATACAGTAAACCTGCACTGGTGCATCGGAATCCAATACTGGTCTCCCAGGAGCCGCCCAAAGCACAAACTCTGAGAAGATTCACTCTTCTTGTACTTAAGTCGGCACTGTGCCTTTTATATTCAATTCCGATGCGATTACTGTGTTTCATCGTCAATGTGAAGGTCCAAGGGATACAGTAAACCTGCACTGGTGCATCGGAATCCAATACTGGTCTCCCAGGAGCCGCCCAAAACACAAACTATGAGAAGATTCACTCTTCTTGTACTTAAGTCGGCACTGTGCCTTTTATATTCAATTCCGATGCGATTTCTGTGTTTCATCGTCAATGTGAAGGTCCAAGGGATACAGTAAACCTGCACTGGTGCATCGGAATCTAATACTGGTCTCCCAGGAGCCGCTCAAAGCACAAACTCTGAGAAGATTCACTCTTCTTGTACTTAAGTCGACACTGTGCCTTTTATATTCAATTCCGATGCGATTTCTGTGTTTCATCGTCAATGTGAAGGTCCAAGGGATACAGAAAACCTGCACTGGTGCATCGGAATCCAATACTGGTCTCCCAGGAGCCGCCCAAAACACAAACTCTGAGAAGATTCACTCTTCTTGTACTTAAGTCGGCACTGTGCCTTTTATGTTCAATTCCGATGCGATTTCTGTGTTTCATCGTCAATGTGAAGGTCCAAGGGATACAGTAAACCTGCACTGGTGCATCGGAATCCAATACTGGTCTCCCACGAGCCGCCCAAAGCACAAACTCTGAGAAGATTCACTCTTCTTGTACTTAAGTCGGCACTGTGCCTTTTATATTCAATTCCGATGCGATTTCTGTGTTTCATCGTCATTCTGAAGGTCCAAGGGATACAGTAAACCTGCACTGGTGCATCTGAATCCAATACTGGTCTCCCAGGAGCCGCTCAAACCACAAACTCTTAGGAGACTCACTCTTCTTGTACTTAAGTCGGCATTGTGCCTCTGATATTCAATTCCGATGCGATTTCTGTGATTCATCGTCAATGTGAAGGTCCAAGGGATAGAGTAAACCTGCACTGGTGCATCGGAATCTAATACTGGTCTCCCACGAGCCGCTCAAAGCACAAACTCTGAGAAGATTCACTCTTCTTGTACTTAAGTCGGCACTGTGCCTTTTATATTCAATTCCGATGCGATTTCTGTGTTTCATCGTCAATGTGAAGGTCCAAGGGATACAGTAAACCTGCACTGGTGCATCGGAATCCAATACTGGTCTCCCAGGAGCCGCTCAAAGCACAAACTCTTAGAAGATTCAATCTTCTTGTACTTAAGTCGGTATTGTGCCTTTTATATTCAATTCCAATGCGATTTCTGTGTTTCATTGTCAATGTGAAGGTCCAAGGGATACAGTAAACCTGCACTGGTGAATCGGAAACCAATACTGGTCTCCCAGGAGCCGCTCAAAGCACAAACTCTGAGAAGATTCACTCTTCTTGTACTTAAGTCGGCACTGTGCCTTTTATATTCAATTCCGATTTGATTTCTGTGTTTCATTGTCAATGTGAAGGTCCAAGGGATACAGTAAACCTGCACTGGTGCATCGGAATCCAATACTGGTCTCCCAGGAGCCGCTCAAAGCACAAACTCTGAGAAGATTCACTCTTCTTGTACTTAAGTCGGCACTGTGTTTTTTATATTCAATTCCGATGCGATTTCTGTGTTTCATTGTCAATGTGAAGGTCCAAGGGATACAGTAAACCTGCACTGGTGAATCGGAAACCAATACTGGTCTCCCAGGAGCCGCTCAAAGCACAAACTCTGAGAAGATTCACTCTTCTTGTACTTAAGTCGGCACTGTGTCTTTTATATTCAATTCCAATGCGATTTCTGTGTTTCATTGTCAATGTGTAGGTCCAAGGGATACAGTAAACCTGCACTGGTGCATCGGAAAGCAATACTGGTCTCCCAGGAGCCGCCCAAAACACAAACTCTGAGAAGATTCACTCTTCTTGTACTTAAGTCGGCACTGTGCCTTTTATATTCAATTCCGATGCGATTTCTGTGTTTCATCGTCAATGTGAAGGTCCAAGGGATACAGTAAACCTGCACTTGTGCATTGGAATCCAATACTGGTCTCCCAGGAGCCGCCCAAAGCACAAACTCTGAGAAGATTCACTCTTCTTGTACTTAAGTCGGCACTGTGCCTTTTATATTCAATTCCGATGCGATTTCTGTGTTTCATCGTCAATGTGAAGGTCCAAGGGATACAGTAAACCTGCACTGGTGCATCGGAATCCAATACTGGTCTCCCAGGAGCCGCCCAAAGCACAAACTCTGAGAAGATTCACTCTTCTTGTACTTAAGTCGGCACTGTGCCTTTTATACTCAATTCCGATGCGATTTCTGTGTTTCATCGTCAATGTGAAGGTCCAAGGGATACAGTAAACCTGCACTGGTGCATCGAATTCCAATACTGGTCTCCCAGGAGCCGCCCAAAGCACAAACTCTGAGAAGATTCACTATTCTTGTACTTAATTCGGCATTGTGACTTTTATATTCAATTCCGATGCGATTTCTGTGTTTCATCGTCAATGTGAAGGTCCAAGGGATACAGTAAACCTGCACTGGTGCATCGGAATCCAATACTGGTCTCCCAGGAGCCGCCCAAAGCACAAACTCTGAGAAGATTCACTCTTCTTGTACTTAAGTCGGCACTGTGCCTTTTATATTCAATTCCGATGCGATTTCTGTGTTTCATCGTCAATGTGAAGGTCCAAGGGATACAGTAAACCTGCACTGGTGCATCGGTATCCAATACTGGTCTCCCAGGAGCCGCCCAAAGCACAAACTCTGAGAAGATTCACTCTTCTTGTACTTAAGTCGGCACTGTGCCTTTTATATTCAATTCCGATGCGATTTCTGTGTTTCATCGTCAATGTGAAGGTCCAAGGGATACAGTAAACCTGCACTGGTGCATCGGAATCCAATACTGGTCTCCCAGGAGCCGCCCAAAGCACAAACTCTGAGAAGATTCACTCTTCTTGTACTTAAGTCGGCACTGTGTCTTTTATATTCAATTCCGATGCGATTTCTGTGTTTCATTGTCAATGTGAAGGTCCAAGGGATACAGTAAACCTGCACTGGTGCATCGGAATGAAATACTGGTCTCCCAGGATCCGCTCAAAGCACAAACTCTTAGGAGACTCACTCTTCTTGTACTTAAGTCGGCATTGTGCCTTCTATATTCAATTCCGATGCGATTTCTGTGTTTCATTGTCAATGTGAAGGTCCAAGGGATACAGTAAACCTGCACTGGTGCATCGGAATCCAATACTGGTCTCCCAGGTGCCGCCCAAAGCACAAACTCTGAGAATATTCACTCTTCTTGTACTTAAGTCGGCACTGTGCCTTTTATATTCAATTCCGATGCGATTTCTGTGTTTCATCGTCAATGTGAAGGTCCAAGGGATACAGTAAACCTGCACTGGTGCATCGGAATCCTATACTGGTCTCCCAGGAGCCGCCAAAAACACAAACTCTGAGAAGATTCACTCTTCTTGTACTTAAGTCGGCACTGTGCCTTTTATATTCAATTCCGATGCGATTTCTGTGTTTCATCGTCAATGTGAAGGTCCAAGGGATACAGTAAACCTGCACTGGTGCATCGGAATCTAATACTGGTCTCCCAGGAGCCGCTCAAAGCACAAACTCTGAGAAGATTCACTCCTCTTGTACTTAAGTCGGCACTGTGCCTTTTATATTCAATTCCGATGCGATTTCTGTGTTTCATCGTCAATGTGAAGGTCCAAGGGATACAGTAAACCTGCACTGGTGCATCGGAATCCAATACTGGTCTCCCAGGAGCCGCCCAAAACACAAACTCTGAGAAGATTCACTCTTCTTGTACTTAAGTCGGCACTGTGCCTTTTATATTCAATTCCGATGCGATTTCTGTGTTTCATCGTCAATGTGAAGGTCCAAGGGATACAGTAAACCTGCACTGGTGCATCGGAATCCAATACTGGTCTCCCAGGAGCCGCCCAAAGCACAAACTCTGAGAAGATTCACTCTTCTTGTACTTAAGTCGGCACTGTGCCTTTTATATTCAATTCCGATGCGATTTCTGTGTTTCATCGTCAATGTGAAGATCCAAGGGATACAGTAAACCTGCACTGGTGCATCGGAATCCAATACTGGTCTCCCAGGAGCCGCCCAAAGGACAAACTCTGAGAAGATTCACTCTTCCTTGTACTTAAGTCGGCAATGTGTCTTTTATATTCAATTCCGATGCGATTTCTGTGTTTCATCGTCAATGTGAAGGTCCAAGGGATACAGTAAACCTGCACTGGTGCATCGGAATCCAATACTGGTCTCCCAGGAGCCGCCCAAAGCACAAACTCTGAGAAGATTCACTCTTCTTGTACTTAAGTCGGCACTGTGCCTTTTATATTCAATTCCGATGCGATTTCTGTGATTCATCGTCATTCGGAAGGTCCAAGGGATACAGTAAACCTGCACTGGTGCATCTGAATCCAATACTGGTCTCCCAGGAGCCGCTCAAACCACAAACTCTTAGGAGACTCACTCTTCTTGTTCTTAAGTCGGCATTGTGCCTTTGATATTCAATTCCGATGCGATTTCTGTGATTCATCGTCAATGTGAAGGTCCAAGGGATAGAGTAAACCTGCACTGGTGCATCGGAATCTAATACTGGTCTCCCAGGAGCCGCTCAAAGCACAAACTCTGAGAAGATTCACTCTTCTTGTACTTAAGTCGGCACTGTGCCTTTTATATTCAATTCCGATGCGATTTCTGTGTTTCATCGTCAATGTGAAGGTCCAAGGGATACAGTAAACCTGCACTGGTGCATCGGAATCCAATACTGGTCTCCCAGGAGCCGCTCAAAGCACAAACTCTTAGAAGATTCAATCTTCTTGTACTTAAGTCGGTATTGTGCCTTTTATATTCCATTCCAACGCGATTTCTGTGTTTCATTGTCAATGTGAAGGTCCAAGGGATACAGTAAACCTGCACTGGTGAATCGGAAACCAATACTGGTCTCCCAGGAGCCGCTCAAAGCACAAACTCTGAGAAGATTCACTCTTCTTGTACTTAAGTCGGCACTGTGCCTTTTATATTCAATTCCGATTTGATTTCTGTGTTTCATTGTCAATGTGAAGGTCCAAGGGATACAGTAAACCTGCACTGGTGCATCGGAATCCAATACTGGTCTCCCAGGAGCCGCTCAAAGCACAAACTCTGAGAAGATTCACTCTTCTTGTACTTAAGTCGGCACTGTGTCTTTTATATTCAATTCCGATGCGATTTCTGTGTTTCATTGTCAATGTGAAGGTCCAAGGGATACAGTAAACCTGCAATGGTGAATGGGAAACCAATACTGGTCTCCCAGGAGCCGCTCAAAGCACAAACTCTGAGAAGATTCACTCTTCTTGTACTTAAGTCGGCACTGTGTCTTTTATATTCAATTCCGATGCGATTTCTGTGTTTCATTGTCAATGTGAAGGTCCAAGGGATACAGTAAACCTGCACTGGTGCATCGGAAAGCAATACTGGTCTCCCAGGAGCCGCCCACAACACAAACTCTGAGAAGATTCACTCTTCTTGTACTTAAGTCGGCACTGTGCCTTTTATATTCAATTCCGATGCGATTTCTGTGTTTCATCGTCAATGTGAAGGTCCAAGGGATACAGTAAACCTGCACTGGTGCATTGGAATCCAATACTGGTCTCCCAGGAGAAGCCCAAAGCACAAACTCTGAGAAGATTCACTCTTCTTGTACTTAAGTCGGCACTGTGCCTTTTATATTCAATTCCGATGCCATTTCTGTGTTTCATCGTCAATGTGAAGGTCCAAGGGATACAGTAAACCTGCACTGGTGCATCGGAATCCAATACTGGTCTCCCAGGAGCCGCCCAAAACACAAACTCTGAGAAGATTCACTCTTCTTGTACTTAAGTCGGCACTGTGCCTTTTATACTCAATTCCGATGCGATTTCTGTGTTTCATCGTCAATGTGAAGGTCCAAGGGATACAGTAAACCTGCACTGGTGCATCGAATTCCAATACTGGTCTCCCAGGAGCCGCCCAAAGCACAAACTCTGAGAAGATTCACTATTCTTGTACTTAAGTCGGCATTGTGCCTTTTATATTCAATTCCGATGCGATTTCTGTGTTTCATCGTCAATGTGAAGGTCCAAGGGATACAGTAAACCTGCACTGGTGCATCGGAATCCAATACTGGTCTCTCAGGAGCCGCTCAAAGCACAAACTCTGAGAAGATTCACTCTTCTAGTACTTATGTCGGCACTGTGCCTTTTATATTCAATTCCGATGCGATTTCTGTGTTTCATCGTCAATGTGAAGGTCCAAGGGATACAGTAAACCTGCACTGGTGCATCGGTATCCAATACTGGTCTCCCAGGTGCCGCCCAAAGCACAAACTCTGAGAAGATTCACTCTTCTTGTACTTAAGTCGGCACTGTGCCTTTGATATTCAATTCCGATGCGATTTCTGTGCTTCATCGTCAATGTGAAGGTCCAAGGGATACAGTAAACCTGCACTGGTGCATCGGAATCCAATACTGGTCTCCCAGGAGCCGCCCAAAGCACAAACTCTGAGAAGATTCACTCTTCTTGTACTTAAGTCGGCACTGTGTCTTTTATATTCAATTCCGATCCGATTTCTGTGTTTCATTGTCAATGTGAAAGTCCAAGGGATACAGTAAACCTGCACTGGTGCATCGGAATCAAATACTGGTCTCCCAGGATCCGCTCAAAGCACAAACTCTTAGGAGACTCACTCTTCTTGTACTTAAGTCGGCATTGTGCCTTTTATATTCAATTCCGATGCGATTTCTGTGTTTCATTGTCAATGTGAAGGTCCAAGGGATACAGTAAACCTGCACTGGTGCATCGGAATCGAATACTGGTCTCCCAGGAGCCGCCCAAAGCACAAACTCTGAGAAGATTCACTCTTCTTGTACTTAAGTCGGCACTGTGCCTTTTATATTCAATTCCGATGCGATTTCTGTGTTTCATC